>NC_090440.1:1417600303-1417903334 GCF_031143425.1 Pleurodeles waltl | reverse complement strand
TACATGATGCTTCAGTGACGCTAACCTCTGCTCCATATTTACAAGGAAGTGTAAGGCTACTTTTTGTGGTGTTACGTCTCCTTGAAAATATGGGCCCATCAGACACAGTTTTCTGCATCAGAGGGGCGTGCATTGGGTGTTGCTGTGGGCGTTCCACAGCAATACCCATTGCATTTTGATGCTGCCTCAGATTTACGAGAGGAATACTTTTATTCCTCCTCGTTTTGCAGCATGCATAGGAAGAGCAAAATGCCAGACATGTTTGTTTATGTGAAGGAAGGTGTCGCTGCATTCTGCAGCACACACAGAAGTGCCAAATCGCCATTAGTGATTTTTTATGTGCAGGAAGGGACACCTCACCTCACATAAACAATCAAACCCCTCAACACAGGCATCCTTGCAAGGATGCCTGTGTTGGTGCAGGCAGTGTAATTTAGCACCAGCACAGGGGATTACACAGGGGTGTGCTGTATTCAATTAAATATGGTTCATTCCTGCGTTGTGAAAATGACGTGACGCTGCCAATTTTTGCGCAGGGTCGCGCCCGTCATTTTCTTTTAACTATGGGCCCAAGTCTTTTCTTTATTTTGTGGAGGATTATTACCAGTATTATTATTATTTCAGCAAACTGACTAGCTCCCTGTTGTATTGTTAGAAGGATGAACCTTTCTGTCCCTCTAGCTGCCTTACTTTTTTGATAATATCAATCATGTAATACCTCTTATTATGAGACTTGTTAGGATGGAAAAGGTCTCCTGCATAGCTCTGGAGTGAGTATGCCCCACCTGGAATCACGCATAGAAAGCTGAGTAGGTTTTTAACTCCAGCCTCAGGAAGCAAGACAATCAC
This sequence comes from Pleurodeles waltl, assembly GCF_031143425.1. Taxonomy (NCBI): domain Eukaryota; kingdom Metazoa; phylum Chordata; class Amphibia; order Caudata; family Salamandridae; genus Pleurodeles; species Pleurodeles waltl. The sequence goes on along the minus strand of NC_090440.1, from coordinate 1,417,902,485 downwards.
TGAGGGCACCCTTTATCACAAATTGAGAACCAGAGCGGGGCTCTGTCATCTGCAGGGGTGCACAATATTCACCATTCTTTTAAGTGAGAATGACAACCATCAGCTCACTACTTGGTGAGGAGTGACGGTGATGCAATGATTACATTATAGCAACAGGATAGGAAATTGAAGCGGTCCTTTTAGTACATCCAATTTTAGATTGTGGGGGAGCATAGTAAAATTCAGATAATCTTTCCTGTCCCTTTGTTTCACTGGTAGTGCTACTTCCACAGGTTAACAGATAATTAATTTGGATAGCCTTTTCCTCTTTTATACCATTCCTTTGGGTATACACAGATAGGAGACTACCAACTACACCTCACCTTCCTGTTGACAACTGATTTACAAGTACAGGAAGTAGTACTACAAGCATGCCTTTGTGAATCACCCCTGAAATGCTCAACTCCCTAAACTCTTAAAATTTAAAGAGGTTACCGCCCTTTCTATTTATTCTAATTGTACATGAATGTTCTGTGAATATTCCCATTTTATTCCCATTTTAGATGTTTTGGCCTATATGCAAAGGCCAGTAAGAATATGTAAGAGTACTGAAGGAGTTCTACTTTATGTACTCCAAAAAGCCTTGTGAGTAGACCTCCATTTCTGTAGCAGTCTGACAGGAATAAACATACGGTGAGAAATGCGCAAAACTGGTCTAAAAAATGACTGTGGGAATACACAAAGACTGACTGCTACTTTCTTATAAAGTTAGCACAAAAAACCAAGATTTCCCTATAAGACTCTGGAGTCTCAATCTGAAGAAGTGAACGAGAAACTCTTTTTGTTCAAGGGTTTGGTTTTAGGCACACAGGCTTCTGAAATGTTCTGCAGGGTGCCAGGAATAGCAGCCTTGAGTTGTGCTTCAAAAGAAATTACTTGACTGACTGATTAGGAAGCACTTTGGTGGACCCCTTGCAAGAGAGTAAACATAAGGACACTATTGTGGCGCAAGATGGCACTAGGAAATTATAAATATGCCCCTCAGTCTTTGCTAAATCTTGAAATGATCTATAGGTCAGTGTGCACTAACCTGAGGATCAAGTACTTAGCCTTGTTTTTAATTCTTCAACTGGAATCTGAAGAAAGACTAGAAGCTGTGGTGCAAGAAGCCCAAGAGCAGGTGGAATCATAGCACTGGACGAGAAGACACTGGAAAAGTCAACAGAGTCAGGATCACAAAGAAGGCTTGGAAGACTAGAGCACTGGAGGGTTCCTGGCAACTCAGAAGGTGAGATGCTTATGCAAGACTGGAGCAAGGCCAAGCACCAACTCAGGTTCAAATCAGGGCATTTGTATCCGATTGGGGAGACTGTTCCAGAAGTGCACATGGCTCACATGGAAGGCAGGAAAGTTCAAAAGGAAACCTTAGACAGAGCGTGTGTTAAAATAACGGATGCAACCATTGCTGATGGCAGGTGCAAGTGACGGTGGAATCAATTAACCATGGCAGGCAGAATTAAAGATCCTAGCTGTTGGAGTCAATAGGTCACAGCAATTGGTGCCAATAACAAAGGCAGGTGGAACAAATAAGCATACATGGTTACATTCAATAGCTAATAGCAGATTGAGCTAATTAACCAGGACACACATGATTCTCTTACAAAAGTGCAACTGAGGGAACAATGGAACAGGAGGTTCAAGGGCTGAAGAGCTCTAGAAGGGGGACCATGGGTTGCAGAAGCCAAGACGTACTGCAGGGGAAGGGTAACATGAGCCCTGTGTGCAAAACCCACAGTACAGAGAGTACAAGAGGGGTTTGTGACGCCAGTTTTCTTGCAACTTATTTTGACCAAGAAACAAACCCAACCTTTACAGTACACAATCAGCCACTCATTCATAAGATCACCGATAGGACCACTGATCCTTGCAAGTGAGAGAAAGGGTCTCACAAGCTGATGGGGCATAATAACAGGGGGGTCAGATGGGGCATATAGATTGTGTACAGTTTTTGTGCATTGGTATCCCCCAGCCAGTGGCATTGAAATGTCAGATGGTTTATAGTGATAACATCCAAATATTACTGAAGTTTTGAAGTGCCACTGGATTTCAAAGGCACACTGTTAGAATAGTGTAACTCATGGTGAACATTCATTCAGGTTAGTGAGGGAGGATAAAGGTTCCCATAAGCAAAACTCTCAAGCTGATAAATACGCTACTATTGCATGGATTGTTATGGTTTTCAGGGTTCAGCTCCACTTTACCTGTCTTAGCTATTGCACAGTACAACTTTAGGCTAAAGTATGTCACATTGGCAACATTGAGGTACAGCTGATGGGAGATTAGTGGCACAGCAAAGGGGTCAAGGGTGATAAGGATTCCTCAAGAAGTTCTCGGAGCACTTATCTTTCCAGTGGGCCACAATCAATGCAGATAATGTTGAGGGCTTGCAATCTTTTCTGCACAGCTTTCTGTAAGAAGGATGGGAGGAAATATGGCTGCGGAGGCTTGTTTTTTTTCTGAATCTTGGTTTCTTTATTGAGATACAACAAAAAAAATCAACAAAGTTCCCTGGGAGAGGCGGGTCTCTATTGGTATGTATTTAATGTCTCTGTTTCCTTCCTTCTTCTCAGATCTGGAGTGATGAGGTTGTTTCCCTGTTTCCTTCTTTTTGCAGGCGTTTGATGCAGCCACCAGTTCTCTCAGAACAGGAGCACATATAATGCGGGAAGCATGTTGTTCTCAAGTAGATGTGGCTACTGTCACCAGCACACCCGTGGTTTCCCATGAGGGCTGTTTCCCTACTTCTGTGGGTGCTGTTAACCAGTCAAAAAATAGTGTTCAGGATCAGGGATTGAGGTACATACAGTTTAAAGGAGAAAGGGTGCTTCATGCACTTAGGGATAGTGTGGGTGACTTGCTTCCTGTTCCTTCTGCTCGCGGCCAGCTCGGGGCTGGGCTTCCACATGTCACTCCCCGCTGGGCTCCTCCTCGTCTTCCTGGCACCTTCTTTTCACATCTGTTTCCCTGCATGGCTTCACCTGCAATGATCCCAAGGATTCTGTCACATGTCCCAGCTGACCTGTTACTCATTTTAGGCACTTGACTCCGCCCGTGTTTCCTGAAATGGCAAGGACCTCATTAGTATCAATGAACTTCCCCACATTGGCTTTCCAATACTTTGTGCTTCCTCCCTTTCAGCTGTTCCTGGCCGTGCACCACGGAGAGAGAGAGATGGGAAATCATAGCCTGATTACCAGGTAAGGAGGAGGCATGGGAGAGGGTCCCTTCACATATCTCCACCCCTACTTTCTTCCTTGCAAGAAATTGATCCAGTGGGTAGCTGGAAAAAAAATCTGCATTAGCTTGTTCTTTCCCTTTTTGATGGTGGTTGTTAACAAGGAAGGTTTGTAATGCTAGAAATCAGCAAAGTATGTGGGGGTTGTTGCCTTTATTATGAGACATCTACTCTAAGGGAGTGTGATTGGTATTTAGGATGCATTTCCACCTTTCCAGATAATACTTAAGGGCTTCTATAGCCATTTTAATGGCTAAAGCTTCTTTTTCCACTATTGCATAGTTCTTTTCTCTGGGGAATAATTTTATGCTTAGGTATAGGTTATGTTTTTCATCACTTTTCTCCTCCTCTTTGATAGGACTGCCCTTAGACCTACCCCAAAGGTGTCTGTCTTTAATATAAAGGGTTTTGTAAAGTCGGGGCTATGAAGAATAAGATCAGAAGTGAAGGCATCCTTCAATCCCTGGAATTCATTCAAAGTAACTTGGGAGGGGTGTTGTAACTCTTTGTAGGTTTCTTTACCTTTCCTGAGCAGATCTGTTAAGGGGGCCACAGTTTGTGAAAAATGAGAGATAAACTGTCTATAACATCCTACAAATCCTAGGAAGGCCCTGAGATCCTGTTTTGTCTTAGGAAAAGGGAGTCGCTGAATAGCTACCACCTTCTGCCTGCGGTTGGATCATCCCTTCTCCTAGAAAATATCCCAGGTATTTAACTTGCTTGGCTGCTAGATGGCTCTTTTTTGGATTTACTTTAAGGCCTACTGAATCCAGGGTTTGAAGGACATTTCATACCTGCTGCAAATAGTATACCCATGTCAGGCTAAAGATACTGATGTCTTCAATGTAAGCTGCAGCATAGCTTGGTGCAGTGCTAGCAAGGTGTTCTACATTCTCTGGAAGGTGGCTGGGACCCTTGCAACCCAAAAGGGACAATAGTAAACTGGTATAAACTTTGTGGGGTGGAAAAGGCAGCTTTTTCTTTCTCTGCTGGGTTAAGAGGAACCTGCCAATACCCCTTACAGAGATCTAACGTACTGTTGTACTGGGTATTTCCTAGTTTCTCAATTATTTTGTCTTCCCGGGGAATAGGGTAGGTGTCAAATTTTGAGATCTTGTTTATCTCCCAGAAATCAATACAAAAACAAATGGATCCATGGGGCTTTGGAACCAATACAACGGGAAAGCCCCATTAACTCACTGATGGTTCAATAATTCCTAGCTTCAACATGGACTATACTTCCTCCTCAACAGCCTATCTTCGGGCTTCCAGTATTCCTTAGGGCTTTAGTCCAAATTTTTTTCCTGGTTAGGTGTTCATCGAGTGGAATATCATAGGGTCCTCCTTAGAGTGCCAAAACAAACTTTTGGAAAAGGATTTAACTGGTTAAACAGTTCTTATCTAAGGCTTTTGTCTAGATCCAGGTCAACACACGTTTTGAGTGGGTCCAATCCTCCAGTGAGAGGATTAAAAGGGCAGGAAGAAGGTTGCATTCATAATACCCAGTCTCCTTTCTCGAATACCCTTAAGGCATCTCATATATCTTTTTGACTCTGCTATACATTCTAAAGATTCTGCTTGGTTATCTTCCTGATCTAGTTCAAATTTGTTTTTAGTCCTGTTAGATATTCTAATAGGGGTTATGAATCATCTGTTTCCTGCTCTTAGGACTCCCTGGCCATGTCTAATAGGATACTGGGTTTATGTCCGAATGCAAGCTCAAAAGGAGAAAAACCTGTGCTGCTTTGTTCCTTACATCTAATGCTAAACAGCACCAGCAGCAGCATTTGTTCCCACTTCCTTGCCTCCAAGTGCAATAATGTTTTTCAATGTGATTTTATCGTAGCATTGTAACCCTCTACTAAACCGTCTGCCTGGGGCTGATAGGTGGTGGTCTGTATCTGTTTAATTCCCAGTTGGTCACAGATCTGTTTCATTAGTTTGGATGTAAAAGGTGTTCCCCGGTCTGTTAATATTTCTTAGGGAAACCCCACCCTTGAGACTATTCAATCATTGCTTTTGCCATGAGGGTAGTGGTAGTTGCTCAGTGGTATGGCTTCCAGACATCTGATGGCATAGTCCACGACCACCAGTACATGATGATATTCACTTTTAAAGGTGATCAAAGGGGCCTATTATGTCAATTCCCACCCTTGAAAATGGTCCTTAGATAATGGGTAAGGGTCGCAGGGGAGCTTTCCGAGGGATTTTCTGGCTATTCCTTTGGCACATAGGGCACTCTCTGTAGTACTTCTTAATATGGTTTTACATATGACAGGCCAACAGAAATGGTCTAGAATGGCTTTTTTGGTTTTCTCTGGGCCAAAATGACTAACCAAAAGGTGACTATTACTTTGCCCCATCACTAGTGCTGATCTTTGGACATGGCTATAGATTGCTTTTAGCTGCTAGGAAATGTTTGGAGTTGATAGAGGGATGGCAGGCCACTAACTTTTAGGAAACATTTCTAAGTAACTAACAGTACTTCTTTACCCTTGTCCTGCCTGCTTCATAATAATAACCTATTGTCCTCCCATGGTACTTTGTGAGTCACTATAAGGCTCCTGCAGACCTACCCAGTGCTTCAGATGTTTTCTTGTGTGCACATAGTTAATTAACACTAAATTGGTGCTTTCAAACAGAGTTTATTTCCTCTAACTTTCACTGTAACCTGGACAAATTCAAACACCTTGTTCTTTGGTTCACTGATTCGATAAAATAAACTGTTTATCTCAATAAGAAGGCGATTCTTACAATTCTAACTTCAACTACTGCTAGATAGAATCCATTATTTTTCTCATATTGGATTAAGTTAAATTCTCTCAAGATGACATAATGGTGGTACTTTTTTATCGCTCTTCTATTCGTTTTAACATTCCTTCTTCCTATTTTGAAAATAATCTACTCTATCTTCTCTGCTTTCTTGTGCAATAGCAACTGTTTAGGCTGGTTAGCCCCAATTTTCCTATACAACAGCCCTTCTTGGAGAACAAAGTGAGGACATGCCACATGAGGGCTCTCTTTATCTGTAGCTGTTCTCCAGGCTTCTTGGAACTGGGGGTCTTCCCTCTGGGCTGCTCGGAAGCTCCTATCTGATTCCCAGATGTATTATTTCTGATAGATGGGCATAGCACTGGGTCCCTTATACTTGGTGACTCTTCTCTGCTTTCTATTCTTGTGGATCTTGTGAAGAGGCTGTTCCTCTTGTGCAAATGGGGCTGTCCCCCATCAGGAGTCCCTCCCCTTCCATGATTCCTGAATCAACTCCCCCAGATTACCCTAATCAGTTCCTACAAAGAGCAATTCTGGGAGCTGAGATAACATTCCTATTTTGAATGAAACAATGGGATCATCCTTGTGTTGTAAGACAATCTCAGAGACAGGATACTTCTTTTTGTCCCCATGGACACACTGTATGTTTACATCCACACTAGGCTTCGGAGGCCTTCCCGGGATACATTGTGGTCTTATCACACTTTGGTGACATCCTGTGTCTAAAAGTGTGGGGACTGGATCCTGATTAAACTTCATATGGCAGTGCTAAGTTGACCTAGCCCTTGTCATAGTGTAAGATGAGGATCGGGCAACTCCAATTTCCATTGGTTCTTCTTTATGGGGAAAGTGCCTAGCTTTATGTCTTATTTCTCCACAATCAAAAGATTGTGATCCCCATTGCATGTGTCTGGGAGGAGGCACTGGTATTATAGCGACTGGTTCCGCCTTTTCCAATACAATAGATTTGGTTGGACGTGCATTGCCTACACTCTTGCTTTTCCACCCACTATCCTTTCGTCCTTTGCAGGATTTCTGTGTGCAGCCATAAGCACTGGTGATTTCCACAGCGGTTTCTAGTGTTAGATTTCTATGCTGTCTGACCCACTTTTGGATAGAAGGGTGTAGGGAGGCGAGAAATTGTTCTAAATATATCTTCTCCATCATCTCCTCATTGGTAGCTGATTCAGGACTAAGCCTCCTATCTGTCATATACTTTACACTGTGATATGGTGCTCTGGGGGTTTCCTGAGGGCCCTCCTTGAACTCTCAAAGCCTAATCTGATATGTTTCACTGTCCACTCCCATCCTCTCTAAAATACTCTTCTTAATGTCAATATAAGGGGTAGTTCCCCGTGAATATGTGACCTGATACAGTGTCTGTAGCTCCCCTGTAAGTAGTGGCCCCAGTGTACTGTCCCCAACAGTCATTAGGCCATGCAGCAGCCTGGGCTAACCATTCAAAGTTGTTGAAAAAAAATCTGGATCCTCTCCCTCTGCATATTTCCACAGAAGGGAGAGCAGTATGTCCTCGCTGCTGTCCCAAAACATTGGCTAACTTCCCAGTAGCTTAGCTCTGGGATTGAGTTACCCTGTTCAATTTCTCAGCCTGACTGGTGATGAGTTTATGACATTCTCCCTGTCCTCATTGGTGGCAGTAAGGAAGTGTTCCATAATCTTTTCAAGTCTTTGATGGCCTTCTGCCATCTGGGATACCATAGCCTCCATTTCCTCTGATCCCTCTTCTAATACGACCTGTAAGAGGGATAGGGAGAAATATGACTTTGGAGGCTTGGTTGTTTTTCAAATCTTAGTTCCTATATTGAGATACAACAAAAAAATGTCAACCAAGTTCCCTGGGGCGGGTCTTTAACGTTATATGTCCAATATCTCTGTTCCTCTCCTGGAGTGATAAGGTTGTTTCCCTGTTTCCTTCTTTTTGCTGGTGTTTCCCCATTTGGTGCCACCACCAGTTCCCTCTGAAAAGGAGCACATATAATGCAGTAAGTACATTGGTCACAAGTAGATTTGACTACCGTCCCCGTAACGCCAGTGGTTTCCCATGAGGGCTGTTTCCCTACTTCTGTGGGTGGTGTAAACCAACCGACAAATAGTGTTCAGGATCAGGGATGAAGGTACAGTTTTAAGGAGAAGGGTTTCTTCATGCACTCAGGGTTCTGCAGAAAAAAACTTAAGGGTACTCCTACATAAGGGTGCTCGGTTAACTGAAATTCTCTTAAGTTCAGGTTCCCACCTTCCTTGAATTTCCTTACTTTACAAAACCCTAAGGTTCCTGCCTCTTCCCCACTCACTACACTAGCCACAAACCTCTGTAGTTGTAGAGGGCTCTGGGGCTTCCGCTGGTGGCATCCACCAGACCTCTCACCAGATTTCGGGCACCTCCCTGTTCCTTATCCCAGTCTCTGGTTCCTCATCCTGGGGGTAGTGCAGGGGACTCACTTCCTCTTCCTACTGCTTGCTGCCCGCTCTGGACTTGGCTTTCACACATCGCTCCACACTGGGCTCATCCGTGTATTCCTGGCATCTTCTTTCCACATCTGTTTCCCCACATGGCTTCACCTGCAATGATCCCAAGGCTGACTCCGCTTTCCCAGCTGATTTGTTCCTCTTTTTAGACACTCGACTCCACCCCATGTTTCCTGAAAGGGCAAGTTCCTCATAAGTATCAATTACTTTCTCCGCAATGGCTTCCCATTCCCTAATACTTTGTCATTCTTCACTTTAAGCTGTTCCCAGCCACACACTATGGAGGAGGGGAGATGGGGTATCATGGCTGGTTACCAGGTAAGGAGTGTACACAGGAGGGGGGCTCTTCACATTTTCACTCTAGGTAGCTGAACATATTAACATGCTGGGCTTTCTTTTCTAGTGAGCTCACATATGGAAGTGCATATTCCAGTAGACCTTTCCACAGCAAAAACATGTCTTCCTTTAAGTCAGGGCAGGCATAATTTCTAGCAGGTACCTGGACTCACTTGCACTGGTCCCAGCCTTTTCAAAGGCAGGCTTTTCTCTTTGTGGATGCAGGTTAGCAACCCTTTCTCTGCAGATGGCAGCAATATTTTCTCAAGGATGTCCAAAACTCTCTTTCTAGGGTCTTGATCTGGGTTTCTTCTCAACCTCAGGTCAGTGTGTGGGGGCAAGTAAGCAGATATTCCATCAAGGACATCATTTAGGGTTCACCAGAGGAGAGCTGTGACTCTTGTGGACACCTGGCACCACCTTTGTGACCCCTGGCACCGGAGGTGGCAAAATCAGTTCCAGGAACACAATTATAGCTTGTTCCCGTGGGCACCTGTTACGGCTCTATTATATTAGTTTTCTGACAATTTTTTTATCACACTAATAGTGAATAGTATTGTATTATATTATTCACTAATAATGTAATCAAAAATGGAGTACAATTATCTGAACTAAGACCTTCTGTGGCAGCTGAGGTAAGTAAAAACTGCTTTTAAATGTGTGTGAATGCTTGCGTGTGAGAGTATGTTAATGAGAGAGCGAGTGACGTCACTTCTAATACCACTGGCATTTTGTTGAACTGATATCCATGTATTCTATGTGTGGGGTTCCTCCACTGGTCAATGAAAAATCATGGCAATTCAAGCAGGTCAATTGTCCAGTATTGTTCCACATGCTGTTCAACCAGCCCTGATGACCATGTGAATTTTATTTTCTTCATTATATCACATTTAGATGTTGCATGTCCACTATATGATCACCTCATTTCAGGGCCCTGCACATTTGGAGATTTCGCCTGGGCTTGCTCCATCTAGTCCAGGTAACTTTCCTCATTCATGACTGACAATCAGCCATATCCATTCCCAAACAGGTTCAGACATGAGTATAGGTATGCCACTATCAACTTATTGGTAATGACGCTTGCCTTTCTTTCTCCCAAGTGCAATTACATTTGTTCCTCCCATCCTCCTATAATGTCAAATATGAGTCTTTAATTTCTGCAAATTCCAAAGCATATTACAACTTCAACCTAGTCTCAGTCTTAATAACATGTTTCTGCTCGTATTTATAATACAATTACCACTCCTCCAATAATCGATAGAAGACAGACATTGAATTACAAATTTAAAAAAAAAACGTAAATATCCTTTCTCAATTCCCGTAAGCAAAAACATTTGGATGAAAATATGGAAATCCTCTAGGGCAGCTAATACAACTCAAGCATTATTTGTTTATTACCAATAGACTAATGATCCACTAAATAGTTTTACATACAATAAATTCAAATACTTCTACATCTTGTTGGTCATGTATGGTCACTTCCTCTGACCTAAAGCATGTTATTTGAATGTCCTTACACATATCAGTTTTAGAAAAAGGTTTCGAGACAGATAAACACCATATTTCACTCATATATACCTTTTAATTCAAAAATATATTTTTATGTTGTTTTTCAGATGATTGGTCCTGTTATCAGTAAAAGTTGGTATTTTAGATCTACTACTTGCATTTGTCATTCAGCAAATTACTTAGGGTCTGATTTAGATCTTGGCACAAGGGGATACTCCGTCACAAATATGGTGGGTACCCATCTGCCATGTTACGATCCGATTATCTCCTATGGAGATCGTAACACGGTGGACGGGATATCCGTCACATTTGTGATGGAGTATTCCCTCCATTGAGATCAAAATCAGGCCCTAAATTCTGGAAGGATTCCTCTGCCATTTCATTTCAATCCTGGTGGCATGGTGTCTGTTATGACCATAGAATTGAAAGAGCATACGTTATTCCATTTGCTCTTGCTAATACGAGAGACCCTCTTTGGTCCCCAGTAACACTTTTTTAGGGTCGAGCCTGCGTTGCATGCGCTCGCGCATGCGTATCGCAGCAAGACTCTTTTGTATTTAGAAAAGGGCTCGGAGCCCTGTCAACTTCACGTCAGTGTTTTTTAGTGGTTCGTGGGCTTGCCTAATAAAATCTGCTTGCTTTCATTAGTCGAAGGCACGCATACGTCATGCCTTTTCCGGTGGCTAGCCCTCCTTGAGCGCAGCGACCAAGTACAGAAAACATGCGAGGATCGCTGTTTTCCATCGGGCTCGTGGACTTCTTTTTCTCTAATTTACGAGCGCGATCTTGCTTGGCAGAAGTCGAGCACTTTACAGTTAATTTCACTTTTTCGGGTTATGTACATAAATGCACTTTTGCCCGATAGGTGAAAAGTCGGGTTAGGAGTTTACAACGCGATCAGCTCTAACATGAGCAAACGCGAGACCCGTTGCATTGTAAATGCTTGTCTTGATTGCAGTCTGCAAAAATGACAAGTTTACGTCAACAACAGACTGAATATGTGACCAATCCTCGTTATTTGTTCCTTTTTCATGGAGTCATTACTATGTATAATACATTAATGGTGTTGTTATTACTTTGCTACATGACCTTATACATTTCTCTCTTATAAAGCAATTAAGTTGTTTTTTTATGTAATTTTTTTATGGTACAGTTTTATGATCAATTTTCTTACTTGTCATTTTTTTTCTTCTTTTGCTACTTTTCTTTTTATTTATTCCTATACATAACTTGTATTTCCTACCTCAATGTATTATTATCGTTATAATTACACTGTTTCTCTGAAATGTATACTACCCTGTTATAATACTACGAATATCGTTATCTCACCTTTAAATTAAGTTGAAAAACAATATAAACTATACAGTATCTCCTCCTTGATGAAACTTTTGATGTGCGACGTGATTGGTTACACGTTGGATGTGTCAAGTGGGACACAATGCAGTTCTTTCCGTTAACACAATGAGAGCATTTGTTGCAAGCTAGATAACAACATTCAGATACCTTAAGTTATCAATTGAAATTCCAGGCTGAACACCACTGACAGAGAGACAACTGGTCACTCAGGGACTCCCAAAGCGTGGCCTAGTGGGCTAATACCTTGGGCATCAATCCTTGATTAACCTGAAGGCGAAAACTACAAGTCGTTGGTTTGTAAATTCGTAATACTAAGTTGCAATGCAATTGTTTTTAATATGTAATTATCATTGCCGACTGCATAAATTAAACTCTGTTGAAAATAAAACGGTAACTATCGCGGGACTGCTTTATCGGTAAAATCAGATTCAGATGCATTTGTAACTCTAAAAGTCGAGTAAGGATGGGTCACAGTTCCTCACCTGCTTGGTTTCTGTGATTGTCCCAGCCCCAGTCCTACTGGTACATAAAGCGCACAGACGAGTACGTTTTCTATCAGTTTAGTATTTTTCTCCTTTCTCCCCCAGAAATCTCTTATGCACAGGCCACACTTGCAGTCTTATTTGTTCTGATCTGCTTCTGCTTCTCAGGAGGAAAACATTTCGCCATCTGCTTCTGATACCTCCTTCTTTGTCTCTGGAATTTACAGTTAGGCAGCGGTTATAGTGAATATCCAGTTTCAACATAGGTTCATAGTTAAGATTTAGAAAGTTGCATTAACAGGACTTTCAATAAGGCAGTTATAGCTATGGATTTAAGAAAGGACCGCTGTGACATTATTTGAATGAAATGAATAAATGAATGCAAGAACAGACGGGCAAAGGAATTCATGAACAAAATAAATGAATGAATGAGTAAATGAATGAAGGAAGGAAGGAAATAGATTGGTACAGTGCTGCCAAATCCACAAAGGGCATCTAGGTGTTAGGGACAATTAGAGGACATCCAGAGGATTATTGAGGTAGTTGAAAGAGGCAGGTTTTTGGCTTTTTGTGAAATTTCAAATAGTTATTGTGAAGCCAAGCATCAAAAGAATAGGATTCCATTGTTTTGTTGTAAGTAATTTAAAAAAAATGGCTACATACTAAAAATCCCAAAAAAGCAGTGAAGACAAAGAAGGCTGGCCATAGGTGAGCTCGGGACTGCAAGGTGTAAAACAATTGTAATGAAAGTGATCTGGACTGAGTCTTGCCAGACTGCCAGACTGCAAGGCAGCTATGTGCACGGCACCCTTGCTGAAGGCACTTGACTTCTCTCAAGAATTTGTTGTGCAGACTGTTGCTTCAGAGAGTGGTGTAGGAGCAGTGTTTTCACAGCTAAATGAAGAGGGCCTAGATCAACCTGTAGCATTTATCAGTAGGAGGTTACTTCACCAGGAACATAGGTGGACTGCAATTGAGAGTGAAGCCTTTGCTGTGGTCTGGGCCCTGAAGAAGCTAAGACCCTACTTGTTTGGGACTCCCTTCCAGTTTCAGACCGACCACAGGGTCCTCAGACGGTTCATACAGATGAGGGGTGAGAATCCAAAACTGTTGAGGTGGTCCATTCCCCTACAGGGGAAGGACGTTATGGTGGAACACCGTCCTGGAAGAGAACACGCCAGTGCTGGTGGTCTGTGCAGATTCTTATGCCTTAGTGAAGAGAACTCCCATGAGGTTGGGTAGTTCTTCCCACTTTCAGCTGGGGGGACACATGTTTGAACTGGCATACTTGATGTGGTCTCCCCTAACGTTTTGTCTCTACTTCCCAGGTTGTTGCTGTGTGCAGGGCTCTGTTTTTGCTGTTTTTGTTACTCTGGGCAATTTACCACTGCTGACCAGTGCTAAAGTGCAAGTGCCCCCTATGTGAAATTGTATCTGTAATTGGCTTTTACATGATTGGCATATTCGATTTGCTAGTAGGTCCCTAGAAAAGTGCACTAGAGGTGTCCAGGGCCTGTAAATCAAATGCTACTAGTGGGCCTTCAGCAGTGATTGTGCTAGAGATGTGTAGCCCTGTAAACATTGCTCAGACTTCCCACTGCAGTGTCTGTATGTGCAGTGTTTAAACTGTCAATTCGATTTGGCAAGTGTACGCACTTGCCAGACCCAAACCTTCCCTTTTCATACATGTAAGGCACCCCTAAGGTAGGCCCTAGGTAGCCCAATGGGCCGGGTGCAGTGCATGTTAAAGGTGGGACATGTACTGATGTGTTTTACATGTCCTAACAGTGAAATTCTGCCAAATTTGGTTTTGGCTGTTCAAGGCCTATCTCACTCATAGGTTATTATGGAGGCTGCCTTTAAATATTCTTAAAGTGCAGTTTCCCTTTGAGAGCAGATATAAATTTGCAGTTTGGTGTCTGTGAACTCATAATATTACAATTCTTTTAGTCAAGTTGTTTTTTAAATTGTTAGTTTGAAAATGCCACTTTTAGAAAGTAGGCCATTTCTTGCTTTAACTGCTCTGTGACACTGCCTGTTTGTGGATTGCCTGTGTGGGTCAGACTGACAGTTAGGCTGTTTGTGAATCTCCTCTAGACAGCGTCACAAATGGAGCTGGAGTGTAGCCTGCATGTCCTGATAAGCCATCTGGGCTAGAGTGGAGGGAGAATTGGTCACTTACACCTGAATGGGCTGTGGCTGCCCTTACATAATGCAGTCTCCAACCCCCTGGTGTATGTCTGGGGCCTGGCCATGCAGGATCCTGTAAACAACAACGACTTTTCTTTGAATTTGGGCAACTTCAAAGGCAGAAAGTGGTATACATATTGGACCCAAAATCCCAGACTTTAGATTTCTTCAAGATTACTTCTGGCACAAAGAGGAACCTCTGCCAAGGAGAAGAGCTGAAGAGCTGGAGGAGGAGTACTGCTCTTCTACCTGTGACTGTTCTTTGCTGTGCTGGCCTGCAGTTGCTGCTTCTGCCTGAAAGTGGACAAAGACTGTACTTTGTGGTATAGTCCTGCTTGTGAAGAATCTCCAAGGGTTTGGACTCCTGTTTTGAAGTCTCTGGGCAATCAAAGACTTCCTCTTCCAGTGCCTGGACTCTCTGCTGGGAGTCCTGCCCTGCCAAGTGGTTCCCTATCTAGTCCCTGGGCCCTTGAGGGGTTAAGTTGGCAGAACAAGGACTGAAATCTATGCTCAGAACACCGTGTGGGGAAAATTTTGATCCTCCACCTGCAACGCCGCTGAAAAGTAATGCGCTATTCGCTTCACGGCTAAAATCGATGCTTCACCTGCATCGTTGCTAGGAGATCGATGCATCGCAGCTGGAGAAATGATGCAACACCTGCTTGCAGCTGCTGATAATGATGCAAAGCCCACGCAGCGTGGTTTTCCAACACCGTGTGACCAGATTTCCTCACGCATCGTCACTGGGTGTCAAAGTCATCTTGAACCTGCATGGATCTGAGGTGCCCTGTCCGGTAATCGACACATCGCTCGTTTGAAGGAGATGGAGAGGACGCATCGCCAACCTGACTGAGAAGAAACGATGCACAGTCTCACTTGTGAGTAAGAAATCGACGCATCGCTGACTTTTCCGAAGCACGCTCGGCTGTGCGGCTTTATTTTTTACGCAAACCAGGTACTTTGCGTATAATCACCATTTCCATTGTTTCTTATGGAGTAAGAGAATTTTTACTTTGAAAAGTCATATCTTTACTTGTGTTTTTTAGATTGTTGTTGTTTTGTTCTTGTTTGATTTAGCTAAATATTCCCTACTTTTCTAAACTGGTGTGGTGTCCATATTGTAGTGTTTTTACTGTATTACTGTGTGTGTTGGTACAAACACTTCCCGCATTGCCTTTGAGATAAGCCTGACTGCTTGTGCCACGCTACCAAGTGGGTGAGCAGGGGTTGCCTTAGGAGTTTAACTCCCTTATCCTGAGTTTTTCCAGCCACTGGGAAAGATGTGACCAGAAGTGGAAATTACAGAGTGACATAGACACTGAAAAAACAGCTTCAATGTATTTGGGATACAGGAAAAGAGGTGAACCAGACTTGCTAGTGCTTACCTAAACACAGACTAGTACACAGCAAAGAATACATTAAGCTGAGAAGTGGTGGTTGTGTCGGAAGTCATTAGCAAGAATTTTAAAGGCATTAAACCAAGGACACCAGATTTCTGTGGTATGTAGAGAGATGAATCCTAATGATTCTACCATAAAACTTAATGGAAGGGGTCATGATTTTACAGCAAATAGAAGGGCAACATAGTTTTTTCACAATGTTGAACATTACTTGGGAAGTGTTGTTGGCCAATTTAATTGTAGAGGTTCTGACGTCAAGTTGATAATTTTTCATTTGGGGTTTGAAATGCTTTCTACCCAAAATATAAGTAGGTTTGGGAGGCTGACTATAATTCTTCCTCATGATGTGTTCAAAACGTTTATAATAAGCTTTAACTATTATAGGATCCTGAGTGTTCTGAGAAGACAGAGGAAGATATCTGTTTTAGAGAGCACATTGTTTTAAGCAGTTGGTGGGATTGAAGTGAGGACAGAGGTGACACAAGAGCAATAGACTTAGAACTAGGAGTTTCTGTCAGGACTAGAGGAAGAATAAGAGGGGTGGCAGACTCAGATGCTGAGGTTGCATTGATTAACCTTTGAACAACCTCTGTAAAGAGAACAAGCCATCCAAATGATCGCTTGGAAGTAGCATTAGAAAGGCAATTGGGATTGTTCAGTTTCAGGCAGGGAAAAGATGGGGGAGGAGGTTATGGGAGGGAGAGTTAATGATAGTAAACATTGAATACAAGAAATGACAGCCAAATGAGTGGGGCCTGTAACAAGCTCTTTGAAAATTAATACTGAAAGGTATTCTATGAGTGATGTTGAATCTGTCCAATACTTTTAGGAGTATTAAACGTAGCCACTAGTATGGCTTAAGGCTTAATGAAATCAGCAAAAACAGAGCCATTGTTAATGGTCAGCTAGGGAAAGCGATAAATAGGCACCAGAGAATGAATTAAAGGAGAGTATTAAATCTAAAGCATAACATTTCAGCAAAAGTCACTGATTCCGTCAGTTCAATCCCGAGCGAGATGGAAGAATGACAAAGCTTCTCATCTGGCTCTTGATCTGGGTCCGATGAATCTTAATTTTTCATTTCTTAGGGGTGAGGATACATAAATCAAATCATTCAAATTAATTACAGTGTAACTCAATGAGCCACACATTAAATTTCAGAGACCAAATTAAAGGTCAAAGGGCTTTATTACGGATTCAAAGTCAGACTTAAATGCATGAGTCACAAAATCATTGTATAGATACACAGAATCACCAAAGAAGAATTAAAGCGTTGCACAACATTGAATTTAATCAGCATGTACAGAACAAATATTTCAGTATACAGAAAATTAGAAAAACGCATCTGATGCTTAAAATCCAAAATCAAGTTCTCCTGCCTAATTATTGAATCTAGATCCTAACTATTGTAAATATTAAAGAGATTTTTTAGAAAAGGTCAGCTTAACAGAACGTCTGTAGACATCGCTGCCAAAAGAGGTAAGAGCAGCATGAAAAGTCTTAAAGATAAAGTATGAGGTCTGTACCCCAGAGAGGTCTGCTCTGATCAAGGGGCAAGGGGAATCTGAGACTACCACTAGCTTAAACACTCTTAAATCTTGATTATTTCAAAGGCTGACATCATCGTCCACTGAAAAACAAAGTTACGAATCACATGTTTTAATTAACTTTTGCATCCCGTTTAAGTCTCTTCCATTTGGACTCGGTGCAGCCTTGCATTCAGGAATTTCAAAAGAATTACAGCTGGCGGTTTAGGATACTCCTTCCGTTTTTATAACACTTCTCTCAGGCTCTCTTTATACTGACGCACAAAAGGCTCTTTATTGACCTCTAGACTCATACAATGACACCTACAGCTTTAGAAGAATATGCAATAAAACAAGCTTTGACATTAAAAGTTAGAGCTCACAAAGAATTTGCGCCTTCACTCTGAGCAAGCTAAAACAAACAAGATTACACTTTTAGTTTAAATGATTTCCACATGTTTCTTATAGTGAATATAGAAATAGTATTTCTAAAATACTGTAAATAGCCATTCTTTACAAATTATGATTAAATGTGGTTTATATGAAAAGTTATATTCATACATGCACTTAACTCGTATGCAATTCAGTACACCACGTTATATGAAAGACTATTTTTACACGTTACATAAAAAAAGAATCATTCCTTTATTTTTCATTTCATGAAACATAATGGAACAGCCAAGTTATGCTTTCTCAACCCTCCCTCTGATGACGTATGAAGTCATAATAAACCCACTTCGTTCTTAAAAGAGACTCTCTAAAACCTTGTTGTTCTAAACAATTTTTATTTGGACTCCTCCAAACGTTTCATATCATAATAATATTTACACCTCTGTCTTCCAACTCAAACCTCTGCTCTCCTTCTCTTTCTACCCTTCTGAATCTATCACAGAAAATCAATCTTCAACTGCTTCCTATGCACCTGTCACTTCCAACTCCTTCAAATCCTTCGTCAACCCTGAAATATTCCAGAAATACTTCTACAAATCCTTGATTTTGTCCAGAATATAGGCACAAAATTGTTGGATCTTCAGAATTCAACAGACTCTGCCCTCTTTTGTCAGCAACAAATCTAGAGCAAGTCGATTTTGTAAAACCATTGATCTCATTGCTACCAACCTTGTGTTACCAACAACGAGTCTGCTCTGCCAGTATCTAGCTTATCCACTATTGTAGACAACTTTCTAATATTCAGGTCATTCAGAATCACTCCCACTGATGGAATCAATTCATCAAACACATTTCCCACTATTTCTGCAGCACTAGATCCTTGCTTAGTTCTAGGTTTCATCTTCCACACAGGATCCTCAAGATTCTCCACATGATAGATCCTTGGAAATACTATCACTAGATAATATGTACCATGCCATCCTTTCTGTGAGTTCAAATAAGCATACTGTCCACAGATAATATACACACTAAGGATCACAGGATTCTTTCCATCCAAAAAAATTCACTCTTTCCACTGACATCAAAAGCATGTTTACAATCACTCTTCCCTATGAACAATGGATCTATATAGCTCTAATAAAAAATTATGCACAGTTTCCCCTTGAGTTGCAACTCTAAAGTTAAAGCTGGTAAACTCCCTTGCTCTTGATTTTCTATTTCTTCCTTCTTCCACTTGTGTTGTGCTCTAAGAGCTTCATCTGTTTTGGATCTGGCATCTAATTCCCTCCGTTGATCTTCCACCAAGTTCAACAATTCCTTTCAATCTCATTGAACAGGTCAGATTGTTTTCTGTGTACATGTGAAGTGTTTAAAGGTTTGAATTATACAAATACATTCCCTGCAATTTCTGCTCCTTTAAAGAAAGGATTCTTGTTCAGATGCTTAAAGAAAGGAAATTCTGGCAACACTAGGTCATTATTTGATAAATGATATTGAAGGCTTCCCTCATAGTAAAGAAATGCTCAGTAATAGACTGCAATAAATGGGATGTGATGAGATGTGGTACACTCTGACACAGAAGCAGGTAACTGCATACACATGTAGCAGTTCCTAGCATTCATTGTATCAATATACTCGTAAAGCAATTTAAAATATACATTTGCTAAATAATCTCCTCTAAACTCATTTAAGTGTTATGCTTTATCATCTAACATATGATGATTATTGTCTTTAGGGCTAAATGTTTGTGGGGAAACACTAGGAGGTAACTTCTTTTCTACAGAGGATATAGGGGAAAACGCTCCTATTAGCAACACTACCAATACTATGAAACAAATAAGCAATAAAGCACCTAATATGTATCTACATGTATTTTTCTTATTTGACTTCATTACGTCTTCAGAATCAGATCTCTTATCAGATAAGTGCAGCAAAAGCAGCAAGTATGTCTTTGTTGATTTCACCAATGTGAACAGCAATATACAAATCTTCATGAGACTACCCTGTCCCTACTCCGTTTTCTTCTGAATGACAACCCTTATTCTTCTTTTACTCAGGCCTAGGTAGTCTTTTCAATTCCCTATCCCAGTCAATGTAAATGTCTCTAACCTCTACACAAGCCAAGTACATCAATGACGATGGAAATTCAATATACAGTTCAATCTAAACGTTCAGTCCATGGAGGTTCAGTCGAGCCAGTATGTTGATTCCAATATTTCTAGAACTCTTTGTCTGTGTCATTTGCAAAGTAGGTCCACTCAGGTGGAGAATACCTTTTACTAGACACTCTTGTTCTTTTTGACTTTCTCAGTGCCACACCGTTTTCTTCACTTTTGCTCAAGTCAGACTTCTCAGTTTCTTCAGCAATCGACAGTGGCACACTTTCTTTAGGCAGACTCAATTTTTCCTGTTATTGTCTTCTGGGCTAACACTCCTGAGCTTCTACTTATTTTATTCCAACACTCGTTCCTTCTTCAGTGTCTGATTGTGAGTCCCCAACAGCTTGTCTAACCTCATTCTGTTGTCTTTCTTGCACCACTGATTCTTCTAGAACAGGTACTGTTGTATCAAGGGGACACTCCAGTTGGGGAGACCACCAGACTTCACAGCAGTTGTAGTGACCAGGGTCACCTGGTATGGTCCACACAACGGGGTTCCAGACATGTCTTCCTGACATGTTTCTTCACCAAGACCCAATCACAGGGTCTGAAGTCATAGCATTGTTCCTCATGTGGAGGGGCTGTGACTGCTTCAACCTGATGAGCCACAAAACGCACATCAGCTAGTCCTTTGCCATAGTCTAGGGCCATATCATTTGTAATATTCAAAGTACATTTTCAGGAATCACTGGCAATCTCATCACCCTCCCCATCAAGATTAATTGGGGGGACAGTCCAGTATTTCAATCGGATACACTCCAAAGACTCATCAGCACAAGAGGTAAAGCATTTGGCCACTTTAAAGGTGATCAAGCACACATTTTTGCCAATCGGGATTTCAGTGTGCCATTCTCCTGCTCTACAAGACCTGAAGCCTCAGGTCTATAGCTACAATGCAGTCTCTGTTCCATTTGCATTGGTATGCACAACAACTTCAGGACCTCATTGTTGAAATGAGTTCCTGGATCTGATTCCAAAGAAGTTTGAAAGCCAAGTCTGGGGATGGGTTCCCTCAACAGCATTTTGGGTACAGTCAGACTATAATTTTGTTTAGTTGAGTATACTTGGGCTCAACAGGAAAAGATGCATACTGTTGGAAATAGCAATAGGCCACTAACCTCCACTTAGGTCCAGTTAGTTCTCAATAAATTAAACCTAGCTCAACCCTTGGTAGCTTGGTGACGAGCGCCAAGTCTTAACTTAGGAGACTAGAGTGTAAAGCATTTAAAAACCACGAAACAATAAATAAGTGAAACACGAAACACAAAAAAAATGCCACACCTTTTTATGAAGAAGATTATATTTTGATCTTTAAAATGACACAAACACGATTAAAATCAGATAAGGAGAACCGGAGATCTGAATTTTTTTAAATTACTGTTTTCTAGCACATAGAAATGAAAAACGTCAATCTGGTCATCTGGTTGCACCTCGACAGAAGCAAAGTCAAAGTTTAAGGTCAAGTTAAGTTTACCTTTGGAATTAGTCGTTTTCTTGAAAATTTTCTTCAGAGGGACGAAGTCGCCAGTCCGACCTCCTGGGAGCCTTTCCTCGGATACGCGTTGTAGGAGCTCTCGGTGAAGATTTCTACGTTCAGGATGAAATCCTTCAACCGGGCTGAGCCTGAATCTTGATCTGATGTCCCTGGAGCCCTCTTAGGATACCCTGCTTGGGAAGTCCCGGTACACTTTCTACGTTCGGACTTAGTCACTTTTTCAGAGATTTTCTTCAGCAGGACAAACCTGAGAGTCAGACTGGGTCTCAGTTGAGGCAATCTGACATGAGTTGCTGCGGCGGGTCGTCCACCTATGGAGCTTTTTCCAAAAAGTTCTCCAAACTTCTCCTAACTTCTGGATCTCCTTTCAGGAGGTCTTTTAAGGTTCTTTTGGAGTCCACAGCTCACCCCAAAGGTTCCAGAAGCTCGGAGTTGCTCCTTGAGGGGGCAGACTAGAACTCCGAGAATGCACTTGGCTCAAACTCCAAAACAGCCACTGGACAGTGGTCAGATGGTCAGTTCCTTCAAGATCTGAGGCAGGGGACTCTGGTTAGCAATTTTTCACCTTTAGCAAACAGGGAGTCCCCCCTTGAACCAGTTGAAGCCAGGCAAAGTCCTTCTTGTGGTGGAGCCCGTGTGTGCAGCTGGTGCAGTTCTTCAGAGTGCAGTGTCCAGGTGCAGGTCAGTGGTCCAGCAGGGCAGCCCTTCTTCTACTGATGTTCTTCCTTGTAGGGATCTGGTAGGGATCTGAGGTGTGGGTGTAGCTCTGCGATATTTATCCTTAAAAAATAGGGGGGGTCCTCGTTCTCCATTCAGATGCAGGATCCTTCCTGAGAAGTGTGGCAAAAATCAATCCCAAGGAGCCACATTCTTCAAAAATCCATCAGGGCTGAAGCTGATTTTTGGAGGTTACATCTGGCTGAACCCACTCTCTGGTGTGGCTAAAAATCCTAAACACACCCCTCTCCTGCCCTCTCCTAATCTAATCAAGAGGGCAACTAATTGTCTGGGGTTGAAGGATGTGAGGGAGGTGCTGGGTTGCTCCAAATGCCCTTCCCTGCCTTTGAAGACTAGTTTGTCAGCCTTCCCCCCTTCCTGCTTCCCCATCTACTGAGGAACGTCACCTTCCCCAGGCACATTGTTTGCATTCAGGCCAGGCCACTTTGCACCTCATCAAGCCAGTCTGGCCAGGCTGCCAGAGGCTTGCCAATCAGAGAAGGGCACTACAGAGCTGAAATTGCCAACTTTCAGGTAGAGTTTTAAAACTGTTTACCTGAACTAGTTATATTAAATCCAACAATTTTAAGTTGTTGGATTTATTATAACAATTTACGATACCAAGCTCGAGGTATCTGACACTTAAGGTGGCTTTGTTAATTAAAAAAAGGATCCCCATTTTAGCCTATGGAGGCCATTCACTACAGTGAGGGAAAAAGGAATTTGGCTGTTTTACCTCACCAGGGCTTATGAAGTATTATAAGGTCCCTGCTTATAGTTTCATGGCACCCAACCTAGGGGCACATAGGGCACACCTTAAGGGTGACGTATATGCAAAAATAAGGTAGTTTAAGACTTTGGAAGTACTTTTAATTGCAAAGTCAAATTTGCATGTAACCTTAATTTAAAAACAGCCAGCAAGACAGGCCTGCCTAGAAAATGACCCTGGGCACCTCAGCAGTGCACCTGTGGCTGCCTTTAGGGACCCCAGCACTACCTATGCTGAGGTCCCTAAACCTACATGCCCTACCATATATTGACTTAGCCAATTATGATTAGCCTAATTGACATACTTATTTTATACAGATCACAGGCCCTGAGACTGGTTAGCAGTACCCAGGGCACCACCAGTGTCAGGAAAACACCAGCAAAAAGTGAAAAATGGGGGGAAAACCTTGGAGGACCTCTGCAATCAGCCCTGGTTTCTCACACATACAATGACCAAAAGGCACCTTAACCTATTGCACACAGGCATCTCAGTGAAATCCATCTGTATCCCTTTAAAAGGCTCTCCTGTCCTTCCTATGTGATTCAATGTGACAGCAGTTCTCTTTCTAACAATGTTCTGTTGACACATAACACACCTGTGACACAACGCTTCAGTCATCAATCTGAATTTAGAATTGAACCAAGTCAGCCTGAGCAATCTCACCATAGCATCCCTGCCAATATGAACTGGACCTTGAGAATGTCTAGCCATGGTAAGTAACAGACAATTTGGCAACACTGGTTTTCCATCCATTGAAATCCAAATTTCATCCTCTCTTTTGACATAATCTGCTCTCACCCAACCTTGTTGTTCCTCCTCACACACTCCCTCTTGAAGCCTTTTCACTGCATCCCAAGTATCAACTGTTGTCAACAAAATGTTAAAGTGAGTCGCATCCATTCCCTCATGTTTAAATTCACTATTAAATGTATAAACATTGTGTACACAGTATTATGCTATCTCATCAGTATATCTATTGCCCAAAATCACTTGATCATCTCCACACCATTGTGTACGGCACTTGACCAGTGCAACTTGCTCAGGCAATTTTAATGCATCAAGAAGGTCTCTCACTTGTTCAGTGTTTTAGATCAGACATCCATAGGACGTCATAAGTCCTTGCTGGGACCACCGCTGTCCAAATTCATGAACGACACCAAAGTCGTACCGACTATCAATAAAGATTTCCACTTTCAATGGATCAGAGACAAAGCATGCTCTAGTAAGAGCAATCAGTTCAGTCTCTTGGGCTGAGAATATTCATTGTAACCAGGAAGCTTCAACAACTCCGGAAAGATTACAGACAGCATAAGCTGTTCTCAGACTTCCTCCATTATCTCTCAAATAATGAACCATCAACATAAAGGACATAATCAGATTCAAGTAATGGTTTATCTCACATGTCTGGTCTCGGTTTGGTGCACAGTTCAGTAACATCAAGACAATCATGGTCCCCTTCAACATCTTCATTGCTTCCCTGACACAATAGTATCAGGATTCAAAATCCCACAATGTTTGATTCTCTGCAGCCAGGATGATCACTTCATAATTAGTAAGTCGACTGCTTGATAGGTACTGGGTTCTGTTTCTAGTCAACAAAATCTTAACAGAGTGGGGAACATACACAGGTAATGGGTGACCCATAACAGTATTCTCACACCTCTTGATACGAGTGCTGACCACAGTTAGTGAGTTAAGGCAGCCATGCAATGCAAAAGCTACAGGATCTAACATGACAGAAAAATAATCCACTTGTCTCTTGGCATTTCCACTCATTTGAGTTAGTACTGAGAGAGCACAGCCTTCACTCTCACTGCAGAAAAGTGCAAAAGATTTGCTATAATCGGGTAACCCTAAAGCCGGGGCAGGACACAGACATTCTCTCAAGTCCAAAAACACAAAAAGGCAATTGTTATCCCATGGTACTAGATCAGACACATCCTTGTATGTCTTCCTCTGTAAAGGCTTAGCCATCAGGGAAATGTTGGGTACCCACTGTCTACAGTAGTCCCCCATTCCCTAAAACACCCTGACTTCTGTCTGTGTAGTAGGCAGACTCATTTTCAGTATGGCTGAGATTCTCTTCTGTGACACTTTTCTCACTGCTTTTTTAATGTGATGTCCAAGGTACTGGACCTCTTTTTAACACTATTGTAACTTTGCTGGGGATACTTTATGTCCATTCTCGGCAAGGTGCTTCAATAACACAATGATATCCCATTTACAGGTGTCTTAAAAACTCAGCGCCACCATGAGGTCATCAATGTACTGGATCAGGACTGAGTTGCAAGGCATGACCAAAGATTATAGGTTTTTTCTTCAGAATCTGATTAAAAATAGAGACTCAGTATACCCCTGTGGAACTTGGCACCCCTATTTCTGAGCCAAAATGTAAAGAGGACCTGACTGTCCTCATGCAATGGTAGAGAAGAAGGCTTGACGCAGGTCAATGACAGTAAACTACTTGATCTCACATGGAATCTGAAACATCACAACTGGATTTGGTAAGAAAGGGCAAGAAGAAACAACAATAATATTTATTTTCCTAAGGTCCTGTATAATTCTATTGTTACCACTTTGTTTCTGAAGACTCATAATGGGAGTTTTACATAGACCCCCCATTATCTCCTTTAGAATTCCCTGCAGTATTATGAATAGGGGTGTGCAGGGAGCTTAACTTCATGTGGTTTTTGGAACTCCACTCTCTGCTTGGAGCATGGAGTTAATCCCAAAACTCCTCTAGCCCCGCAAGCAGAACAGAGCTCACCCAGTGCACGCTGCATCCCAGTTAGGTACCAGACAGCACAAGCGCAGACAGTCTGCACTGTGCAGCCCAAAACTGGGATGCAGTGAGTACCGCAGCAGGGAGCAGAGGGCCCAGAGGCAGGCAGCCATAATCCAGAGTCCAGACTCATTGATGAGGAGAAGAGGACCCCCTGGAAGACCTAGGTAAGTAATTGTCTCTTTTTCATTGTTTGTGCACACTGGTGCACCAACAAGGGCTGAAATAGCTGCTTTTGCTGGCTATGGCCTAGGCCTGACTTCAGCCTTTTGTGCACCGGCCCGTCACTTGTGAACTGCACATGGAGCAGGCCTGTGCAAAACAGGCCCAACAGCGTTTGCTGCCTACAGCTCTGGAACTGAATTCAGGCCAGGGCCATAGGAAGTAAAGGAAAGCTGCTGTTTCAGGCCTCTTGTGTTGCTGAAACAGCAGCTTTCACTCCCTATGGCCCTCTCCTAAATGCGTCCAATCCTGGAAGCACTAAGCGTGGTCAGACCTGCTTAGCGCTTCCGAGATCTGGTGCATTCAGGACTCCATGGGTCACTGAACTCCACCTCCACAGAATTCCCCAGGGTTTTTTAATCAACCCAGTGGAATTCCCCAGAGTTGTACTCCGTCATCTCTGCCCAGGCCTAATTATGAACTCAATTACAGGAGTTATTCAAACAATCTATTCAGTGGTCAAATTGTTCTGTGGTGAGAACTCAGCATTAGGTTTGACAGTAAACAAGACAGGTTTCTACACCTTTCATCAGTATGATATATTTTTCCGAAAAAATCCACACGTCAAGTTTGACTGTCTCTTTTAAATCTGTGAGAAAGGTCAGTAACATGCACTGAGATTCATTTTTCATTAATTTAAAAACAGAATCATCATCTTGGGTCTGTACTTCTACCTGAGCTGGAGTACAATATAACACAATTAATTTAGGAAGCAAATCTCTTCCCAAGTGGATCACATATTATAAACTTATGCTTGCCCTCAAAGGATCCTATTTACACTGTGACTGGGGCAGTTTTTTGAGTTGTCATCTGTTTATTCTCCACACCAACAACTTGGACTGTTTTTCCCAGGAGGAGTAGGTTTTGGACTTCTACTTTTCTCAGAGTAGAATGAATAGCAACAGTATCAACCAAGAATGACAAAGGATTGCCATCTAGTTCACTATCTATGAATGGTCCCCTCTGGTGTACCTCCAAGGCTGCGCCTAGTGCTCAGTCTGCCTCCCCTCTCAGGCACCAACAGACTGACTGATCAGAGCCATTCTCTCATTCAAATCAATTAACGGAAACTGTTGGAAAGGGTTTTTATCTTATGTCACATTCATCCCCACACCCTGATTCATATTCTTTCATAACACATCAACATTCTGATGTGCCATCGGAGGTTGGGGGACTTCCATTATTGGAACTTGGGGCACAATACAATTTTGACTCCTGGGCCTTTGGAAACCCTACATCTTATTGGGATTATTATTGTAAGAGTGCACAAATCCTGCATTTTGAACCTGATTAGCTGGATTTAAAGAGCATCCTGCTTCCCATGTCCCAACTTATTGCAAAGGTGACAAGGAGTTGATCTCTTTGAACTATTTACATCCATTCCTGTACCAGGATCTATAGGAACTCCTTGACCTCTAACTTGCATTGAATTTTGTGGCTGTTTTAATATACCTTGTATTGTGCCTACATTATTTCCATCCCTGGGCATCTGGCTAGTCCTTTAAGCTGCTTTCATCGAAGCAGGCATAATTTTTTTTCTTCAGCTTTTCTGCTTCATCTCAGTCTCATTGTGACAATACCGTAAAATCTCTTCAATCGACTTCTTCTGCCAACAAATCGAATCCTGTTGTATCCTCATGCTGATTTCTGGTCTCAATCCTGTCACAAACCTTGAAACAAAATGTCCCATAACATGAGCCTCTAATGTCTCTATAGCACTGTACTGTTTGAATGACTGTAACAATCTCTCATAATAAGCATTAATCGACTCCTTTGACTCTTGAGTCATTCTGTCAAATTTAACCTGTTGCTCAAATGAGAATTTACCTTAAAAAACAAGAGACAAGAGGCATCTGGCAAAACAGGAAAAGCTTTGTTTAATTAAAAATTACCGCAGGGGCAGTTACAGAACCAGGGTCTGAGGGCTCACAGTACATTGAGATTAAACATAATTTATAGATTCCTCTGGGAGCAACAAAGTCATAAAAAACATTCCTTCCCAAGTAAAAAATGCAAACAATTGATAAGAAGTTGTAAATACAATTCCAGATAGGAAATGCAGGTGGGCCTCCATCAGGTCTGGACACTATGTGGGCCAGTGAGTATGTGTCTAAGGGGGTCATTCTAACCCTGGCGGTCGGTGATAAAGCGGCGGCCAACCCGCCAACATGCAGACGGTCCAAAAAATGGAATTCTGACCCTGGCGGGAACCGCCAACACAGCCCGCCACATTAACACTCCGACCGCCACGGCGGGACCGACAAACAGCGCGGCGGTGACCGCCAACAGGCAGGCGGCAGACAATGTACCGCCCACCCTATCACAATTCACCAATCCGCCACCTTTTCCGGGGCGGGAGCCCCGCCGATAAAAACACCGCGGAAACAGACTACGAACGGGAAAACGCTCACCTAGACACACTCCACGAGGAAGGAGGACAGCATGGAGCCCGAATTACACATCCTACCGGCTATTGTCTACCTGCTCATCTACCAGGAGTACGAACGCCGGCGCAGACGACAACGGTGAGTACTGCACCTACGACACAGGGGAGGGGGTAGGAGGAAAGCTTATGGGCACACACATACGCGATACACCCACCCCCCCAACCCACCCCCCCAATACCTACACACCAATGCAGAGCAACAAGTCAGAGTGACACCCCCCAGACCCCCCGGAAGAATGCAAAGACATAATTCAAAAGAAGTTTAAAATTTATGTATAAAATAGGTTCATTTAAGTCATGGTAAATATGCCATATGAAATATACAAAAGTAATAATGAACATAGTGCAAAGTATAAACATAGTCAACAAGTCCTGCACAGTCCGTTCAATATCCATAGTCCGTGGGCCAATGTGTACAAACACATAGGCCAAGCCCACACAGGAGACCGGAAACCATTGGAGAGAACACTGCTGGGGCATCAGATGAGAAAACAACAGGCACCTCAGGGGGAAGGGAAAGGGGGGCACCTCAGCCACATGAGTCCACGACGCCAGATCCACGAGGGGCCTCCATGCCCACTGTACCATCCTGGGGAGTGCAAAGCCACAGTCCATCAGATGGATAACCGACTCCACTGGTATTGGAGGAGGCATGGTGCCCAGAGTGCTTCGTGAACACCTGCTCGACACAGAACCGGCACTGTCAATGGACCAGCGGTGCTTCAGACGGCGGTGCCCAGCGGAGCGGTGCTTGAGATGAAGGGCCCAGCGGAGCGGTGCTTGAGATGAAGGGCCCAGCGGAGTGGTGCTTGAGACGGCGGTGCCCAGTGGAGCGGTGCTTGAGAGGAAGGGCCCAGCGGAGCGGTGCTTGACAGGAAGGGCCCAGCGGAGCGATGCTTGACAGGAAGGGCCCAGCGGAGCAGTGCTTGACAGGAAGGGCCCAGCGGAGCGGTGCTTGACAGGAAGGGCCCAGCGGAGCGGTGCTTGAGAGGAAGGCCCAGCGGAGCGGTGCTTGAGACGGCGGTGCCCAGCGGAGCGGTGCTTGAGATGAAGGGCCCAGCGGAGCGGTGCTTGACAGGAAGGGCCCAGCGGAGCGGTGCTTGACAGGAAGGGCCCAGCGGAGCGGTGCTTGAGAGGAAGGGCCCAGCGGAGCGGTGCTTGAGACGGCGGTGCCCAGCGGAGCGGTGCTTGAGAGGAAGGGCCCAGCGGAGCGGTGCTTGAGATGAAGGCCCCAGCGGAGCGGTGCTTGAGATGAAGGGCCTAGCGGAGCGGTGCTTGACAGGAAGGGCCCAGCGGAGCGGTGCTTGACAGGAAGGGCCCAGCGGAGCGGTGCTTGAGACGGCGGCGCCCAGCGGATCAGTGCTTGAGAGGAAGGGCCCAGCGGAGCGGTGCTTGAGATGAAGGCCCCAGCGGAGCGGTGCTTGAGATGAAGGGCCCAGCGGAGCGGTGCTTGACAGGAAGGGCCCAGCGGAGCGGTGCTTGAGACGGCGGTGCCCAGTGGAGCGGTGCTTGAGAGGAAGGACCCAGCGGAGCGGTGCTTGAGATGGCGGTGCCCAGCGGAGCGGTGCTTGAGATGAAGGCCCCAGCGGAGCGGTGCTTGAGATGAAGGCCCCAGCGGAGCGGTGCTTGACAGGAAGGGCCCAGCGGAGCGGTGCTTGAGACGGCGGGGCCCTGGTCAGCGGTGCTCTTCACGGCGGGGCCCTGTTCAGCGGTGCTCTTCACGGTGGGGCCCTGTTCAGCGGTGCCTGTCTTGGCGGGGCCCTCTTCAGCGGTGCTCCTCACGGCGGGGCCCTGTTCAGCGGTGCCTGTCTTGGCGGGGCCCTGTTCAGCAGTGCTCCTCACGGCGGGGCCCTGTTCAGCGGTGCTCCTCACGGCGGGGCCCTGTTCAGCGGTGCCTGTCTTGGCGGGGCCCTGTTCAGCGGTGCTCCTCACAGCGGGCCCTGTTCAGCGGTGCTCCTCACGGCGGGGCCCTGTTCAGCGGTGCCTGTCTTAGCGGGGCCCTCTTTAGCGGTGCTCCTCACGGCGGGGCCCTGTTCAGCGGTGCCTGTCTTGGCGGGCCCTGTTCAGCGGTGCTCCTCACGGCGGGGCCCTGTTCAGCTGTGCCTGTCTTGGCGGGCCCTGTTCAGCGGTGCTCCTCACGGCGGGGCCCTGTTCAGCAGTGCTCCTCACGGCGGGGCCCTGTTCAGCGGTGCCTGTCTTGGCGGGGCCCTCTTCAGCGGTGCTCCTCACGGCGGGGCCCTGTTCAGCGGTGCCTGTCTTGGCGGGGCTCTGTTCAGCAGTGCTCCTCACGGCGGGCCCTGTTCAGCGGTGCTCCTCACGGCAGGGCCCTGTTCAGCGGTGCTCCTCACGGCGGGGCCCTGTTCAGCGGTGCCTGTCTTGGCGGGGCCCTCTTCAGCGGTGCTTGTCCGGTCTTTCAAGGGAGCCAGACCTGGCCAAGACTACCCGCTTAGTCGCCCTCCGACCTTGCGTAGCGGGGCCCTCCTGTGATGGAGTCTTGTGCCCGTGGGTGTTGTCCATAACACCCGGTATGGGGCTGGTGGGGCCCTCTTGGTGCGCTCGGCTGCTGCATGTCTTCTCCGCCCTGCTGCCCTTGCCCTCCTTCGCTGCAGCTCTCGGGCCCTTGCCTCCCTTAGTTGATGTGGCAGGTGAGGTGGCAAGGCCACTCTCCGTGGTGGCAGCCGTCTCAGGCTTTTCGCGCCAGCCCTTAAGTTTTCTTGTCCTCTTCCCAGGGGGTGGGCTGGCTGTCCCCTTGCTGCTGGCCGATGTTCCTTCCCTAGGAGCTGGTGGACTCCAATAGCCCTGCACTATGGTGATACTAGATGCAGGGCTGGTGGTGGCTGAGGTGCTCTTTGGACTCTTACCAGATGGAGGGGGTGGGTCAGGTGATGCAAAGAGGTTAATTTTGGAGAGGAAAAGTTTTTTAGGAGCAATGGGAACGGTAGGTGCAGTGGGTATGGGAGTGGAGGAAGAGGATGTGGTTGTAGGAGAGTCAAGTGTGCTGTCTTTGGGTGCAGGTGCTTGGGCTGGAGGCTGTCGTGAGGTGGATGGCTGTTGGCTGGGTGGCTGCCTGCGTTTGTGTGGTTTGGAAGAGGGGGTGACAGACACAGTGGGAGAGGACACAGGGGACGTGTAAATGGCAGTGGGGGTGGTGACTGCATGTGTGCTGACTGTAATGGAGGGTGTGCTGGTGATGGAAGTACTGGCTGATGGTGGTGTGCATGCAGGTGTGAGTGGAGACGTCACAGGGAGGGAGGAGGGAGACGAGGAGGAGGGGGACACAGAGGTGGTAGTGACTGTTGGCATGTCTGCATCTGGATTTTGTTTGTGTGAATGCTTGTGGGATCTGTGGTGCTTATGTCTGGATGAGCTTGCCTTGGGTGTTGAGGTGTGTGCAGGCTGGTCTGATGGTGTGGATGGGATAGGCTGAGGAACAGGAGACTGGGACTGGGTGGAGGGAGTTAGAAGAGGGAGGCTGGAGACAGGGACAATGGCTGCCGTCAGTGCTGAGGCCAGAGCGTTGAACGATCGCTGATGGGCAGCCTGACCCGAATGAATGCCCTCCAGGTATGCATTGCTCAGATGCACCTCCCTTTCCACCCCCTGGATGGCATTCAAAAGGGTAGACTGCCCAACAATGAGCGTCCGGAGGAGGTCAATGACCTCCTCACTGAGGGCAGCAGGGGTAACTGGGGCAGGGCCTGAGGTGCCTGGGGCGAAGGAGATGCCCGCCTTGGTGTGCGAGCGGGCACGGGGTGAACGCTGAGGGGCTGCTTGGAGGGCGGAGCTGGTGCGCTGGGTGGCGGCTGTACCTGTAGTTGCGGTGGGCACGGATGTTGCCGCCACCGCAAGGGAGCTTCCTTCCGAGGATGTGTCGGTGTCGCTGACGTCTCCACGGGTCCCCGTTGTGGAGCTCCCCTAGCCCTCCGTCTCACTGCTGAACTCGGAGTCCGTTGCATGGCCCTCCGGGGCCATGTGAGATGCAGCTCCCTTGTGCGCCGATGCCACTTCTCCTCCGCCTGATGATGCTAATGCACACATGCACAGGAAGAAAAAGAAAATGGGTGGGGGGGAAAATGAAGACAGGTTGAGTGCATGTATTGGCAACACCGTTGGCGGAGAGGACAGACACAGAAGCCCCCTGAACTACGCTGCGCAATCGGGGTACACTACTCAGTTCTTGTGACTAGGCCTACAGGTCTATGGACGACAAATGCACACATGGGTGATGCAGGACCATGGATATCTGTACTTGGCACCCTACAGAGGTGGGGGGCGGGGGCACAGGGCCATGGCTAACGGAGGGGACTAGCCTACAGAAAGCACCCTGGCCTTGAGTTACCCACAGCCCTCCTCCCCCACCCAGACACCTCCACTGCGCGCAAAGAGAGCAGAATGTGCTGATACTCACCCCCTTGTGTCTGCTGTGATGTCCTCACGCGCCCATCCAAATCGGGGTAGGCCACCGCCAGGATCCGGGACATCAGGGGGGTCAATTGGCGGCTGGCACCCCTCCTACGTTGGGAGGCCATCCCCAGCAGAGACTCGGCGATCTTTCTGGTCCTGTGGCGGATGTCCTCCCACCTCTTTCGGCAGTGGGTGCCCCGTCTGTTGTGGACCCCCAGGGCTCGGACGTCCTTGGCGATGGCATGCCAAATGTCGAGCTTCTGATGGGCGCTGACCTATTTGACATGTACAGGGTGGGAAAGGAAATATCATCACTTTTCAGCATGGTAGATGTGAGTGGCCCCCCCTCCCCAACCTTGCCATGTGGCACATGTTCCCATCTGTCGTGCGTTGCACTCCTCATTCGCTCCCCTCCCCACCATCTTACATACACCCCACTCAACACAGGCATAGCCCATTCAGCGTGCACCCTGTGTACTAACCTGTTGGTCTGGAGGACCGTAGAGTAACGCATACTGGAGGAGGACCCCATCAACAAGTTTCTCCAATTCTTCGGAAGTGAAGGCAGGGGCCCTTTCCCCAGTCGCAGCAGCCATTGTATCTCCCAGACCGAGGTCACAGCAGCACTTGCAGTATAGTTTCTCTCCTGTGGATGATCAGGTCTTGAGTGATTAATCAGATAGAAAATGGCGGTCACGCCCGCGGCGGTGCGTGCCGCGGCAGTGCGTACCGTGACCGCCGGCGCACATCGTCATTGGCTCCTGAGACCCATAGGGTTCAATGTTAACCAATGCTGCTTTGCGCCACGGTCTTTGACCGCCTACCGCCACGGTGTGCCACGCCAGCGCAGTGACCTCACAACCCACTGTCACACTTCACAGGTCAGGCAGCCGCCATTTCAAGTGCCCACATGGCATGATTTCTACTGCGTCACACAGGCCTAGGCCTTGCATTGCCACTCATACAAGCCGTTCCATGCATAGCGATTCGTGTACTGTGCAAGCTGTGTGAACGAACCTGTGGGTTGGTTGACTCTGTGCTCCATGTTGTCCTTCCTAGGCACCGTCCGCTGGGACTTGCGAGGAGAAGGATGAATCCTCGCGTGTACCGACCGCTGGTGGACCTGTC
The DNA here is from genome assembly GCF_031143425.1 of Pleurodeles waltl. Taxonomy (NCBI): domain Eukaryota; kingdom Metazoa; phylum Chordata; class Amphibia; order Caudata; family Salamandridae; genus Pleurodeles; species Pleurodeles waltl. Next base: position 1,417,868,641 of record NC_090440.1, on the reverse strand, counting down.
GACAATGGAAGAACGACATATCATACTTACATACCGGCTTGACAGAGCAACTATACATGAACTATGTGCCCAGCTGGAGCCAGACCTGATGTCCCCCATCCGCCAACCCACAGGGATTCCCCCTCTGGTGCAGGTTCTGTCAGTACTCCATTTTTTGGCAAGTGGGTCGTTTCAGACAACAGTGGCCATATCATCTGGGATGTCTCAGCCTATGTTTTCTAAGGTTTTGTCCAGAGTGTTGTCTGCCCTGATGAAATACATGCGGAGCTACATTATTTTCCCTGAGGTGGGCGAATTGGCTACAGTGAAGGGTGATTTCTATGCCCTTGGACATATCCCCAAAATCATTGGGGCCATTGATGGGACCCATGTGGCTTTGTTCCCCCCAAAGACAGTGAGCAGGTGTACCGAAACAGAAAAAGTTATCATTCGATGAATGTCCAGGTGGTCTGTTTGGCTGACCAGTACATCTCCCATGTAAATGCCAAGTTCCCTGGGTCAGTGCATGATGCGTATGTCATGCGAAATAGCAGCATCCCTTATGTGATGGAACAGCTACAGAGACACCGTGTGTGGCTAATTGGTGACTCTGGTTACCCCAACCTGTCGTGGCTACTGACCCCAGTGAGGAATCCCAGGACAAGGGCAGAGGAACGCTACAATGAGGCCCATGGGCGAACTAGGAGGATCATAGAAAGGACCTTCGGGGTCCTGAAGGGCAGGTTTAGGTGCCTGCATATGACAGGGGGATCCCTAATGTACTCACCAAAGAAGGTGTGCCAGATCATCGTGGCCTGCTGTATGCTTCACAATCTTGCATTGCGACGCCAGGTGCCTTTTCTGCAGGAGGATGGTCCAGATGGTGGTGTTGTTGCAGCTGTGGAGCCTGTGGAGAGTGAAGAAGAGGAAGACGACGGGGACGACACAGACAACAGGGATACAGTCATACAACAATACTTTCAGTAGCACACAGGTAAGAAACAGCCACCCCAATTTACATTTACTTGAGGCCTCATGCGTCTCCACTGTCTGTGTTTCCCCCCAGTTCCTGTTAACTGATTTGTGACTTTCCCTTCCCTTTTCAGAACTGTATGACCCACTGCCTGACTTCAGCTTTGTTTGCCCATGGACTAAAGCTTATTGAAATTGGTATGTTGTCATCATAAAGTAACTGGACAATATTGAACCGTTATGCGTAATACATTTGTTAAGAATACAAGCAGACTCCTGTTTATTTAAGTGGAATAAGTGATTTATTTAAAGTGCTAGATATAGGTAAATGATTGGGAAGCGGGGATGGGTGGGGGTGGAGTAATGTCCATGGCAGAGTCCAGTTCTCAGTCGCACAGGTGCATTGTCCATATGCCTGTGGAAGGATGGAGCAGGGGCAGTTCAAGGTTGGACAGGGTGACAATGTGGGACAGTGAGATGACATCAGGGGGTATCTTAGGCTGGCGGGGGTCTTGCAATCCTACTCTGTCTTCTTGTGAGATCTCATGTTCCGCTTGCGGGGTGGTTCTTCTTCTGCAGGAGGTGGGGTTCTGGGGACCTGTCGTTGTTTGGGGGCCTCCTGTCCACTGGCGCCGGTGGAGGTGGTAGGCTGTTCCTGGCCTGGGCTAGTGACAGGGGCCCTTTGGGGTGCCACATGGTCCCGCAATGTGGTGACGATCTGGGTAAGGGCCAGGACGATGGTCCCCATTGCGGAACCAATGTTCCTCAGTTCCTCCCTGAACCCCATGTACCGTTCCTCCTGCAGTTCCTGGATCTCCTGGAACCGGGCCAGTACCGTCGCCATCGTCTCCTGGGAGCGGTGGTATGCTCCCATGATGGTGGAGAGGGCCTCTTGGAGAGTCGGTTCCCGGGGCCTGTCCCCCCCCTGTCGCACAGCAGCCCTCCCAGTTCCCCTGCGTTCCTGGGCCTCTGTCCCCTGGCCGGTGTGCCCACTACCACTGCCCCCAGGTCCCTGTTGTTGTTGGGGTGGTGGGTCAACCTGGGTGCCCTGTAGTGGTGGACACACCGCTGATTTACGTGCCCTGGAGACAGAGGCATGGGCCTGCTGGGTGGGAGCTGTGCTGGTGTTCTCAGAGGGGGTTGGGTCTGGTGTAGCCTGTGGCTGTCTGTGGGGAGCCGACTGTCCAGAGGTCCCCGATGGGCCGGGCTGGTCGTCTGGCTCCAGGGAGACAGAGCTGCTGTCATCGCTGGGGGCCTCTTCTGGGGGTGGGATGGACATCTCTGGACCCTCCGTGGCGGTGTGGTGGCGTTCGGGTCCTGCAGGGGTATAAAGGTATGGTTATTGCTTCTGTGTGTGGCATTTCGTGTGATGGGTGGGTGTCCGTGTACCCATGTGCAGGCATTTCCTTGTGGGGGCTTTTGTGAGGGTGGCATGTGGGGGTGATGTGTGTGTGCAGTGGGCATGCTTTGGTGATTGGTGTCCATGCTTTGGGGTCGCATGCAGGACTTGGTGTTGGGATGGGTGGGTTGTGATGGTGAGGCTTTTGCTAGGGGTTGGTGTGATGGGGGAGGGGGTGAGAGTGGGGGTATGATTTGGCATGTGGGAAGCAGTAGTGAAGATTTGCCTTACCAGAGTCCATTCCTCCGCCTACTCCAGCGAGGCCCTCAGGATGCAGGATGTGCAAGACTTCCTCCTCCCACGCAGTAAATTCTGGGGGAGTAGGTGGGGGTCCGCCGCCAGTCTTCTGCACCGCAATGTTGTGCCTTGATACCATGGAACGCACCTTCCCCCGTAGGTCGTTCCATCTCTTCCTGATGTCCTCCCGATTGCGTGGATGCTGTCCCACCGCGTTGACCCTGTCCAGTATCCTTTGCCATAGCTCCATCTTCCTGGCAATTGTGGTGTGCTGCACCTGTGCCCCGAAGAGCTGGGGCTCTACACAGACTATTTCCTCCACCATGACCCTGAGTTCGGCGTCACTGAACCTGGGGTGTCTTTGGGGTGCCATGGGGTGGTGTGGTTGAGGTGTGGGGTGGCGTTTGTGGTGATGAGTGTGGTGCGTGTGGTGGTGTGTGGTGTTTGGTGTGTGGATTCTGTGTGGGTGATGGTGTTGTGTGCCTCTGTGTTGTGGGATTCTCTATTCTGTGCTCTGTCTCTAGCCTTCGTCAATGATTTCGGGTGGTAGGGGCTTGCGGGTGATGTGGGTGTGTGTTTTATATTGTGTTGGGTGTGTGGGAGTGGTGTTAGTATGTGTATCAGGTGTGTGTATTTCGAAGTGACCAATGTGGCTGAGTTTTCTATGGGTGTGTGTATTTTGACCGCGGCGGTGTGTACCGCCAATGGAATACCGCGTTTGAAAGACCGTCACGTGGATTTGTGGGTCGGAATGGTATGGGCGTATTTCTGTTGGCGTGACGTGGAGGTTTGGTCAGCGCCATTTTTTCGCTGACCTTTGGTGTGGCGGATTATTGAGGATGTCGGGTTTTTGGCGGTTTGCCAGTTGCGGGTCAGAATGACCGTGGCGGTTTACCGCGGCCGCAGCGGTGTTATGGCGGTCTTCTGACCAGCGGTAAGCGCCTTTTACCGCCGAGGTCAGAATGACCCCCTAAGTGTCTTGCCTGAGGGACACGTGATCAATGCGTGTGCTGTGGCCTCATTGGCTAAGTGTATCTAACTAGATGTGGTATCTAGCTCTATGTGTTTTGGGAGTGCATGCGTCCGTCTGGCAATGTGTGCTTTATTGGGGCCCATCCCCGGGGACCATTTTAGTGTTTCTGCCTATCTGTGTGATCTGATCTAAGTTTTGTGTGTTTTGCTGTCGGCTAAGTGTTGCCCCACCTATGACTTGTCAGTCATTAATCTTTATGCCTGGGTCGCAGTGCCTGGCTGATCATGTGCCTAGGTTCTGGGGTTGCTGAAGAGTTCATGAGAGGGAATCCAACAGAGGTGATGAGACTTCATTTGTGTGTAAAAATGTATTGTTCATGTATGAAGGTGTCTTATTGTTGTGCGCATTGTCATTGATTAAACCAATACCAACATTCCCCCCTCTAGTTGAATTTTCAACTACACCATCAAACGCATAAGTCATGACAGTCACAATGTTGGCACTTTGTCATCCCACCTCCCTCACTACTTGCACCCTACCCAATTTAAAGACTGCGTTTTTACAGCAGAAAACACCCAATTGTTGTAAACTACACAAACACAGTAACAATGATGTGCACAAACTGGTCAGCCACCGGGAGAGCCAGGAGAACCAGTTTGTGTACCACTCCTGCTCAGGGGCACCTCCCTCTTCATGCATGTCCCTTTGTAGTCGCTGCAACACGTGAATGGTAAGTGTCAACATTGTCCATGTCAGTGCCAGATATGAAAGTACAGCAGGATGCACAGATCTTGGTGCACACCCCATCGTCTATTACGGTCATCAAGTCCAAAACATACTGATGTTGCATCACCATGATGCCGATTGCTCTCAATTCTTCCTTGATTGCATTAAAGCAGAGCTCAATGCTGTTCATCATTTTGAGGATTTCCCACTGTGTTATTTATAACCAGCAGGCATTTACTTTTATCTGCCAAGTGAACTAGGTTATGGAACCTCCCGCTGATACTTGGGCATCAGTGAACAGACTAAACTCATTGGGAAGGTCCTTTTATTGAGCCCAGCTAATATAATCAACAGTTCTTTTTCTTCAAGCCTTATGCACCAGTGTTGTTTTCTTCCTCAGTGGGCGTGGGTGGAATTCAGACAGGGGTGACTAGGGTTGGGGTGTGTATGGTGATGAGGGAGCAGAGGTCACTCAATCCAGGGATAAGCTGGGTGTAAGCGACCTCACCACACTGCCAGTAGGTGTCCATCAGCTTTGAGGTGACTCATTGGGGCATTGCAGTATTTTGCTACAATTCTTATTCATACCTAGTGGAATGGTTCCTTTCCCTTTGAAGCATAAGGAATACAACATATGTTTCTGTACAATTAGGGGTTCCCCTTCCCTTCTACTCATGTGTACCTGTCTATCTCAGTGCCCCAGATCTCCTGACATGGGCTGTCTACGCCGTAATTTAACCCTCCCCTCTGAGACCGATCTCCCTTTATGTCATTGAGGTGGATTGCTCTGCACTGAAATTCCATGTTGGGGGTCCATTTGTTGTTAATTAAGACAGCCCCAGATATAATAAGGGCCACACTGGGACCACATATGGAAGTGGGAGCGGAGATGTTTGTACACTGGTTAGGTGGTTTAGCGATCTTTCAGAATCTCTCCTTAAGAAAATCTTGGGAACAAACAATGTCCTACCCTACAACTCCCTTCCTGCGCATCCTGTCTAGCTTTGTTTGGATGTTGATAGGCTTAGTAAGAAGGTACAGAGCTGTAGGATTGGTCTCATAGTGGGTCAAATTTACTACTAAACTATGGGACTCCACTTTCTAAGATTGTAATTTGCTCTAATTCTACACAGGTTTAGATGGAGAAGGGACTACCTCTTGGGATAATTATAATTGTTATTGTTTTTATATAGAGCTTACTACCCCTGATGAGACGTCAAAGCTCTTTTTGGTGAGTAGCGCGCTACTCTGAAACCCAAAAGGATTAGTGGAGGATTAATATAGGGGAATTGGTATAGGGAAGTATGATTTAATTTGAGTGGAGGACGTGAGTCTGTTACTTGGATTGAATAGAATATTGGAGGGATAGAGGAGAGATTAATCCAGAAGTGTTAATTGGGGAATCATAGTAGCAAGATAAGATTTGGGATGAGTAAAGGAGATAAGGAGGCGCGAAGAGTCTGTAGAAAGGGATTGGGAAGATCATAGTAGTAAAATGGGGTTTGGGATGAGTTAAAGGAGCGGTAAATGATGGAGAATTTAGAAGGGTTGTTTGGGACGATCATAGTATTAAGCTGAGGTTTGGGGTGAGCTAGAAGAGGTAGAGGAGGGAACAGTCTAGCATCAGTTATTTTGGAAATCATAAAAGTAGAATGGGTTTGGGATGAGTCAGAGAGTGTACTAGAGAGTAGATTGATAGAGGTATAGGGTGATGGTGAGACAGAGAAAGCTTTCACAAGAGTATTTTTTTTACACTAGGACGAAAATAACAAATATATAGATACATGATTACATGGTAAGGGAATATATGTGTAAAGAATATAATATATTGAGATTTAAGTTGTATCGTACAAACACAGATTTTTAAGAGTTGCTGTATTTCAAGTTAATTTATTTGTGTATTTTCTAGCATTATTTTATATTTCCTCAATACTTCAATAGTGTGATAGGTAAAATAAATCAGAGGCTCTCAAGCATCTAATTAAGCAACTTATATAGAAATTATGCAATGACCTATGACATATAAATTTATACATACATATACTTAATATATCTATATATACTCATACACATCTATATATATATATATATATATATATATATATATATATATATATATATATATACATACATTTAACTGTAAGTAAAATATACAGTTGTGAAAACAGACATAAGGAGTATGTACATATTTTAAGATAAAATAGTTATTATACCTATTTCTACAAAAAAATACACATATTTAAATATATACATACCAATCAATCAATAAGGATTTGTAAAGTGCGGGTGCTTCACCTGTGAGGATCCTGAAATGTTGAGAGGCTGTGCTGCAGGATCACTCTGTGTATTCCTGTTGGTTAAGCATCCAGGTCTTGAGGTCCTTTCTGAACTGCTGGAGTGATAGTGAGGCTCTGAGGTGCAGGGGAGAGTGTTTCCGGTCTTAGCCGTCAGGTAGGAGAAGCAGTGACCTGCGCTGTTTGTCAGGTGGAGACACCAGGTAGCTGCCATGGAGATGGATCTGGACTGGAGTTTTCTGGTCAGTTGGTGGAAAGCCATTCAATTGTTGAGGTACGCGGGTCCTTCATTGTGTGGAAGCTTGTAGGCAAAGGTGAGCAGTTTGAACTTGCATCCCTTTATGACTGGTAGCCAATGGAGTTTCCTGAGGTGAGGGCCATTTGTGTCTATTTAGGGATGTCAAAGATGAGTCTGGCTGATGTATTCTGATGGTATGGAGTTTCCTCATGAGCTGACTGGTGATTCCTACTTAGAGGGATTTTCCGTAGTTGAGTCTGCTGGTGACGAGAGATGGGTGACAGTTGACCTAGTGTTGGGTGGAAGCCATCTGAAGGCCTTACTGAGCATTTGAAGGGTGAGGAAGCAGGCAGAGTTGACAGTGCTGACCTGTTTCTTCATGGATAGATGGCTTTCTAGGATGATGCCTAGGTTGCGGGCGTGTTCGGAATGTTTGGGGATGGGGCCCAGCACAGGTGGCCACCATTTGTTATTCCGTTGGGTGTCCTTGCCTTTCCTGAAGATAAGTACTTCTTTCTTGTGTGTGTTGAATTTGAGACAATTGTTGTTCATCAAGGCGGCCACCCCTTACATGCTTTTTTGAAACATGTCTGTGATGGTTGTTGGGTCATTTGTCAAGGAGAAGATGAGTTGAGTGTCTTTGGCATAGGAGATGATGTTGAGTTTGTGGCTCCGACGATGTTAGCCAGGGGTGTCATGTATATGATGAAAAGGGTTGGGCTACGGGATGAGCCTTGAGGTACACAGCTGGTGATGTTGTTAGGGGTCGAGGGTAGGGGGTAATGATCTTCTACATTCTTCCTGTGATGTAGGCAGCGATCCACTTGAGGGATCCTCCTTGGATTCTGATCTAGTGTAGCCTGTCAATCAGAGTGTGATGGGATACAGTGTTTAAGATTCCTTGGAAGTCAAGAAGAATGAGGGCTGCTATTTCTCTGTGGTCTAGTATCATTCTGATGTCGTCCGTAGCTGGGATTATAGCTGTCTCGGTGCAGTGTTTTGCTCTGAAGCCGGATTGGGAGGGGTCCAAAAGGTTGTGGTTCTCCAGGTGTCTAGTCACGTGAATGTTGATAGCTTTCTTAATGACCTTGTCTGGGAAAGGGAGCAGAGAGATGGGTCGGTAATTCTTGAGTTCTCCAGGGTCCGTGGATGGTTTCTTCAGCAACAGCTTCATGTCAGGCTGTTTCCATTTCTGTGGAAAGTGGGCCGTGTTGATAGAGGATTGAGCATATAATGAAATTATAAATGTTTACATATACAGGGATATGCAGTCCATTGCTGTTTGTGGTGGTATGGTGGTTATGTAGGAAAGAGCCAACTCATTAGTCTTCTGAAGAGAAGATACTTATCCATGGATCTTAAATTTGGGGGTGATGAATTCCATAGTTTGGCCACTTGAACAGAGAAAGACGTACCACCTATTGTCTTTTTCTTGTATGGTTGTGTTTTGAGGTGGGGTGCCAATCTAGAGCAGAGGATTCTTTTTTTATTGTATTTTGTGATTTTATTCCATATGAAAAGTAGTCCTGTTCCATGTTTGTGGGTGATACAAAGCAGCATTAAGGTGGATCTTATAGCAACCAGTAACCAATGTAGGGCCATCAAGGCAGGGGAGATGTGGCCAGATAGTTCAATAGAGAGATAGTAGCCAGCACCATGTGTGGAAATCAGCGGTGGGGGGAGATATGTTGCAGAGTTTTTAAGGTGATGAAGCTTGATATTGCAAATTTGTCTACTTGAGCATTAATTGTTAACTTGGAGTCTATGGAAATTCCAAGGTATCTAACTTTCTTACATACTTCAAGAAGTGGTCTAAGATCATCAGGCCAGGGCAGAGTGTGTCATAGTTTTCCAGTCTCCAGATGTGAGCATTTCTGTTCCATGTCAGCCACTGATCAACAACTCTGAGGCAAATGAAGATTTGTCAGTTTTCAATGTCTTTGGGGCAATCCAGTTTAAGGAGTATTTGTGTGTCATCTGCAAAGTTGTAGCAGGTGAGTTGAAACTCATTGATCATTATTGGTAATGACATCATGTAGATGTTCAAAAGCATGGATGAGATGATTGAGCCTTGAGGGACCCCTTCTTTTGTGCAGTAGGGTTTGGACGAGAAAAGAGTATGGATGACATTTGTTCTGTTTTGAAGGTAGGATGTGATCCAGTCGAGATTAGTCCCCTCTATGCCAGCTTCATAGAGTCTTTGTATAAGGGTATCATGGTGAACTGTGTCAAAGGCAGCTCAGAGGTCCAGGAGAAGTAGTGCAGCAACTCCATTGTGATCATCCCAGATGGCAATGAGGTCAGATTTAGGGCCTGATTTTAACCTTGGCGGACGGCGGAGGCCGTCCGCCAAGGTTCCGCCGCCAAATGACCGCACCGCGGTCACAAGACCGCGGCGGCCATTCTAACATTTCCTCTGGGCCGGCGGGCGCTCTCCAAAAGAGCGCCCGCCGGCCCAGAGGAAATGCCCCTGCAACGAGGACGCCGGCTCAGAATTGAGCCGGCGTAGTTGCAGGGGTGCGACGGGTGCAGTTTGCACCCGTCGCGTATTTCAGTGTCTGCATGGCAGACACTGAAATACTTTGCGGGGCCCTCTTACGGGGGCCCCTGCCTTGCGGGGCCCTCTTACGGGGGCCCCTGCCGTGCCCATGCCATTGGCATGGGCACGGCAGGGGCCCCCAGGGGCCCCGCGGCACCCCCTACCGCCATCCTGTTCATGGCGGGTTTCCCGCCATGAACAGGATGGCGGTAGGGGCTGTCAGAATCCTCATGGCGGCGGAGCACGCTCCGCCGCCATGAAGGATTCCCCCGAGCAGCGTTAAGTCGGCGGGAGCCCGCCGACTTGCCGCTTCTGACCGCGGCTGAACCGCCGCGGTCAGAATGCTCGTGGGAGCACCGCCATCCTGTTGGCGGTGCTCCCGTGGTCGGTGGCCCTGGCGGCCACCGGCCGCCAGGGTCAGAATGACCCCCTTAGTGTCTCTTCCTGGATGGAATCCAGTTTGGTAGTTTGAAAATATAGAGTTATCGCCAATGAATTGTGACATCTCAGAGAAAGCTGCTCTTTCTATCACTTTGCCCAGGAAAGGTCCATTTCAAATTGGTCTGTAGTTGTTGGGGTCATGCATGTCCAGGTTTGTTTTCTTTAATAATGAGTGTATGTATGCCCTTTTAAGGTCTTCAAGAAAGATTACTATAGTTAAAGAAATATTGTTGATTCTTCTTACAGGTGTGACAGCAGAGGTAGATAAAAGAATGTTCTTAAAGATGTGTGGTGGACAAGGGTCGGAAGAGCAGTCGGAGTGTTGCTTTATTTGACCAGATCTATAAATTGACTTTGTGATATTAGTTTGAAGGAGTGCGGAGGCTGGGTGGCTTACTCTTGGAGGGACTTTTTGGTTGGTTCTGGTGGTTTTCCTTGTTTTATATATAGGAGTCCAATGTTCCTGCCTTGCTTTTGTAACGATTTGCCAGTTTGTCTGTAAATTCTTGAGTAATGGGATGAGTTCCTTCCATGCATTTAGGTTTTCAAAAGTAGTTGAGAATTTTATAAAATTCTTTAGTTTCACACACGGCATTTTGAATTCTGTCTGAGTAGTACATATAGGCCCATATTTATACATTTTGCCGCAAAACTGCACTAATGCAGTTTTGCCGCAAACAGGTTAGCAACGGCTTACACCTTTTCACTTCATCAGCCGGGAGCAGCATTTACTGAATGGCTCAAGCTGGCGCTAAACTTGTGCTAGCTTCTTCAAAAAAGATGCTAGCTGGTTGAGGGTGGCAGTAGGGATTTAGGGGGTTGTGTGTCAGAAAATGACGCTAGCCTGGTTAGAGACAAAAAAAATGCCTCTATCCAGACTAGCACCATTTGGTGGGGCACAACCACCAAAACATGACTCCTGTCTTAGGAAAGAGAAGAGTCATGCCCACCACCCTAATTGCCAGCAGAGGGGACAAGTGTACCCTGGGCATGGCCATTTCACCATATGCCATGGTGGGGAGCCCAAGTTAGGGACCCTGATGGCAAACAAAATATAGAAAAACAGTACGTACCTGGACTTACCTAGGATAGTGTCCCCCATCCTCCGGTGTCCCTCTAGTGGGGGTGGGGGTGGGGGTGTTCCTGGGGATTGGGGAGGGAACCTGTGGACACATCCCATGGTGTTTAGTCATGGAAATGGGTCCCCAGGTCCCCTAACGCCTGGTCTGACCCAGGCGTTACATAATGTGCTAAGCAAACTGAGCACCATTATTTAGCCCCTCTTCTCACCCATGCGTCATTTTAGCATGAGGGGATCAATATGGGGCTATGGGGATAGCACCATTTTTTGGATGGTAACGCCTACCTTGCATCTCATTGACGCAAGGTAGGTTCAATCATCCCAAAAATAGTGCAAACTCCTGTATTTTGACGTTAGACATGTCTAACGTGAAAATATAAATATTGAGTTAGATTTGCCCCGAATTTGCGTCAAAGTAAATTACGCAAATGCAGTGCAAAAAAAGTATAAATAAGGGCCATATTGTATCAAATAGCCACTGTTTTAGAATAAGGATCTTTTAATAGGTCTTCACTAGAATGTAATTCATTAGCACAAATGGGTGTACTGCCCTGTCGAAGTGGCGGTGCCAGAGGACCAACCTCCACTACACCCCCCTGGTCCTAGATGGGGGGATGTGGAGTCCTGAAGTGGTGACAGGAATGACCATTCCTGTCACCAGTATCGTTACCGCCAGGGATTCCGTGGCGGGCTGCTGCCTCGGAATCCCTGGCAGTAAGGATGCACAAAATACCAGAGGAGGTGTTAGGTGGACTGCTGGGTCAAAGGTGGTCTACCTTCGGCCAGGCAGTCCTACCACCCTGCGGTACAGTTGGTGAACTGGCTGCAATACGGCCAGTTCACTACCATTGTCAAAATTTGGCAGTCCTGCACAGCCATGCTGTTGGCAGTCTTGCTGCCACCGCTGGCGTGGCAGTGCAGGACTGCCAGGGTCATAATGACCCCCAATATTTTCATCTAATGTTAAGTTTAGAAATTCAATATTTTCTTAGTAGATATTTTGACACCAATATTTGATACATAGATATTTTTGGAATAGATATTCAGGGCTACAACTCTGCTTCCAGCATCTGGACCTCTGCTCACACCAGTAGGACCTCATAATCCATAAACCTAACATCGGGACCCACCAGTGATATCTTGCCATCCACTAGTCAAACCACTGCCTCCTTCTCAGACCTCACAGTCTCCCAGCTAAACCTCCTGATTGACCACATAGGCCTCGCAGCCCCTGATCAGACCCTGCTTCTCCTCCGGTACTTCTGGTGCTGGGCCTCCTAATGAAGGTCCATGCCCTTCTCCTTGTGGTCCTTGCCCCTGGTAATCATCCTGGTCATCCTTAGTTGGTTGTCTTCTTCCTGGTCCTCCAAGTCACTACCATCCTGGTCTTCTTCATTGCAATGCTCCTCTTCATCACCCTCTTGACTGTCTTCCTCCTAGTCCTCTCACTGCTGATACCAGTCCTCCTATAGCTGTTCCTAGCTGGTGTCCTCCTGGTCCTTTACCTCCTGATTCCATTGGTGGTCCTGGCCTCCACCGTCTCCTCTCCCACTCCACTCATTCCCACACCTACCTTAGGGTCAGAAAGGTACAGCCAGCAAGCATCTCTCACAGATGTGTTACTGTTATGGATTTTTATTCTGATGGGCCGTGTTTGAGACAGAAAAAGAGAGATCAGTAGAGACTTGTCTCAGCAGTGTCTGTTTTAGCTTTGCCAGTCCTGAGCACCATTCATCCCATAACCACCATAGTCAAACAGCATTAGTGCACTGGGTTCACCTTTCTGGGCTACCTTAAACCATCTATTGAAAGCCATGAAAATCAATGCAAAATATTTGTATTTGAATTCTGGACCTGGAAGAGGTGACTGAACAATGGGATAAATGAGAACAAAATATTTACCTAGCTAGGACACTGGCACCCAGACCTCCATCCTCCTGTCCCTTGGTAGTGTATCAGACCCCATTTTTTCTGATGTCCTAATCTAACTTTCCCGCCATGGGAACCCTGAGCAACTGTTTCCAAGGCACACATTCTGCATGGGGACACCCATGTCCCCTTGTTCACCATCACTCTTCTGGATCCTAAGCACACATTCTGCACGAGGCCACCCATCTCTCCTTGTTATCCACCACTCTCCTGGACCCTCAGCACACATTCTTTATGGGGCTATCGACCACCCCTTTTTCTCCTCCAGCCCTTGTTCTCCACCACTCTTGTGGATCCTCAGTAGTTCCTCTCTTCACACTCCAGTACTCCCGAAAAATGCTTGAAACCCTTGATTGTAGAAACCAAAATGGGTTACATTTCCCAATATTTATTGTAAATCACCATCTCATGCTTTCCAAAATGTTAGTAATAATGTCTATCCTTCCTGGTCTACTCCTCACTCAAAGTTTTAAATATTATGGCGGTCATTACAACATTGGCGGTAAAAGCTGCTTACCGCCGTGCAGAAGACCGCCAACACACCGCCGTGGCCGCGGAATTCCGCCACAGCTATTATGACCCACATGTCGGAATCCGCCAAAATTCAGACACCCACACAAGTCCGCCACACCAAAGGTCAGTGATAAACTGGCGAAAACAAAACTTCCACCATCACGCCAACAGAAATACGCCCACACTATCACGACACACAAATCCACATGGCGGTCTTTCAACCACGGTATTCCATTGGCGGTACACACTGCCGCGCACAAAATACACAAACTCTTACAAAACACAGCCACATTGGACAGTTCTAAATACACACACATGATACACATACACACCACTCCCACACACCCATTACAATATAAAACACACACCCACATCACCCACAAACTCCCACGACAAAAAATTCCGAAAGAAGGCCAGAGAGAGAGCACCAGCAAGAACAACAGCATCCGCAGGCACACAACACCATCTCCCACAGAACTTTCACGCACCTCACACAACACACCACTACACATCAGCACACTTATCACCACAGACTCCACCCCACACATCACCTAAACCACCCCATGCCACGGCAAAGGCACCCCAGGATCTTGGAGGAGGAGCTCAGGGTCATGGTGGAGGAAATCGTCTGGGTAGAGCCACAGCTATTCGAAGCACAGGTGCAGCACACCTCAATTGCAAGGAAGATGGAGCTATGGCGAAGAATAGTGGACAGGGTCAACGCAGTGGGACAGCACCCAAGAAATCGGGAGGACATCAGGAAGGTGCTTGGGGAAGGTACGGGGGAAGGTGCGTTCCGTGGTCTCAAGACACCACCTGGCGGTTCAGAGGACTGGCGCGGACCCCCACCTCCTCACCCACATCTAACAACATGGGAGGAGCAGGTCTATCAATTCTGCATCCTGAGGGCCTTGCAGGAGTAGGTGGAGGAATGGACTCTGGTAAGACAAATCTTATTTTTATTACATCCCCCACCCTACCTGCATGCCATCACATACCCCCACCCTCACCCTCACCCCCAGCACCCCAACTCCTCACATATGTCTCAACATCACAAACCACCCATCCCAACACCAAGCCCTGCATGCAACAACAAAGCATGGATACCCATCACTAAAGCATGGCCACTGCACATACCCATACAACCCCCTAAACCATCCTCACACAAGGTCCCACACAGGAATGCAAGCACTGGGGTACAAGGTCACCCACCCATTGCACACCATGACACACACAGATGTAATAACCATCCTTTTATACCCCTGAAGGACCCCTAACAACGTCACCGGACAGGAGGGTCCACACATGTCCACACCACCAACAGAAGAGGCCCACAGTGATGACAGCACCTCTGTCCAACCGGATCTAGATGACCAGCACTGCCCATTGGGGACCTCGGGACAGTCGGTTCCCCTCACCCAGTCACAGGCCACCACAGACCTTCCCCCCTCTGGAAACACCAGCACAGCACCATTCTTGTCACCAGTATCGTTACCGCCAGGGATTCCGTGGCGGGCTGCTGCCTCGGAATCCCTGGCAGTAAGGATGCACAAAATACCAGAGGAGGTGTTAGGTGGACTGCTGGGTCAAAGGTGGTCTACCTTCGGCCAGGCAGTCCTACCACCCTGCGGTAGAGGTGGTGAACTGGCTGCAATACTTCCAGTTCACTACCATTGTCAAAATTTGGCAGTCCTGCACAGCCATGCTGTTGGCAGTCTTGCTGCCACCGCTGGCGTGGCGGTGCAGGACTGCCAGGGTCATAATGACCCCAAATGTTTTCATCTAATGTTAAGTTTAGAAATTCAATATTTTCTTAGTAGATATTTTGACACCAATATTTGATACATAGATATTTTTGGAATAGATATTCAGGGCTACAACTCTGCTTCCAGCATCTGGACCTCTGCTCACACCAGTAGGACCTCATAATCCATAAACCTAACATCGGGACCCACCAGTGATATCTTGCCATCCACTAGTCAAACCACTGCCTCCTTTTCAGACCTCACAGTCTCCCAGCTAAACCTCCTGATTGACCACATAGGCCTCGCAGCCCCTGATGAGACCCTGCTTCTCCTTCGGTACTTCTGGTGCTGGGCCTCCTAATGAAGGTCCATGCCCTTCTCCTTGTGGTCCTTGCCCCTGGTAATCATCCTGGTCATCCTTAGTTGGTTGTCTTCTTCCTGGTCCTCCAAGTCACTACCATCCTGGTCTTCTTCATTGCAATGCTCCTCTTCATCACCCTCTTGACTGTCTTCCTCCTAGTCCTCTCACTGCTGATACTAGTCCTCCTATAGCTGTTCCTAGCTGGTGTCCTCCTGGTCCTTTACCTCCTGATTCCATTGGTGGTCCTGGCCTCCACCGTCTCCTCTCCCACTCCACTCATTCCCACACCTACCTTAGGGTCAGAAAGGTACAGCCAGCAAGCATCTCTCACAGATTTGTTACTGTTATGGATTTTTATTCTGATGGGCCGTGTTTGAGACAGAAAAAGAGAGCTCAGTAGAGACTTGTCTCAGCAGTGTCTGTTTTAGCTTTGCCAGTCCTGAGCACTATTCATCCCATAACCACCATAGTCAAACAGCATTAGTGCACTGGGTTCACCTTTCTGGGCTACCTTATACCATCTATTGAAAGCCATGAAAATCAATGCAAAATGTTTGTATTTGAATTCTGGACCTGGAAGAGGTGACTGAACAATGGGATAAATGAGAACAAAATATTTACCTAGCTAGGACACTGGCACCCAGACCTCCATCCTCCTGTCCCTTGGTAGTGTATCAGACCCCATTTGTTCTGATGTCCTAATCTAACTTTCCCGCCATGGGAACCCTGAGCAATTGTTTCCAAGGCACACATTCTGCATGAGGACACCCATGTCCCCTTGTTCACCATCACTCTTCTGGATCCTAAGCACACATTCTGCACGAGGCCACAAATCTCTCCTTGTTCTCCACCACTCTCCTGGACCCTCAGCACACACTCTTTATGGGGCTATCGACTACCCCTTTTTCTCCTCCAGCCCTTGTTCTCCACCACTCTTGTGGATCCTCAGTAGTTCCTCTCTACACACTCCAGTACTCCCGAAAAAGGCTTGAAACCCTTGATTGTAGAAACCAAAATGGGTTACATTTCCCAATATTTATTGTAAATCACCATCTCATGCTTTCCAAAATGTTAGAAATAATGTCTATCCTTCCTGGTCTACTCCTCACTCAAAGTTTTAAATATTATGGCGGTCATTACAACATTGGCGGTAAAAGCTGCTTACCGCCGTGCAGAAGACCGCCAACACACCGCCGTGGCCGCGGAATTCCGCCACAGCTATTATGACCCACATGTCGGAATCCGCCAAAATTCAGACACCCACACAAGTCCGCCACACCAAAGGTCAGTGATAAACTGGCGAAAACAAAACTTCCACCATCACGCCAACAGAAATACGCCCACACTATCACGACACACAAATCCACATGGCGGTCTTTCAACCACGGTATTCCATTGGCGGTACACACCGCCGCGCACAAAATACACAAACTCTTACAAAACACAGCCACATTGGACAGTTCTAAATACACACACATGATACACACACCACTCCCATACACCCATTACAATCTAAAACACACACCCACATCACCCACAAACTCCCACGACAAAAAATTCCGAAAGAAGGCCAGAGAGAGAGCACCAGCAAGAACAACAGCATCCGCAGGCACACAACACCATCACCCACAGAACTTCCACGCACCTCACACAACACACCACTACACATCAGCACACTTATCACCACAGACTCCACCCCACACATCACCTACACCACCCCATGGCACGGCAAAGGCACCCCAGGTTCTTGGAGGAGGAGCTCAGGGTCATGGTGGAGGAAATCGTCTGGGTAGAGCCACAGCTATTCAAAGCACAGGTGCAGCACACCTCAATTGCAAGGAAGATGGAGCTATGGCAAAGAATAGTGGACAGGGTCAACGCAGTTGGACAGCACCCAAGAAATCGGAAGGACATCAGGAAGAGGTGGAATGACCTACGGGGGAAGGTGCGTTCCGTGGTCTCAAGACACCACCTGGTGGTTCAGAGGACTGACGCGGACCCCCACCTCCTCACCCACAACTAACAACATGGGAGGAGCAGGTCTTGGCGATTCTGCATCCTGAGGGCCTTGCAGGAGTAGGTGGAGGAATGGACTCTGGTAAGACAAATCTTATTTTAATTACATCCCCCACCCTACCTGCATGCCATCACATACCCCCACCCTCACCCTCACCCCCAGCACCCCAACTCCTCACATATGTCTCAACATCACAAACCACCCATCCCAACACCAAGCCCTGCATGCAACAACAAAGCTTGGATACCCATCACTAAAGCATGGCCACTGCACATACCCATACAACCCCCTAAACCATCCTCACACAAGGTCCCACACAGGAATGCAAGCACTGGGGTACAAGGTCACCCACCCATTGCACACCATGACACACACAGATGTAATAACCATCCTTTTATACCCCTGAAGGACCCCTAACAACGTCACCGGACAGGAGGGTCCACACATGTCCACACCACCAACAGAAGAGGCCCACATTGATGACAGCACCTCTGTCCAACCGGATCTAGATGACCAGCACGGCCCATTGGGGACCTCGGGACAGTCGGTTCCCCTCACCCAGTCACAGGCCACCACAGACCTTCCCCTCTTTGGAAACCCCAGCACAGCACCCACCAAGCGGGCCCATACCTCCGTCCCCAGGTCACATCAATCAGCAGTGTGTCCACCACTACAGAGAACCCAGGATAACCCACCACCCCAACAACAACAGGGACCTGATGGCAGTGGTAGTGGGCACACGGTCCAGGGGACAGAGGCCCAGGAACACAGGGGAAATGGGAGGGCTGCTGTGCGACAGGGGGCGGACAGGCCAAGGGAACCCACTCTCCACGAGGCCCTCTCCTCCATCATGGGAGCATACCACCACTCCCAGGAGACGATGGCAACGGTACAGGCCAAGTTTCAGGAGACCCAGAGGCTGCAGGAGGAACAGTATATGGGCTTCAGGGAGGAACTCAGAACCATCAGCTGCACCCTGGGCACAATCGTATTGGTGCTTAAGGAAGTACTCAACACCAGGAGGGACACTGTGACACTAAAAGGGGCCCCTGACACTAGCATGGACGATGAACTGCCCACCACCTCCGCCGGTGCTAGTGGACAGGACGTCCTGCCACAGGACCACCACACCAGCACCCCACCCCCTGCAGAGGGAGAACCACCCCGCAAACGGTCCCTGAGATCCAGGACAAAGACAGAGCACAATGCCAAGACCCTGCCAAGAAATGAGACCACCCTGATTGTCATCCTACTGTCCCACTTTGTCACCCTGTCCATACTTTAACTGCCCAAGCTCCTCTTCCTATGCCCATTTGGGCAATGCACCTGTGAGATTAATAGACTGGACTCTGCCATGGACATTCCTCCACCATGACCCCTCACCATTTCACTACCCTCTCCAATATTGAGCACTTAAATAAACACACTTAAAGCACAAAACAATTTGGAGTCTGTCTGTGATTTCGAAATAGTGTATTAAAGTGACAAAATGCTCTTTCAAGTTTAATGTCAACATACCTATGTCACACAGCTCTAGTCCATGAGGAATCTAAGCAGATGTCACACAGTGGGACCCACATCTGTGAAATCGTAAGGGAAAGTGACAACTCAGTGACCATACACTGGCTGAAAACGACACACAGTAGAGAGGTAGTAGTGTTAAAGTACATATAGTAGGCAGGTCTGTTCTCTTACCTGTGTCTCACTGGAAATATTGCTGGATCGCTGAGTCCCTGTTGTTCATGTCTTCTTCCTCTGCTTCCTCGTCTTCACTGTCCACAGGCTCCACAGCTGCAACAACACCACCATCTGGACCATCCTCCTGCAGAAAAGGCACCTGTCGTCACAAAGCCAAGTTATGAAGCATACAGCAGGCCACGATGATCTGGCACACCTTCTCTGGTGAGTAGAATAGGGATCCACTTGTCATATGGAGGCACCTGAAACTGGCCTTCAGGAGGCCGAAGGTCCGCTCGATCACCCTCCTAGTTTGCCCATGGGCCTCATTGTAGCGTTCCTCTGCCCTTGTCCTGGGATTCCTCACTGGGGTCAGTAGCCATGACAGGTTGGTGTAACCAGAGTCACCTGCAAATGGTGAGGGACAAATGTTAGACACGCACTAACCTGGAGGGATATCCTCAGACCCAGACAACCATTTCCACTGACTTGCCTCCAGATGCTCACCTAATAGCCACACACGGTGCCTCTGGAGTTGACCCATCACATAAGGGATGCTGCTATTCCACAGGATGTAGGCGTCAAGCACTGAGCCAGGGAACTTGGCATTCACATGGGAGATGTACTGGTCTGCCAAACATACCATCTGTACATTTGTAGAATGATAACTCTTCTGGTTTCTGTACACCTGTTCACTCCTGTGGGAGGGGACCAAAGCCACTTGGATCCCATCAATGGCACCTATGATGTTGGGGAAGTGTCCCAGGGCATAGAAATCACCTTTCACTTTAGGCAAATCCTCCACCTGAGGGAAAACGATGTAGCTCCGCATGTGTTTCAGAAGGGCAGACAACACGCAGGACAATACGTTGGAAAACATAGGCTGGGACATCCCTGATGCTATGGCCACTGTTGTTTGAAAAGACCCACTTGCAAGGAAATGAAGCACTGACAGTAGCTGCACTTGAGGGGGGATTCCTGTGGGATGGCGGATTGCTGACATCAAGTCTGGCTCCAACTGGGTACACAGTTCCTTGATTGTGGCACGGTCAAGCCTGTATGTGATATTCAAATGTCGCTCCTCCATTGTCGACAGGTCCCCCAATGGTCGGTACACCGGAGGATGCCTCCATCTCCTCACATGTCCCAGCAGACGGTGCCTATGAAGGACAACAACGAGCACAGAGTCAAACAACTCAGAGGTACGTATCCACAGCATACACAGAACACCAATTATACACAAAAGGTGGCCTGTATGTGTGTTGAGTCTAGGCCTAGTTATGTGTGACGCACTTGGAAATGAAGCCATGTGGGCCCCTGAAATGACGGCTGCCAGACCTGTAAAGTGGGACAATGGGATGTGAGGTAACTGCGCTGGCGTTGTACACCGTCGCGGTAGGCGGTCGAAGACCGCGGCGCAATGCTGCATTGCTTAACATTGGACCCTATGGGTCCCAGGAGCCAATGACGATGCATGCCAGCGGTGACAGTACGCACTGCCGCAGACGTGACCGCCATTTTCTATCTGTTCAATCACTCGATACCTGATCTTCGACAGGAGAGGACCTATACTGCAAGTGCTGCTGTGACCGCGGTCTGGAAGAGACAATGGCTTGAGTGTCTGGGGAAAGGGCCCCTGCCTTCACATCGGAGGAGTTGGAGAAGGTCGTTGATGGGGTCCTCCCCCAGTACACGCTACTCTATGGTCCTCCAGACAAACAGATAAGTACACAGGGAGCATGTTGTATGGGCTATGCCTGTGTGGAGAGGGCTGGATGTAAGAAGGAAGGGGGGAGTGCTGCGTGCATGAAAGACAGTGAATGCATGTGCCACATGGCAAGGGTAGGGATGGGGGCCAATCACTTTGACGGTGCAGTTGGTAATAACTTCACTTTTTCCCCTGTACATTTCATGTAGGTCAGCGCCCACCAGAAAAAAGATATTTGGCGTGCCATCGCCAAGGACTTCCGGACCCTGGGGGTCTACCACAGACAGAGCACCCACTGCCGGAAAAGATGGGAGGACATTTGCCGCTGGAGCAAGAAGACGGCGGAGGCTCAGCTGAGGATGGCCTCCCAACGTGGGAGGGGTGCCCGTCGCACCATGACCCCCCTGATGTTCAGGATCCTGGCGGTGGCCTACCCGGAGTTGGATGGGCGTTTGAGGGCATCACAGCAGCCACAAGGGGGTGAGTACACTCTCATTCTGCTGACTTTGCGCGCAGTGGAGGGGCCTGGGTGGGGGAGGTGGGCTGTGGGTTTCCCTAGGCCAGGGCGAGTTACGTAGGCAAGGCCACTCCGTAAGGCAGGCCATGTGCCACCCCACCCCACCTCTGTAGAGTGCCAAGTACACCTAGTCATGCCCCTGTGTCATCTATGTGTGTAGATGTTGTCCATAGCCTTGTAGGCCAATTCCCAGGAATTGATTATTGGAGCCCAAGAGTGCGGAGTAGTGCAGGGGGCTTCTGTGTCTGTTGTGTCCGCCAACGGTAGCGGTAATGCATGCACTCAACATGTCTTTCTTCTGTCTCCCCCCCTTTTTGTGGTCTCCCTGTTCTTGTGTGCATTAGCATCATCAGGCGGAGGAGCAGTGGCACCGGAGCAGGAGGGAGGTGCATCCCACATGGCCCTGGAGGGCGACACTACGAAGTCTGAATTCACCAGTGGACGGAGTGCGAGGGGAGCTCCACGGCAGGGACAGGAGCTGACACCAGCAACACAGACTCGTCCTCTGATGGGAGCTCCCTTGTGGTGGCGGCAACATCTGCGTCCCCCGCATCTACAGGTACAGCCGCCACCCCCCTACCAGCACCGCCCTCCCAGCAGCCCCTCAGCCTTTGCCCCGTGCCCGCTCACCCAGGACGGTGGGCATCACATTCGCCCCAAGCACCTCAGGCCCTGCCCCAGTCACCCCTGCTGCCCTCAGTGAGGAGGCCATTGACCTCCTCAGGTCCCTCACTGTTGGGCAGTCTACCATTTTGAATGCCATCCAGGGTGTAGAGAGGCAGTTGCAACAAACCAATGCATTCCTGGAGGGCATTCATTCTGGTCAGGCGGCCCTTCAGCGAGCTTTTCAGACTCTGGCCTCAGCACTGATGGCAGCCATTGTCCCCATCTCTAGCCTCCCCCCTCCAACTTCCTCCACCCGACCCAATCCCCTGTACCTCAGCCTATCCCAAGCACACCTACAGACCAACATGTACACATGTCAACACCCAAGGGAAGGTCAGGCAAACATAAGCACCACACATCCCACAGGCACTCGCGCAAGCATCACACACATGCAGACACACCAACATCCACTGCCTCCACTGTGTCCCCCTCCTCCTCGTCTCCCTCCTCCCTCCCAGTCTCGTCTACACTCACACCTGCATGTAGTAGCTCTACAGCCACTACGTCCCTCTCCAGCACACCCACCACCACACCCCGCTCACGTGCAGTCACCACCCCACTACCATTCACACGTCCCTTGTGTCCTCTCCCAGTGTGTCTCTGATGCCCCCTCCCAAGATACACAAACGCAGACACACACCCACCCAACAGTCATCCACCTCACGACAGCCTCCAGCACATGCACCTTCACCCTAAGTCACCAAACGAACACCTCCTACAACCACCACCTCTTCCTCCACTCCCAAACCCCCTCCAGCTACCTATTCCAGTGTGTCCCAAAAACTTTTCCTGTCCCACCTTGACCTCTTTCCCACACCTCCCCCACCCCGTCTGTCTCATATGTCCCGAAGTAGCACCTCTGCCACAACATCTCCGGGACCAGTGGTGCCTGTAGTCACCCGAATCTGGAGTGCACCGGCCACCAGGGCAGCCAGTGTGGCACGGAGCCACTGCACAGACAGTCCCCCACCTGTGAAGCATCAGAAGTTGGCCAGTGCCCGGCGGGAGAGGGGGAAGACTCCAGCCACCAAAGCTGCTCCCAGGGGTCCCGTTGGGATTGTGGAGTCAGCTGTGACACCTTCCAAGGTGGGGAGGGGCCACAAGAAACCCGGCAAGTCTGGGAAGAGCTGTACGGCGGAGAAGACAGCCATCATCCCCGATGCCCAGTAGGCCACCGCCAGCATCAGCCCAGCTGCCCAGGAGGCCACCGCCAGCATCAGCCCAGCTGCCCAGGAGGCCATCGCTAGCACCAGCCCCGCTTGGCCATGATGGACCGCCAGCACTAGCCCCACTGGGCCATGAAGGACCACCAGCAAAAGCCCTGCTGGGCCATGAAGGACCGCCAGCAGAAGCCCCGCTGGGCCATGAAGGACCACCAGCAAAAGCCCCGCTGGGCCATGAAGGACCGCCAGCAAAAGCCTCGCTGGGCCATGAAGGACCACCAGCAGCTGAGACCCTGCAATGGAGACCGCCATCTCAAGCATCGCTGAACAGGGCACCGCCATCTCAAGCACCGCTGAACAGGGCACCGCCGTCTCAAGCACGGCTGCACAGGGCACCACCATCTCAAGCACCGCTGAACAGGGCACCGCCATCTCAAGCACCGCTGAACAGGGCACCACCGTCTCAAGCACCGCTGAACAGGGCACCGCTGTCTCAAGCACTGCTGAACAGGGCACCGCCGTCTCAAGCACCGCTGAACAGGTTACCGCCGTCTCAAGCACCGCTGAACAGGGCACCGCCGTCTCAAGCACCACTGAACAGGGCACCATCCACTACCTCTGTCCTTAGCAGGATGAAGCACTCTGGGCACCATGCCCCCTCCAGAACCAGTGGAGACTGTCATCCACTACCTCTGTCCTTAGCAGGATGAAGCACTCTGGGCACCATACCCCCTCCAGAACCAGTGGAGAGATCCATCCACTACCTCTGTCCTTAGCAGGATGAAGCACTCTGGGAACCATGCCCCCTCCAGAACCAGTGGAGAGATCCATCCACTACCTCTGTCCTTAGCAGGATGAAGCACTCTGGGCACCATGCCCCCTCCAGAACCAGTGGAGACTGTCATCCACTTGTGAGACTGTGGCTTTGCACTCCCCAGGATTGAACAGTGGGCAACCTACCCACTGTAGAGACTTGTGAGACTGTGGCTTTGCACTCCCCAGGATTGAACAGTGGGCAACCCACCCACTGTAGAGACTTGTGAGACTGTGGCTTTGCACTCCCCAGGATTGAACAGTGGGCAACCCACCCACTGTAGAGACTTGAGAGACTGTGGCTTTGCACTCCCCAGGATTGAACAGTGGGTCATGTGGACCCCTCGTGGATTTGGCATTGTGCACTCAAGCGGCTGAGGTGCCCCCCCTTTCCCTCCCCCTGAGGTGCATGTTTAGTTGCTCTCTGATGCCCCTGCAGTGTTCTCTCCGTCATGGTTGGGGATCTTGTGTAGGCCTCGCCCATACCGTGTGGTCCCAGTGTTCCATGGACTTTCTTAGTGCACTACCTGGACTACTATGTTTGGTATATATTTTGTACATGGTGTATATATATATATTTCTGCCTACTTGCTTTTAATATATTACATTGGTTACACTCATTTTCTATTGTCTTTGCATTCTTCGGGGGGGTTTGGGGGTGTAACAGTGATGTATTGATGTGCATTAGTGTGTGTGTTGTAATGGCTGAGGGTGGGGGTGTTGCGTGTGTATGTCCCTGTTTTTTCCTTTCCCCCTCCCCTGTGTCGTAGGTGCAGTACTCACCGTGGTCTTCGCCGCCGGCATTCGTGTTCCTGGTAGAGGAGCAGGAAGACTATTGCAGGTAGAATTTGGAGTTCCGGGTCCATGGCGTCCTCGTTCCTCGTGGGGTGTGTAGAGGTGAGCGTTTTCCCTTTGGGATTCCTGTTTCCGCCGTGTTTTCATCTGCGATGAATCTGCCCCGGAAAAGGTGGTGGATTGGCCTGTCATAATAGTGTGGCGGTACATTGTCCTCCGCCTGTCTGTTGGCGGTGACCGCCAAGCTGTTTGTTTGTACCGCCGTGGTGGTCGGAGTGTTAAAGTGGCTGTCTTTGTTGGCGGTTTCCGCCACGGTCGTAATTGCAATTTGTTTACCGCCGGCCTGTTGGCGGTCTTACTGCTGCTTTAACACCGACCGCCAGGGTTGTAATGACCACCTATGTTTTTTAAGGTTAATAGGCTAACAACATTTCTTAGAGGGCTTCAACTATAAAACTAGAAGTGGGGAAACTAATTTTTCTCATCATTATATGTCAAATTTGATTCAATCTTTTAGGGCCTCATTATGAGGTTGGTGGTCCCATGACTGCCATGTGGGCACGCGGACCGCTATATTACGAATTTGGCGGTTGAACAAACAGAAGACAAGCAGTGGTCCGCTGCCACCACCAGGAAGCACAGACCGCCACAGTCACAGGGAAGCACAAACAGGCCGGTGGAGATAGAGTTTCCACCGGATACATTATGAGGTTCCACGCTGCCAATGTGACTGTGGCAGTTCAACCACCATATACAAGATGGCGGGAACGGACAGTATAAAGAAAAACACTCACAAGTAGGCAGCTGTATATGTCCGGGGCTGCGAACAAGCCATTTACAAACACCAAGCCTCTGTTGATGCTCATCGAAAGACAATTAAATCAATGTTGACGTGGATGCCACCAACCATAAGTACACACACCTACCTGTATCATTAACCTTTAAAAACAGCTTGTAGCACTGTCAAACACATCATATGGGGGTTGTACCATGGGCATCAAGTACACATTTCATACAACACTCACTCATTGACTTACATCAACACGGACACGTACAGACATACAATGGCCCTCATTACGAGTCTGGTGGTCTTCAGACGCCTAGACTTGCTGTGGTGGTCAGACTCTCACGCTCGTGGTGATCTGGCCACCACATTATGACTGTGGCAGAGCCACCAAGGTCGAACCGCCGACACTGCCAGGTTGCCAACAGTTGACAGCCTGGCGGACTCTGCGGTTGTATTCCGCCAGGGTGGCACTGCGTGCAGTGCTGCCCTGGGTATTACGAATCCCCATTCCTCCAGCATTTTCATGGTGGATGGACTGCCATGGAAAGGTTGGTAGAATGGGGAAATCGGGGGCCCCATGAGGGTCCCTGCACTGTCCATGGTCTTGGCATGGGCAGTGCAGGGGCCACCATGGACAGCCCCGTTGGACTTTCCACTGCCTGAATTATGGCAGTGGAAGTGTGACAGGTACTGCTGCACCTGCCACATGACCACATTTCGGCCGGCTCGATTTTGAGCTGGCGTCAATGTTAAGGCCCTGTTCACCACAGGGGCAGCAGTGTTCTGGCCACACTGATGGTCAGGTGGCGTGCAACACTAAACAAATACACACAGCTCAGGCACAGGGACTGTCAAGGCTACACAACATTGTCGCACACAGCAACAAAAACGCACCTACAGCACATATACAAATACAACTCACACACTCACATTCCACACTGGCCAGTAACTGACCACAAATACAACACATATATCTATCGATGTGGCATGCAACACAAACAACACCAGAGTAAACAGCCCTGCAATGGACACATACATCACAGCACAATGGAAGCACAATGGCATGCACAAAACACAGATAGACAAATGCACTGAGAACAACATAACAACCATACCTATACAATTTGAATGGGGCCGTCATCTTGGACACACAGGGAAGGAGGCTGTACTGGGGAATAAAGCACTTTGAACAGGACCCTTAAACAACATGTCCAAAGGAAATGGCCCTACATGGGTATCAGCGACAAACTATACCAAAGCCAATTGTCATGCACATCTAAACAATGGGGAAGCGAAAGACAACAAAGGACATACAACACTTACTGAACGGGACTTATCTCTATAGGAACCATCTGCAAGGAATACACACCTAAATTGACACATGCACAAGCAAATGCAAACAAAGGTAGCACAATTCAACACACTCCATGTCTGCACATACAAAACTCAAGATCACACATATCACATGTATACAGAAGCCAGATCAGGGGACAAGTCTAACACCATACATGTTCACACTGGACATTACAAAAATAAATACTAACCATACAAAACAGAGCACAATGCCATGGCACCACATTGCACTTACACACAAATAATTATTCACACAATATAGGGCTTTCTCTTGGGGGACAACAGCACTGCACACAAACTCACATACTGCTAACAACAGCAACTGGAGCAGCAAGCAGACTCAAACACACAACTGGAGTCACACAACCAAAGTCACTCAAGAACAACAGAAAGCTAGAAAAGGAATTGCAAGACAACAGTGTACCCAACACAAAGCAATTGTTGGATGTATTAACTTGTATAACCAGGAATGTCCATAGTCCATTGGCCAGTCCAAGAAAAAAGTCCAATAATGGCACACTGTAGTGCCCAAACTTGACTCCTAACTGCCAGACTGGTTCTACAGTCAGGGTCTACCTGTCATGGCCTTCATTACTACTGCAGTTCTACATGCCACATAACACACTATGACTCATGAAGGTACTGGCAGACAATACACAATGCTGACTCACTCCTGTCTGTGGCACAAAATGAATTGGACCACCATTGTAAATGTATAATACCACTAAGTTTTCCATGCACATAGGTGAGGGAATACAGACATCATTCCATCAACATGGGTAGAACATGCATAACATTGCAGATTAAGGATGTTTCCTAAAGAGAAAAAGACACATGCTGACATGTAATCACAAGGAATGATGGCTACAGTTATGGGACACAATTCTACTGAATGGACATTCCCCACTTACCAAGGGAAAGAAGTTTGCTACATCTGCAAACCGTTAGCCATGCAAGCCATGTCACATCTATGCTGGACACACACACATCACAGACTGCAATGAGGCACAAGTGCCCATCATACACTGAAGATAACTTGCTTTTGGGTGGCAGATGTCTATATACACAGAAGCCCAGACACATGGCAGAGGACAGTGATCCATAACTCACTTACCTTTTGTCTGTGACTTTTAAGGGGAAGTGATCTGTGGGTCAGATATTACACCCATGACAAAAACAAAAAGTGCATGAATGATCACTGTACACAGCCATTTGTGATCCCTGCTGAAAAGTTGGTTGAGGATTCCCCCCAGGTTTGTACGATGTCCCAGGTTCAGAAGGCAAAGAACACCAGTTTGATACACATGACATGTCAAAACAAACAATCTCCCATCTACTGTGTGACACATGGCTCATCCCTAATTGTAAGGGGGAGCAGTCAGTACCCCACCCAGTCACCTGACAATGGGACAGGCAGGACATTTCTGTCTAATCACCCCTTGTGGTTGCTGTACTTCCCTCAAATATCCATCCAGCTCCGGGCAGGCTACCACCAGAATGCAGACCATTAGGGGGTCATGGTCTAATGGGCAGAGCGCCCACGTTGAGCCCCAGCTGGGCCTCTGTGATCTCCCAGGCCCAGCATCACAGGTTCTTCCACCTCTAACTGCCGTGGGCGCTCTGCCAGCTGTGGACGCCAAAGGTCTGCACCTTCTTGGTGATGGCTCTCCAAATCCCTTTTTTCTGATGGGTGTTGGCCTGCATGGATGCAAAAGACAAAAGACAATACATTCTGTCCACTACTCCCATCCAAAATGGCTGAGTCACAGACCCTCTCAGTACACAAAGCTATAAACATTCTTTTTTTGCCCAAACTGGCCAAGTGTGCCACATAGGAGCCACTGAGAACAGGGACATGGCTACAAACACTTCACAATCTGCAGATCAACTCACCACCCTGTTCAGGCCCTCCACTGACTAGGTAGGAAACTGACATCTTGCGGACATGCTCTAGCTATCTGACTGAGATCTGAAGAACTATGGGACACATCACAACTCTGTGGCTTCTGAAATGTAGACTTCATAGGCATTCATTCATCAAATCACTCACACTCTGTAAAAATGGTTCTCTATCAACATTTACTGCAGGCTACTTCCAGGGCACAAAATCAGACACCACAAAGGGGTAACAATAAAGGGACTGCTATGGTAGGTACAAAGGTGTCTAACCTGTCCATGTGTGGACATGTGGACTAACAAAGGCATACTCTTGCCACCTCCAGGGGGTAGGGTTCTGTATCATGTACCTGTGCCACAGAACATGATTCTGGACATAGGAGTCCATCCTACAGAGATGGCGTCCAAAAAACAAAGGCATGTATTCTAAATTTTCTGCAATGTGACCAAACAAATAAATCACATATCGTGGGTTGCCAGGATTGCACAGACTGTCTGCACTGTGGGACTATCATTTATGCAATAAGCCTGCACAGGACAAATTTGACCGGTGTGATGATGACAACAGGGTTGTGGAAGCAAGGGACCTGTCAGGGGTCAGAGACACACATTGAAAGTGATGCAGAGTGCACATTAATCACAGATCATTGACCCCCTACTAAAACCATTTACATATTCACCAGGGAAAATATCTCAATAAACTGCATTTTAACACAGAGCCTAGATTGCTTTACATAAGACGATATACCAAGATACAGGGAGTGAACACATTGTCACAGTTGCATAGTCAAATTGACTCAACACCAGCCTAAACTTGGACCAATACTGGGAGATACATTTGACAGTCCTTGATCACTGCAGGCTGAGCAGACAGAACCTACATGAAACTCCATTTCCATCACTTTCATGCATGACAGTACATCATGTAGCCAAATATCAATTTGGCATGTTGTGTGTATATAGCAACCTGAAGGGAAGAGTGAGTCAGGATATGCCTTCAGAATAACATTTTAGAAAGGCTAGATGTGGTTTGAAGTCTAATGGACAGCGCACACATAGCTCAGATTTACACCTGACACATACAACATGCATACGCAACTTATGTTTTCATCCAAATACATGTGGTCTCACCTTGACAGCATCCATGTGTCAAGTGATTTATGGGGATTGCTGTGATGTCACCTCACCTAGATTTGTGCAACCAACATAAAGTACAATAGGGTACACTCAAAACATACACACACCAAAGTCTAAGGACTCAACATCTGCCCCTGAAAAGAGTTGCATGCACATTGACTCTCCCATTGATGACATACCGATTCCACCTCCATGGCCTTGACTTTACATTCTGGCACACATGGGCACAATCTAGCCTGTGAGAAGTGAAAAATGGTGAAGTACAATGAAAATAAGTGGACCATAAAGCTGTTCATACAGGGGTAGGACCTGCTCCGCTAGTCTCTACAGCTCCTCTGGGGAGAAAGCAGGGGCCCTATCCCCGGTTAGACGTGGCATGATTGCTCCCAAAGGCAGTACACAGCAGCTCGGTTAGTGGAGGTCTTCCTGGCAGCAGTGTCAGGAGTCAAGTGAGGGATTTTTCATGACATGGCAGTCACGTCTACCGTATATGCGGCTGTCACTGCTGGCGGACACAGCCATTGGCCTGTGACCGCCACTGGCAACAAGGTTAGCCTATGGCTGTGTCCGCTGCAGTTGCAACTGCCTACCGCCATGACAACTTCCGCCTGCGTTCGTAGGCAGTTCCTAATGTTCAGGAGTGTAGGTCAGGCATCTGCCATTTTAGAAGCATATTATGCAGTATATGGCTAAGAAAAATGTGCCACAACTCCGAAAATGTTGTTCATCCCATTGATAAGTGCTTGCCTTGTCCAGTCATGTAGGTCCTTCGACTTAGACACCATTTTTGTACATCAATAGGCACATATAGCAACTTGCTTTGGAGCACAGCCCCCCTCATACCTTACGAAGGTCACTTTAAATCTTGGGACATCAAGTCACAGTCCAAGTGGCAAGTTTCATGCTCAAATTGTTGCTGTCCAGATAGATGATGTGTACACATTTGCAGCAAAGCAAGGGGGAAACATGTTCATTTTGTGCAATGGACAGTGGTGATGTGTACTGTGTATCATGTCCTCAATGTATGACATGCCTTGTCACAGTTTGTCATTGACATGCATTATGTATAGTGCAAGGGACAAATTGAATGATGGATAAACTCATTACTTGTCCTACAGAGGTACCCCGGGAGGGGATGGATCATACATCCTCCTGTCTACTGTCAATAGCCAGACCATCAGGCCATGAAAGAAAGACACATTATCCAGATCTACTGCCTGAATAGGCAAACAATTGTGGATCTCTGTTGTAAGTTGGAGCCAGATCTGATGCCTGCTATTTGTCATACAAATGGCATACCATCCACTACACAAGCATGGCAATGTTGCACTTCCTGGCCACAGGGTCCTTCCAAAATACAGTGTCCCTACCTGGTGGTATGTGCCGGCCTATGTTCAGTCTCCTTTTGAAGGTTGTACTCTCAGCAATGTTAAAACACCTGGACAACTACATCTGGTTTCCTCAATGTGAGTATTTCACCCATGTGAAGGATGACTTCTATGGTTTGGCACACATCCCACATGTTGTGGGAGCCATTGATGGTACACATATTGGGCCAGATGTAGCAACCCTTTTGCGAGTCGCAAATGGCGAAAATGCATATTGCGAGTCGTTACTGATTCGCAATATGCATTTGCGACTCGCAAATAGGAAGGGGTGTTCCCTTCCTATTTGCGAGTCGGAGTGGTATGCAACGCGTCGTACGCGGTCGCAAATGGAGTCGCAGTTACCATCCACTTGAAGTGGATGGTAACCCACTCGCAAACGGGAAGGGGTCCCCATGGGACCCCTTCCCCTTTGTGAATGGACCCCAAATTATTTTTTCAGGGCAGGGAGTGGTCCAAGGGACCACTCCCTGCCCTGAAAAAAACGAAACAAAAGGTTTCGGATGTTTTTGAAATGCAGCTCGTTTTCCTGTGAGGAAAACGGGCTGCACTTCAAAAAAAAAAAAAACCTTTATTTAAAAGGCAGGTCGCTAACATGGAGGCCTGCTGACGTCAGCAGGCCTCCATGTTAGCGAGTGCCTATACTCGCAATGGGGTCGCAAACTGCGACCCACCTCATAAATATTTATGAGGTGGGTCTTTGCGACCCCATTGCGAGTTGCAGAAGGTGTCTGAGACACCTTTCTGCATGTCAAACTGCGACTTGCAATTTGCGAGTCGCACAGACTCGCAAATTGCAAGTCGCAATTTGATTTTTTCCTACATCTGGCCCATTGTCTTTGTTTTTACTGCATGGCAATGAACAAGTCCATCAGAACAGGAAGAACTTCCATTCCATCAAAGTCCAAGTTGTTTGTTTGACGTACCTCTACATTTCACAGGTCTGTGCCCGTTATCTAGGTTCAACCCATGACGCCTTCTTCATGCAAAACAGCTCATTTCCACAGGTAATGTCATGACTGCAACCAGAGAGGGTCTGGCTGGTTGGTAAGTCACATATGTCATGTTTGTCTATATGCAATGTCAGGAGAAAAAATTATGATGAGAGGGACCCATAGTTGCACATATGTCCCATACTCAGCATACCCCATCTGTACATGGGTGTTGACACCAGTGAGGAACCCAACTACGCCGGGGCAGGTGTACTTCAATAATGCCCATGGAAGAACATAGGCCCTCATTACAACCCTGGCGGTCGGTGTTAAAGCGGTGGTAATATCGGCACTAGGCCGGCGGTAAAAGAAAATGGAATCACGACCATCGCGGAAACCGCCAACATAGACAGCCACTTTAACACTCCGACCGCCACGGCGGTAGAAACAAACACCTTGGCGGTAACCGCCAACAGACAGGCGGAACATAATGTACTGCCCACCGTATTACTTGGCACCAATCCGCCAGCTTTTCCGGGGCGGTGCCAACGCCATCAAAAGCATGGCGGAAACAGTTTTTGGAACAGAAACCACTCACCTCTCGAAACCCAACAAGGAACCAGGACGCCATGGAGCCCGACTTACAGGTCCTTCCCATGTTGGTTTACCTCCTCTTCTATTAGGAGCAGCAAAGACGTTGGCGACGACCTCTGTGAGTCCTGCACCTAGCACACAGGGGAGGGGAGGAGGGAAAAGAGAGTGACATACACAAACAACACGAAACTCTCCCACCCCCACCCTCACCCACAACACCATACACACAAATACATGCATCAACATTGCATTTACACTCCATCAGCCCCTGGAATAATGCAAGGACCAAATGAAATGATTGTAACAAGTGTGATCATCGAAAAATCAGATAGGCCAAAATTTAAATCATCAGTATATACAAATATGTACACCAACTACACAAGTCTGGATAGTAATGAAATCATTGTCCGTGGACCAGTGGTCCCAAAATGCATGGGCGAAGCCCACACACGATACCTGACTCAAAACAGAGAAAACACTGCTGGGGCATCAGATCGAAAATAAACAGGCACCTCAGGGGGAGAGGAAAGGGGGCACCTCAGCCGGATGAACGGACTACGCCAGTGCTCCACGAGGGGGCTCCATGCGCACAGTTTGGTCCTGGAGAGTGCAAAGCCACAGTCTCTCAAGTCTCTCCAGTGGGTGGTTTGACCACTGCTTTATCCTGGGGAGTGCAAAGCCACAGTCTATCAAGTCTCTCCAGTGGGTGGTTTGCCCACTGCTTTATCCTGGGGAGTGCAAAGCCACAGCCTCTCAAGTCTCTCCAGTGGGTGGTTTGCCTATTGCTTTATCCTGGGGAGTACAAAGCCACAGTCTCTCAAGTGGATGTCATTCTCCACTGGTTCTGGAGGGGGCATTGTACCCAGAGTGCTTCATCCTGCCAAGGACTGGGGTAGTGGATGCATTTATTCACTGGTTCTGGAGGTGGCATTGTGCCCAGAGTGCTTCATCCTGTCAAGGACCGGGGGAGTGGATGCTTTTCTCCACTGGTTCTGGAGGGGGCATTATGCCCAGAGTGCTTCACATGCACTGTGGAAGGTCCCATTCCCTCACCTGGGTGTGTGAGCTACAAGATTGCCTGGGAACAGGTAGCATGATACTCTATAGAGGCAGAGACACACTCAACCCTGCTGCGACTTTGCCTGCCACCTGCAGGTACAAACAGTTCCGGAGTGTCGTGCCTCATGTACGCTGTGCAGGGTCCAGGACGTCTCCTGCAGCCTCGGACGGCTACCCACTGGGGATGATAGCCATGTCAGCTGTGGTGGCACTGTCTGAGCACGTTGTGGTGCTGGTGGCGGTGGTTGCGGTGGTGTCTGTGGCGGAGATGCTGGTGGTGGTGAACGTGTCAGCACCTGTGAAGGGACACAGCAGGACGTCTCCTGCAGCCTCAGACTGCTGCCCACTGGGGATGATGCTGGGGACTGTGCAGGTGGCGGTGCAGGTGGCGGGGCAGGTGGCGGTGCAGGTGGCGGTGTCCACCGCCATACAGGTTGCTGTTCTGGTTGCAGGAAGGGGTGACTCTGGTCCCACAGCCAGAGGCTCCGTGCCCTGTCCTGACTTCCCTTTCGCCTTGTGTCCCTTCCCCACCTTTGATGTCGCTGCTGGTCCCTTGGCACTGTCCCCTTTTGGCTTGGAGGAGCATTTGCTGGGAGGTTGGTGTGGCTTCTCCCTACGGCATGTGGGCACCTTCTTCACCTAGGCAGGTGGTGGAGTGGGCTGAACCTTGGCCTTGCTAGGTGGCACACTGGCAGCCCTGATGGGTGCCGCCCGCGATGTGACAGGACTTGCTGAGACCACAGTGCTGGAGGAATTGATGGCTGAGGTGCTGGGCTGGGACCTTGACAACCTGGCCCTAGGGAAAGGACGGAGGATGAGGTGTAGGGAAGAGGTCAATGTTAGCCAGGAAGAGTTTCTTAGACACACTGGGACGGGAAGATGGAGGGGGTTTGGGAGTGGAGGAAGAGGTAGTGGTTGTAAGAGGTGTACGTCTGCTTAATTTGGGTGAAGGTGCATGGGCCGGAGGCTGTTGTGAGGTGGATGGCTGTTGGGTGGGTGTGTGCCTGCATTTGAGTAGTTTGAGAGGAGGGCTCACAGACACACTGGGAGTGGACACAGGGGAGGTGTGAATAGTAGTGGGGTGGTGATTGCACGTGAACGGTGTGTTGTGATGGGCGTGCTGGTGATGGAGGTAGTGGATGAAGATGTAGTGCATACAGGTGTGAGTGGAGACGAGACTGCGAGGGAGGAGGAGGACATGGAGGAGGGGGACACAGTGGAGGCAGTGGATGTTGGTGTGTCTGCATGGGTATGGTGCTTGTGTGAGTGCCTGTTGGATGTGTGGGGCTTATGTTTGCCATGTCCACTCTTGTGTGTTGAAGAGTGTGCATGCTGGTCTGATGGTGTGCTTGGGATAGGCTGAGGTACAGGGTATAGGGTCTGGGTAGATGACATTGGAGGGGGGAGGCTGGACACAGGGACAATGGCTGCCATCAGTGCTGAGGCCAGAGCCTGAAATTATCTCTGTTGGGCTGCCACGCCAGAATGAATGACCTTCAGGTATGCATTTGTTTGCTGCAAATGCCTCTCAACACCCTGGATGGCATTCGAAATGGTTGACTGCCCAACAGTGAGGGATCTCAGGAAGTCAATAGCCTCCTCACTGAGGGCAGCAGGGCTGACTTGGGCAGGGTCTGAGGTGCCTGGGGCGAAGGAGATGCCCACCCTCCTGGGTGAGCGGGCACAGGAAACTCGATGAAGGGCTGCTGGGATGGCAGTGCTGGTGATGGAGGTAGTGGATGAAGATGTAGTGCATGCAGGTGTGAGTGGAGACGAGACTGCGAGGGAGGAGGAGGACGTGGAAAGGGGGACACAGTGGAGGCAGTGGATGTTGGTGTGTCTGCATGGGTATGGTGCTTGTGTGAGTGCCTGTGGGATGTGTGGGTCTTATGTTTGCCATGTCCACTCTTGTGTGTTGAAGAGTGTGCATGCTGGTCTGATGGTGTGCTTGGGATAGGCTGAGGTACAGGGGATAGGGTCTGGGTAGATGACGTTGGAGGGGGGAGGCTGGACACAGGGACAATGGCTGCCATCAGTGCTGAGGCCAGAGCCTGAAATGATCTCTGTTGGGCTGCCACGCCAGAATGAATGCCCTCCAGGTATGCATTTGTTTGCTGCAAATGCCTCTCAACACCCTGGATGGCATTCAAAATGGTTGACTGCCCAACAGTGAGGGATCTCAGGAGGTCAATAGCCTCCTCACTGAGGGCAGCAGGGCTGACTTGGGCAGGGTCTGAGGTGCCTGGGGCAAAGGAGATGCCCACCCTCCTGGGTGAGCGGGCACGGGAAACTCGATGAAGGGCTGCTGTGTGGGCAGTGCTGGTGATGGAGGTAGTGGATGAAGATGTAGTGCATGCAGGTGTGAGTGGAGACGAGACTGCGAGGGAGGAGGAGGACGTGAAGAGGGGGACACAGTGGAGGCAGTGGATGTTGGTGTGTCTGCATGGGTATGGTGCTTGTGTGACTGCCTGTGGGATGTGTGGGGATTATGTTTGCCATGTCCACTCTTGTGTGTTGAAGAGTGTGCATGCTGGTCTGATGGTGTGCTTGGGATAGGCCGAGGTACAGGGGATAGGGTCTGGGTAGATGACGTTGGAGGGGGGAGGCTGGACACAGGGACAATGGCTGCCATCAGTGCTGAGGCCAGAGCCTGAAATGATCTCTGTTGGGCTGCCACACCAGAATGAATGCCCTCCTGGTGTGCATTTGTTTGCTGCAAATGCCTCTCAAAACCCTGGATGGCATTCAAAATGGTTGACTGCCCAACAGTGAGGGATCCCAGGAGGTCAATAGCCTCCTCACTGAGGGCAGCAGGGCTGACTTGGGCAGGGTCTGAGGTGCCTGGGGCGAAGGAGATGCCCACCCTCCTGGGTGAGCAGGCACGGGAAACTCGATGAAAGGCTGCTGGGAGGGCAGGGCTGGTGGGGGGTGGCGTCTGTACCTGTTGTTGCATTGGACACAGAGGTGCCCACCACCACAAGGGAGCTCCCATCAGAGGAGAAGTTGCTGTCGCTGGTGTCTGCTCCTGTCCCCGTCGTGGAGCTCCCCTTGCCCTCAGTTCCACTGGTACCTTCAGACTGCATAAATTCACCCTCCAGGGCCATGTGGGTTACAGCTCCCTCCTGCTCTGGTGCCAATGCTCCTCCGCCAGATGATGCTAATGCGCACAAGGACAGGGTGACAAAACAAAAAGGGGGAAAAGACAGAGGAGACACATGGTCAATGTCTGCAACACCACTACCATTGGCGGACACAATACACAGGGAGCAGCCCTATGCACTAAACCATGCACTAAGAGTGCAGGGGAAAAGCACATGCCCACGCCCACGGGGGACTCTGTATAGACCCATTTCATGCACAGCTGGAACCCATAGGAGCCTGAGTAGGTGTAGAGGGCAACTACCACATTTGGGGTTGGAGTGGGACTGAGCCTGCAAATCCATGGATCTACCTTTGCGTTTCTGCCCTGGCCTAGGGGATCCCACAGCCCACCTTCCCCACCTAGACTCCTCGTCAAGCATGCAGAGTCAGCTGAATGAGAGTGTACTCACCCCCTTGTGGCTGCTGTGATTCCCTCAAGTGCCCATCCAACTCAGGATATGCCACCACCATGATCCGGTACATCAGGGGGGTCATGGTGCGATGGGCACCCCTTCCACGTTGGGAGACCATCCCCAGCTGGGCCTCCGCCATCTTCTTGCTCCAGGGGCCCAGGTCCTCCCATCTTTTACGTCAGTGGGTGCTCCGTCTATGGTAGACCCCCAGGGTCCACACTCCCTTGGCGATGGCAATCCAAATACCCTTCTTCTGGTGGGCGCTGACCTAGAGGAATAATGAAGTAAAAAAGGATGTTACTCCCCCTTACAGTTCTTCTCACACATTGGCCACAAACCTCCTACCCTGTCCCAGAAAAACATACACTCACCATCCTCACATGCTGGCCTGTCCCCCCGTCTCTTCCATCCACGACACTCCATAAAATCATGTCCCATCCACCATGCACACAGTTCACTCACCTGTTTGTCTGGAGGACCGTAGAGTAGCGCGTACTGGGGGAGGACCCCATCCACCAGTTTCTCCAACTCCTCTACAGTGAAGGCGGGGGCCATTTCCCCAGACACAGTAGCCATTGTCTCTTTCAGACGCAGGTCACAGCAGCACTTTAGTGTAGGTCCTCTCCTGTTGAAGGTCAGATATCAAGTGAGGGAACAGATAGAAAATGGAGGTCACGTCCGCAGCGGTGCGTACCGTCACCGCCGGCGGACATCGTCAATGGCTCCTGGAACCCACAGGGCCCAATGATAACCAATGCTGAATTGCGCAGTGGTCTTCGACCGCCTACCGCGACGCTGCACAACGCCAGCGCAGTTACCTCATTTCCCCTTGTCCCTCCTTACAGGCCAGGCAGCCGCCATTTCAGGGGGCCACATGGCAGGCAAAATAACTGCATCACGTCTATTTTGGCCAGGAATATGGACAGACAAAGGCATACAGAGTTTACTTCACGATTGTGCTAGACAGCCTTGTGAAACCTATGTGGTGTATGACCCTCTGCTCACCCTTCTCCTCCATAGGGCACGTCTACTGGGGCAGGTGATGAGATGGCGTCATCCTCCAGTGTACAGACCCCTGGTGGACCTGTCGACAATGGAAGAGAGACACATCATTATCACCTACAGACTTGATCATGCCACAATCCAGGAACTGTGTGCCCAGTTGGAGCCAGAGCTGATGTCAGCTATCCGTCATCCCACAGGAATCCACCCTCTAGTGCAGGTCCTGTCAGTGCTCCATTTCCTGGCAAGTGGGTCCTTTCAAACAGCAGTGGCCATGGCATCAGTGATGTCACAGCCAATGTTTTCTAACGTGTTGTCCAGAGTGTTATCTGCCCTGCTGAAACACATGCACAGCTACATCATTTTCCCTCAGGTGGAGGATCTGCCCACAGTGAAAGTGTGACTTTTATGCCCTGCAACATATCCCCAACATCATTGGTGCCATTGATGGTACACATGTGGTATTTGTCCCCCCCACGCAGAAATTAACAGGTGTACAGAAACCGGAAAAGCTACCATTCAATGAATGTGCAGATGGTGTGTTTGGCAGACCAGTAAATCTCCCATGTGAATGCCAAGTATCCTGGCTCAGTGTATGATGCTTACGTTTTGAGGAATAGCAGCATCCCTTATGTGATGGGGCAACTCCAGAGGCACAGTGGGCCATATTTATACTTTTTGACGCTAAACTGCGCTAACGCAGTTTAGCGTCAAAAAAATTAGCGCCGCCTAACGCCATTCTGAAGCGCCATGCAGGCGCCGTATTTATAGAATGCCGTTAGCCGGCATTAGCCGACCGGCGCTGCCTGGTGTGCGTGAAAAAAAAACACGTACACCAGGCAGCGCCGGCGTAGGGGAAAATGGCGTATGGGCGTCTCAAAATGGGGCAAGTCAGGTTGAGTCCAAAAAATCACCTTAACCTGATTTGCGCCATTTTTTTACGACGCCCATCCCCCATTAACATGACTCCTGTCTTAGCAAAGACAGGAGTCATGCCCCCTTGCCCAATGGCCATGCCCAGGGGACTTATGTCCCCTGGGCATGGTCATTGGGCATAGTGGCATGTAGGGGGGCACAAATCAGGACCCCCTATGCCAAAAAAAAAAAAAAAATACTTACCTGAACTTACCTTAATGTCCCTGGGGTGGGTCCCTCCATCATTCTGAGCCCACAGGTCCCTTAACGCCTGCCCTGACCCAGGCGTTAAATTCAGGCGCAAATGCGGGGTTTTTTGCCCCGCCCACTCCCGGGCGTGATTTTTGCCCGGGAGTATAAATACCACGCACAAGCCTGGGAGTCATTTTTTTAGACGGGAACGCCTACCTTGCATCTCATTAACGCAAGGAAGGTGTTCACGCCAAAAAATGACGCCAACTCCATGAACTTTGGCGCTAGACGCATCTAACGCCAAAGTATAAATATGGAGTTAGTTTTGCGTCGAATTTGCGTCGAAAAAAACGACGCAATTTCGGCGCAAACGGAGTATAAATATGCCCCAGTGTGTGGCTAATAGGTGAGCCCAAGGTGTCTGGGTATGGGAGATTCACTAATGTTTGGAGGATGTCTAACAGTTGTCCCTTGATATTTGTAGGTGACTCTGGTTACCCCAACCTGTCATGGCTACTGACCCCAGTGAGGAATCCCAGGACAAGGGCAGAGGAACGCTACAATGAGGCACATGGGCGAACTTGGAGGATAATAGAGCGCACCTTCGGCCTCCTGAAGGCCAGATTCCGGTGTCTCCATCTTACAGGTGGATCCCTATACTACTCACTGAAGAAGGTGTGCCAGATCATCGTGGCCTGCTGTATGTTGCACAACCTGGCTTTGCGACGCCAGGTGCCTTTTCTACAGGAGGATGGGCCTGATGCTGGTCTTGTGGCAGCTGTGGAGTCTGTCGACAGTAAAGAAGAGGAGGCAGAAGAAGAAGATATAGACAACCGAAACAACATCATCATGCAATACTTCCAGTGAGACACAGGTAAGAGGATGGCACTGCTTCACACATCTTATACTACTGTAGGACTTTGCATAAATATGCCTTTTTACCTCTGTGTATGGACCCTGACATGTCACTTTGGCTTTCCATTTCACATATCTGAGTCCCACTTTGTGCCCCCTGCTATGTTTACTGCTTCCCAACAACTGTGTAACCATTGTACGTGAACATGAACATTGACATTGCTAGATTTCTGAAAGGTTGCAATTACACATTTGTGAAAGTACCGACTGAGTCCAGATTGATTTGTGATTCAAGGGCGTTTATTTCTGTGCTAATAAGTGGAGGGGGTTGTGCAATGGGCTGGGGTGATGGTGGC
Source organism: Pleurodeles waltl (assembly GCF_031143425.1). Classification (NCBI taxonomy): domain Eukaryota; kingdom Metazoa; phylum Chordata; class Amphibia; order Caudata; family Salamandridae; genus Pleurodeles; species Pleurodeles waltl. The sequence goes on along the minus strand of NC_090440.1, from coordinate 1,417,827,841 downwards.
GAAATGTCCATGGTAGAGTCCAGTTTCTTGGTCTCGCAGGTGCATTGTCCATGGGGCATAGGAAGTGGAGCAATGGCAGTTTAAGGTGGACAGGGTGAAAAAGTGGGACAGAAGGGTGACAATCAGGAGGGTCTAATTTCCTGGCGGGGGTCTTGGCAATGTTCTCTGTCTTGTTCCTGGATCTCAGGGACCGTTTGTGGGGTGGTTCTCCTTCTGCAGGGACATCATTATCACCTAGAGACTTGATCGTGCCACAATACATGAACTGTGTACCCAGTTGGAGCCAGACCTGATGTCAGATATCCACCATCCCACAGGTATCCCCCTCTAGTGCAGGTCCTGTCAGTACTCCGTTTCCTGGCCAGTGGTTCCTTTCAAACAACAGTGGCCATGGCATCAGGGGTGTCACAGCCAATGTTCTCTAACGGGTTATCCAGAGTGTTGTCTGCTCTGCTGAAACACATGCGCAGCTACATTGTTTTCCCTCAGGTGGAGGATTTGCCCACAGTGAAAGTGACTTCTATGCCCTGGGACATGTCCCCAACATCATTGGTGACATTGATGGTACACATGTGGCATTTGTCCCCCCCCACAGGAATGAACAGGTGTTCAGAAATCGCAAAAGCTACCATTTGATGAATATACAGATGGCATCTCCCATGTGAGTGCCAAGTATCCTGGCTGAGTGCATGATGCTTACATTTTGAGGAATAGCAGCATCCCTTATGTGATGGGGCAACTCCAGAGGCACCGTGTGTGGCTAATAGGTGAGCCCAAGGTCCCAACACAGTTGACATAGGCGTCTTGGTATGGGAGAGTCCCTAAGGGATGGAGGATGTCTAACAGTTGTCCCTCGATATTTGCAGGTGACTCTGGTTACCCCAACCTGTCATGGGTACTGACCCCAGTGAGGAATCCCAGGACAAGGGTAGAGGAACGCTACAATGAGGCACATGGGTGAACTAGGAGGATAACAGAGCGCACCTTCGGCCTCCTGAAGGCCAGATTCCAGTGCCTCCATATGACAGGTGGCTCCCTATATTACTCACCCAAGAAGGTGTGCCAGATCATCGTGGCCTGCTGTATGTTGCACAACCTGGCATTAAGACACCAGGTGCCTTTTCTGCAGGAGGATGGGCCTGATGTTGGTCTTGTGGCAGCTGTGGAGCCTGTGGACAGTGAAGAAGAGGAGGCAGAAGAAGAAGATATAGACAACCGAAACAACATCATCATGCAATACTTCCAGTTAGACATAGGTAAGAGACTGACACTGCTCCTCTCATATCGTACTACTGTTGGACATTGCCTGAATCTGCCTTTTTACCTCTGTGTATGGACCCTGACATGTCACTTTGGCTTTCCATTTCACAGATCTGGGTCACACTTTCTGCCTTCTATGTTTACTGATACCCAACAACTGTCAAACATTGGTATGTGAACATGAACAATGACATTGCTATATTACTGAGAGGTTGCAATCACACATTTGTGAAAGTACAGACTGACTCCAGATTGGGTGTTTATTTCTGTTCTAATAAGTGGAGGGGGCTGTGCAATGGGCTGGGGTGATGGTGGAGGAATGTTCATTGTAGAGTCCAGTTTCTTGGTATCACAGGTGCATTGTCCAAGGGGGCATAGGAAGTGGAGTAATTGCAGTTCAAAGTTGTCAGGGTGACAAAGTGGGACAAAAGGGTGAAAATCAGGAGAGTGTTATTTCCTGGCGAGGGTCTTGGCAATGTTCTCTGTCTTGTTCCTGCATCTCAGGGACTGTTTGCGGGCTGGTTCTCCTTCTGCAGGGGGTGAGGTGCTGGTGGCCTGTTGGTCCTGTGGCCGGACCTCCTGTCCACTACCGCCGGCGGAGGTGGAGGACTGTTCATTGTTCAGGCTAGTGTCAGGGGCCCGTTTGTGTGCCACTGTGTCCCTCATGGTGTTGGCCAGGTCTGCCAGCACCCCTGCAATGGTGACCAGGGTGGTGTTGTTGAACTTCAACTCCTCCCTGATCCCCAGGTTGTGTTCCTCCTGCAGCCGCTGGGTCTCCTGAAACTTGGCCAGTACCATGCCCATGGTCTCTTGGGAATGGTGGGATGCTACCATGATGTTGGAGAGTGCCTCGTGGAGGGTGGGTTCCCTGGGCCTGTCCTCCCCCTGTCTCACAGTAGCCCTCCCAGCTTCCCTGCTGTCCTGTGCCTCTGTCCCCTGAACTGTGTGCCCACTGCCACTGACCCCAGGTCCCTGATTGTCTTGGGTTGGTGGGTTTGCCTTTGGTCCCTGTAGTGGTGGACACACTGCTGATTGACGTGTCCTGGGGACAGTGGCATGGGCCCGCTGGGTGGGTGCTGTGGTGGTGTTTCCTGAGGGGGGAGGGTCTGTGGTGGCTTGTGACTGTGGCAGGGAACCGACTGTCCGGAGATCCCTGATGGGCTTGGTTGGTCATCTTGATCCAGGCGTGCAGAGCTGCTGTCGTCACTGTGGGCCTCTTCTGTGGCGGGAATGGATATGTCTGGCACCTCCTTTCCGGTGATGTTGGGAATGGGTTATGTTGTGGTGTAAATGCAGAGTTTTAGTATCTGTGTGTGCCATCTTGTGCATTGGGTGAGTTACCCTCTACTCCTGTGCTTGCATTATTGTGTTTGCCCTTGTGTGATTAGTGTTTTGGGGTCTGTGTGGGTATCTGTATTGAACATACTTTGGTAATGGGGGTCCATGCTTTGGTGTAGCATGCAGGGCTTGGTATTGGGATGGGTGGGTTGTGATAGTGGGGCATATGTGAGGTGTTAGAATGATGAGGTGAGGGGGTGGGTGGGGGTATGTGATGGCATGCAGGTAGGGTGTGGGGGATATAGTAGTAAAAATTTGACTTACCAGAGTCCAGTCCTCCTGCTACTCCTGCCAGGCCCTCAGGATGAAGTATTGCCAAGACTTGCTCCTCCCATGTTGTTAGTTGTGGGGGAGGAGGTGGGGTCCACCGCCTGTCCTCTGTACAACAATCTGGTGTCTGGATACCACTGAATGCACCTTCCCCTGTAGGTCGTTCCACCTCTTCCTGATGTCATCCCGTGTTCTTGGATGCTGTCCCACTGCGTTGACCCTCTCAACGATTCTCCGCCATAACTCCATCTTCCTAGCAATGGAGATGTGCTGCACCAGTGATCCGAATAGCTGTGGCTCTACCCGGATGATTTCCTCCACCATTACCCTGAGCTCCTCCTCAGAAAACCTGGGGTGTCTTTGAGGTGCCATAATGTGGTGTGGGTGATGTGTGAGGTGATGTTTATTGTGCTGTGTGATGTGTTGTGTTGGGGTGTTTTGTTTGAGGTGCGTGGATGTTGTATGAGTAATGTTGTGGTATGCCTGTGGATGCTGGTGTTGTGTTTGCTATTCTCTCTCTCTCTGCTTCTTCCAAAAATGTTGTTGTAAGGGGTTGTGGGTAATGTGGGTGTGTGTTTTATAGTGGGGTGAGTGTGTGGGTGTGGTGTGTATGTGTATCAGGTGTGTGTATTTTGAATTGTCCAATGTAGTTGTGTTTTGTAAGTGTGTGTGTATTTTGAGCGTGGTGGTGTGTACCGCCAATGGATTACCGTGGTTGAAAGACCACCACGTTGATTCGTGGGTCGTGATAGTGTGGGCGTAGTCTTGTTGGCGTGGCGGTGTAGCTTTTGCTATCGCCAGTTTACCATTGACCTTTAGTGTGGTGGACTTGTGTGGGTGTCTGTATTGTGGCGGATTCCGAGATGTGGGTCGTAATACCTGTAGCGGATTTCTGCCACGGTATGTTGGCGGCCTTCAGCACAGCGGTAAGTGGGATTTACCGCCAGGGTTGTAATGAGGGCCATAGTGTTTTGTAGAGCTGACTTTTTGGCTCTTGAAAGCCAAATTTAGGTGTCTGGACAAGACAGGTATGCCCCTTCTCTACTCACCCAAAAAGGTATGTAAGATCATTGTGGCCTGCTGCATGCTCCACAACATTGCCCTATGGAAAATTATCCCATATACTCCAGATAAGGGGGATCTAGCAGAGCCACTGGGTGAGACTCCTGAAATGCCAAATGAGAATGACAGTGATGAAGAGGATGCTGAAGACTTAAGTACAGATCACATCAATCACTACTTCACTTAAGTGTAAGTATGTAATGTCATGTGATTACTGTGACTGTATGTGGAACTGCAGGGATCAGGATGGGTTGAGTAGGATATTTTTATCCAATAGACAGGAAATCTTATGCTATACAGAATACAGCCAAGTTTGCATTGCTAAGTCAGACTTGTAAATGTTATTACCTTAAAGATCTGCTTTGTTTGTGCCAGTCTCATTGGAATGTGAGTGGATCTACTGAAGTTTAATGTGAAGTTTGGGTCATATGTGTAGGGTTTGAAGCCTAAACTCCTTGTATTGTGTTTTATCCAGGTCTCTTCACCATGCCATGCTCATGTGAGCATTTCAGAATTCTGTCATTTGCAGGAAGCTGTTGCTGTTCTGACATATGAAGTGGACATGGATTGATACAGGTGATGTTGATCACAGATATGGGATTTTTGAGTCATTTGCCAAAGCTGCCTGGACAGTGGACAAATGGAATTCTGAAGAGCACAATACACTTGTTTGATGTTGTGTGCTTGTCCAGTTGTCTCATGGGTGTCATCATTTGGCCTTGAAACGTCATCCAGTGCAATCCATGCATTCTCCCTTCACAATGTTGACAATGGTCCTGTATGACCTTTGCGTTGCTGTTGATGTGTTTCCTCATTGCAGGCCACAGTGTCTGTGCCACAACAATGACATAGGTTTGTATCATGCCACCAGATGCTCGGTCATTGTAATAGGATGGACCTATGATCAGGTGCTGTTGTACTACCCTCTGTCTGTGCCATGGTGTATGTAAAGTTGGCAAACATGGTTTTGGAATGTGATCAGGGTCAAGCTAGTGACAATGTCAACTAATCTGTTAGCCTATTCTACTGAAAAAGGTCTGACAAAGCCCTTTTTTCTGTTGTCTGGGGGTACCTTTGGAATATCTAGCGTGACTCAATAACTGACATAGCCAAGAATAGCTGAGTAGCCATTCTTGGCTATGACAGTCCAGAATTGTTAACAGCCTATGTTCTGTACTTTGCAATAAAATAGTTGCTGTGACCAGACACTTGTGTCATTGTGTTGCTAATTATCCTCAGCTTGACAGTACCTGAGATATATCCCTCCTTCCACTACCATCTTATGTCTTCCCCTTGTGCCATCACATGGGTTGACAATTCAACATCTCACAATCTTGAAAAAAGGCATTAGGAAGTGTTTTGTGATAGCTGTGTTTATTTACAAATGTACAGGAAATAATTGTGAGACTCAACAAAAAAGTAAAGTGAAGGTATCGGTCTAGGTGGATGAAATCAAATTAGTACATGCCACAACATGTTTAGTACAAAGTCCAGTGTACCTACTATCATGGAAAATGGAAAGTGGTTACAGAACAGTCAACAGAGTGAATTTGTGGCATACGAAGGAGTTCCTTAGGAAGAGGTAATTTGCTGGCAGTGGTTGATGCCTTGCCATCCGCCTCTTGGATGCCTTGGTGGCCGTCCCAGTTTGTGGGAGGGATCTGCTGCTACAAAGTCAGGGGTGTCCGAGGCGGGTCCTTCCCCTGACAAGGCCTCCCTTCCAGTGCCTGCGACAGATGTTGGAGGGGCTGGTGTTGCTTGGCCAAAGGAAGGGGTGTTGTTTTGCTCACGGTCCCTGATCAGGGTACTACTGATCTCCCTGAACACCCCAGTTAGGGAGGGAGATCGTGTTCGAGGCCCCACACTTTTCCTTGGCTAACAGCTAAACCTGTTGATGTGAGAGATACAATGTTAAAGGTTGCATTGTGACATCCTCCTTCAATAGTTGATAGTGACATTTGGCTAAGGCCATGTACACATTGGATTTGCAGATTTCCCTTATGTGACAGGTACACACGCTATTACTTGTATTGACCTGACATTTGAGTAACATACCAATTCTATTTCAGTCAACTAGCTTAAGAATGTCTCAGTTTATTAGCACTTGGAAGGATGGTCATATACGTATTGGCAGCAGTGCAGGCTAAGCTGTGCCTGGCCAGGATGTGATCTAGGTCATTTTAAGACCTAACTGGCTGTTATTCAGGCAGACCCAGAACCTTGTGTATATGTGATAGTTGTCATCATGTGGTCAGTACGTTGTGAATGTGTCTGCTGCCAATACCATTCATTTGATGCATCTTGGGGCCGTTGGTCTGTCTCAAATCTTTTTTGCACACAGGTTGAGCTGTCCTTCCTGTCCACAATATTTTTATCTTGGCATAGCTGCTCAAGATGGATCTAGGATGTAACCACATCACATAGTGTACCATGATCTGTATCATGGTCCCTCCCAGGTGGGTGAACGTCATTTGTGCGTTCACAGACAGATACACAATGTAATATGGACACTGGCCTGGTTATTGGAGTTACAGGGACTGACCCTCTTTGGATCTACAGTCAGGACCGGCCCTCCTTGGATCTACTGTAATGTTACTCCAAGTTCTACACACAGTATACACAGGTCATCCTCTCAAGTGGGTACGGATAAATGGGTAAGTAGATGGAGAAGGGTGATTGTAACGGAGGACACTGTTGTGGCTGAGTCAAGTGGCAGTATCAGTGTCTCCTTGTCTTAGCAGTCCTGTCTGTGCCTGTCCTATCCACACACTAGACAGATGTCATCCTCTCAGGTGGGTAGATTTCAATGGCTGAGTAGAGGAAGAAGGATCATTGTACTAGCGGACACTTTTGTGGCTGAGTGGAGGGACAGTACCAGAGTCTCCTTGTCTTAGCATTTCTGTCAGTGACTGTCCTACCCACACACTAAACAGATGTAATCCTCTCAGGTGGCTACAATCCAATGGCTGAGTAGAGGGAGAAGGGTAATTGTAACGGAGGATACTGTTGTGGCTGAGTGGAGTGACAGTACCAGTGCCTCTTTGTCAGAGTCACCAGATCCTCAGGGTCTGTGCACGTTCCCAACACGTCCACCACTGAACAGCTCTAAGACTCTGATAGATAAATCATAGAGACTGAGAGAGTTCAAGAGGGGAAGAGGGGATTAGGAAGGGAACAGCTGGGAAGGAGACCTGTAGCAAGAAAAAGGTTAGAACACACAATATGAAAATTATATCTCCTGAAATTAATACTAGACTATGATTCTAAGCCTAGTCACTCTGAAAACATGAACAATCTAAGAGTTAAGTTTAAAATGACTAAGTTTCAAGATGGCCGGATACCTGTAAAGGAATCAAGATGAATTAAATGAAAACTTTCTTATTCAAGTATTTTCCTTTACATGAGAATCAGAAAAAACATTCTGACTAAATTTTAAACCAGTCATATAAATCCTGTTTTGAGAATGTATACTAGGACCATACAATATTGCATCTAGAAACTCTGGCCTTCTGTGTACTCTTAAAATGTTTCAACACAACTTGCGCATATTCCAGATTTATATATATATATATATATATATAGTAAACACCATAAAAGGAATGTGCACCATGAATAACACAATATGGATTCAGGAAACAAATCACATAACTTGTCAACTCGAATATTACATAATAAATATCTTAGAATAGTGGCATACATTAAACAACATGAATTAAACTCGAGGAGAGAATCGTGTGTCTTGCCGATTCGAGTGTCACCATGTAAAATACCAAGAAATGGTAGCACGCAATGAATATCAAAGTCAACTCATCATTAATCGAATCGCGCGTCTTGCCGATTCGTAAAACACGATGTAAATGTCAAGAAATAACAGCTCACAATAAATAACAAGATCAAAGTACAATGAAACGAATTGTGCTTCTTTTGCCGATTCTTAAGCCACCATGTAAATGTCAAGAAATGGTAGCGTGCAATGAACAACAAAGTTAAATCCTCATGAAACGAGTTGCGCGTCTTGGCAATTCGTAAAACATCAATTAACTGTCAAGAAATGGTAGTGCGCAATGGACAACAATGTTTAAACACCATAAAACGAATCACGCGTCTTGCCGATTCTAAAGCCACCATGCCAATGTCAAGAAATGGTAGCATGCAATGAATAACAAAGTCAAACCTTTATGAAACAAATCACGCGTCTTGGCTATTTGTAAACTACCATATAAATGTCAAGAAATGGTAGCACGCAAGTAATCTGTTACTCATTTAAGAATTAAACCAAGAATATGAAAATTCTCAATAACGGTGTCGGAACAGTCCAACCACCGTCTTACCGCCTGGAACAATGATCACCAATGAAGGATGAAGGGCAGAAGACTGGAAGATCCAAATAGGCCGCCGGGACAGGAGCTCAGGAAGAAGCTGCTGCTCTGCACCGGGGACCTCTGAATAGTGAACACTGGGAGTTGGGCTGGCTCTCTTTTATAGAGTCTTGGCCCAGCCCAGAACCACGCCCAGGCATGTTGCAGGGAAAGTCTCTGGAAGGCCATGGAAAGGGGCCACACCCTAACACAATCTGAAAACCTGCAGCAATACATTGCAAAGGAACAGTATTTGTAAGCATATTAAAAATAAGTTTTCAGGATTGAACTCTGCAATGCAAAAGGTTAAACCACAACATATCAGCACAATGCATAAATTACGTTGTTTTGAGAGTGCTGGGTTTTTGCATTTTTGTCGCTAATAGAGTGCGTACTGCTCTGGTGTAGACACTCTTGGCCTTATCAGTCCTGTCAGTGCCTGTTCCACACACACACTATACAGATGTCATCCTCTCAGGTGTCGACATTCCAGTGTGGAGTTGGCAAAAAAGGTCATTATGAGTAGGATACACTGTTCTGTTTTTTTTTTTTTTTATAATGGAGCAGTGCCTGCTGGGAATTATAGTGCTGTCAATGCCTGTAATACATACACTATATAGCGATGTTGTCCCCCCAGGTAAGTCTTGTTCACATTTTGAAGTCCAGACAGGGGTTTGTGACAGGTGGACACTGGACCGTAGAGTGGGGTGCCAATGTAGTTGGCAAAAGGTGAGAAGTGAGCATGCATGAAAACACATTTTGGTGATTTTTGTGTTGTGACTTACCCGCCTCCACTACTCCAGGTTTTCCTGTCAAGCCCTTAGGATGCAGGATGGCCAAGAACTTCTCCTCCCATAATATGAGTTGTAAGGGAGGAGGAGGGGAACCACCACCTGTCTTCTGGGCATGCAGCTGGTGTGTGGATGCCATGGAACTGACCTTCCCACTGAGGTCATTCCTTGTGTGTGGGGTGGGACCTACAGCATTCACTCTGTTGACTCTCCTTTGCAACATTTCAATTTTCCTGGCGATAGTAGTGTGCAGGAATTGGGCTCAAAATAGATGTGGCCCTACTATAATGATTTCATCCACCATGACTCTTAACAGTGAAACAAGGATTTTTCTGGGATAACATGGTGGTGATAATCAAAAAATTGATAGGTGTTTGGAAATAAACAGGTGACGAGCAGTAAATCGAGTAGAGAGGTGCAAATGGATGTGATAGGAGTGTGTTGAGGGTGTGGAATATGTGCATAGTGAAAGTTTTAGGGGTGCCTATTCCATGGTTTCTTCTTTTTTGATAATGCGCTCTGGCTACAGTGTGGTGCACTGTAGATGCAAAGGATTGTTGGATGTGAAGGGGTGTGTTTTATAGTGTGCTTTGCAGTCATGTCAGACGTGGCAATGTGTATTATCTGTATTGTTTTCAAATCCATCCAATTTGGTGTTGTGTATTACATTGTTAAACATGAACTTCTGTGGCACCACTGACAGCCACTGCGACTTTGTAATTTTAATATGTTCAGTGGCAGCTTGATGGGCTGTCGGTGGTGGTGGTTTAACTGGCTATTTCTCACCCTCCAAAGTACTGGCTGTGTAGTATTTTTGGCTGGCTTTTGTCAGTCCTTCCTCTGCGACTCGTAATACGACGGTCAGTAAGACCACCAACAGGCGGTCTTTTGGCATCTGCCACTATGGAGGTCTGGCGGTCCCACCACTAAACTCATAATCAGGCCCTTAATCTTTCCTATATGTAAAATAAAACACACGTAAAAATATATTTGGTTTTAGTTTTTATATATGAATCTCCTTGAAAAACTGCACAATCAGTCATTGATATATTCTGTATTCATACAGCTGCCAGGCCCTCCAAACAGAAGTTAACACCATACTATTCATCGGCTGCTCACTAAGCACTACTAACAATTGCATTTTATAGTGTTATTACATTCTGAAATAGGAAGTTTGCAACATGGCTTATCAACAAACCCAGACAGCATTATCAGCTTCCCTCCTTCATGCAACAGGAAGAGCTTGGAAGCAGCACTGCAAGCTTCCCTCTTATGCACAACAGGTACAGGTTAGAAAGCAGGCTGTTGGAACAAAATATCCCATTTTAATTTAAATATTGTTAAAAAGTATTGCTACTTCCGATTATATAGTGGGACAGAATATCATTGTCAAGAATACAGTTTTTTGTATATAATGTCATTTCCAGAACTATTGTGGTTTTTAATATCAGTTTCTTTAACATAAATGTAAAAATATATATTGTTTTTTAATCAATATAATATGTTTCAGTAATTAATGTTTTAATTTAATTAGTAATTTAGTAGTACATTGTGGGTTTGTTAGGGAATAGGACTGGATGGTAACTAAAAATTGAATAATTTCAATTGAACTGTAAATAGTCTTTTTCATAAATTAATTATTTGTTTGATCATACTTATGACCATTGGTATATTATATTTTTAGATGAATTTGTCAATTGGTATGTACATTTAAATTTTATTATTAGTAATGATGAGTTATATTTTAGTAACAGGTTGTTGGGTTCATAGGGGAAATAGGGTGGGAAGTTAATTAAAATAAAATGTATTTAAATGTAATATTAACTTATTTTATGTTCATTATATAGTATGTGAATATCACTTACGTAAATCACTGACTTTTTCAATTGTTGATTAATAGTCGTGCTATTGTATTTTTTTAATGTGTATTTTTATGCTCATATGTTTATTAGGTATCAATCAGTGTATTTCAATCATTTAGTGTATTTGTAGAGCGCACTACCACTCATGAGGGTCTCAAGGCACTGAGGGGAGAAGGGGGTGCTGCTACGGCTCAAATAGCCAGGTTTTGAGCCGCTTCCTGAAAGTCAGCAGGTCTTTGGTCTGTCGTAGGGGTAAGGGAAGGGTGTTCCAAGTCTTGGCGGCGAGGTGAGAGAAGGATCTGCCTCCGGTAGTCACTCTTCGGATGCGGGGGACAGTGGCGAGGGTGAGGTCGGCTGAGCGGAGTTGGGGGACGGGGTGTAGAAGGTGAGTCGTCTGTTGAGGTAAGCTGGGCCGTGTTGTGGCGCGCCTTGTGTGCGTGGGTGAGGAACTTGAAGGTTATCCTTTTGTTGACGGGGAGCCAGTGTAGGTCTCTCAGAAGGGGAGTGATGTGGCTGTGGCGGTGGGCATCGAGGATTAGGCGTGCGGAGGTGTTTTGTATGCGTTGCAGTCGTTTGAGGAGTTTGGCTGGGGCTCCTACGTAGAAAGCGTATCCATAGTCAAGTTTACTGCTGACCAGGGTTTGGGTGACTGTTCTTCTTGTATCTGTGGGGATCCATCTGTAGATCTTGCGGAGCATGCAGAGCGTGTTGAAGCAGGATGCGGAGATGGCGCTGACTTGCTTGGTCATAGAGAGCGTTGAGTCGAAGATGACGCCCAGATTGCGTGCGTGGTTGGTGCGTGTTGGGGCTGCTCCCAGGAGTCGTCCCAAGCTGAGGGGTTGGCACCGAGGATGAGGACCTCCGTCTTATCTGAGTTCAACTTCAGTTTGCTGTTCCTCATCCATTCGGAGGCGGCTTTCATTCCTTCGTGGAGGTTGGATTTGGCGGTGATGGGGTCCTTGGTGGGGAGAGGATCAGTTGGGTGTCGTCGGCATAGGAGATGATGTTGAGGTTGTGTAGCCAGGCGACGCGGGTGAGCGGGGCCATGTAGAAGTTGAATAGTGTGGGGCTGAGGGACGAACCTTGGGGAACGCTGCAGATGATCTTGGAGGCTTCAGAGTAGAAAGGGGGGAGGCGGACGCTCTGAGTTCTGCCAGAGAGGAAGGAGGTGGTCCACTCCAGAGCTTTGTCCCGGATCCCTGCGTTGTGGAGGCGTGTGCGTAGGATGCGGTGGCAGACGGTGTCGAAGGTGGCCGAGAGGTCCAGGAGGATGAGGGCCGCGGTTTCGTCGTTGTCAAGCAGGGCCCTGATGTTTTCCGTGGCGGCGATGAGGGCGGTTTCGGTACTGTGGTTGCTGCAGAACCCTGACTGGGATGGGTCCAGGATGTTGTTTTCTTCGAGGTAGTGGGTCAGTTGTCAGTTAACGATCTTCTCGATGACCTTGTCCGGGAATGGGAGCAGGGAGATGGGGCAGAAGTTCATGAGGTCTCTCGGGTCCGCCATGGGTTTCTTGAGTAGGAGTTTGATCTCTGCATGCTTCCAGCTCTCGGGTAGGTCGCTGTCTCAAAGGAGATGTTGATGACTTTGCGGAGGTGGGGTGCGATGGTGGCGCTTGCTTTGTTAAAGATGTGGTACGGGCATGGGTCTGACGGAGATCTGGAGTGGATGGTGCTCATGGTTTTGATTGTGTCGTCTTCATTCACGTTGGCCCAGACGAGCAGGGGTTCGTAGTTGAAGGTGGGTGGAGAGTTTGAGGAGTCGGTAATTGGCGGGGTGGTCTGGCTGTTGAAGCTGTCATGGGTGTCTGTGATCCTGTGGTGAAAGAAGGTGGGGAGTGAGTCGCACAGGTCATGTGAAGGTGGGATGCCGTTTGTGCTGGAGCTGGGGTTGGAGAGTTCATTCACAATGTTGAAGAGTTCCTTGCTGTTGTGTGCGTTGTTGTTCAGGCGGTCTTTGAAGGAGGTTTTCTTGGCAGATCTGATGAGGTCATGGTGATTGCGGATGGCGTTTTTGAAGGCGGCATGGTTGTCCGGTGTCTGTTCGAGGAGCCACTTTCTCTCCCGTTTCCGGCAGGTTTGCTTGGAGGCTCGAAAGTCCGAGGTGAACCAGCTGGCTCCCTTGTTGGCATCTCTGTTGAAGGGTTTTTTGAGCGGGGCGAAAGTGTTGGCGCAGTCGTCGATCCAGTGGCAGAGGTTGTAGGCTGCGAGGTCAGGATTGGTGGGCTCGGTGGGTGGTTTTCGGGCAAGGCTGGTGTTCAGCTGGTGTTTGCTGATTTTGCTCCAGTTGCGGTGGGGGATCTGTTGGGTGCAGTGGTGCGTGCTGGGTTTCTGGAAGGTGAAATGGATGCAGCGGTGGTCGGTCCATGGGAGTTCGGTGGTGTGGCTTAAGGTGATGCGGGAGCTAGTGGAGAAGGCGGGATCCAGCGTGTGGCCAGCGGAGTGTGTTGGAGATGTGACGAGTTGTCCGAGACTGAGGGTGGCGAGGTTGTCGATTAGGGTGGTGGAGTTGGGGTCGTTATTATTCTCCAGGTGAAAGTTCAGGTCGCCGAGGAGGACAGAGTCGGCAGAGGCTAGGTCGTGCCTGCTGACGAGGTTGGCGATGGAGTCGCAGAACAAAGGCCGTGGTCCTGGGGGTCTGTAGATGAGGGTTCCTCTGAGGGTGGTGTTGGGGTTGGTGTGGATCTGGAAGTGCAGGTGTTCGGCGGTGCTGAATGTGTCGTCGGTACAGGTTGTGATCCTGATGGTGTTCTTGTGGACGATGGCAATTCCGCCTTTGACTCCATTGGTATGATCCCTGCGGGTGATCTTGTAGCCATCCGGGATGGCTATGGTGATGTCTGGGGCCAAGGAGGTGTTCATCCAGGTCTCCGTCAGGAAGGCAATGTCCGGGGTGGAGGTGTCAAGCAGGTCCCAAAGTTTGACGGCGTGTTTGCGTGCGGAGCTGGTGTTGTGTAGGATGCTTCGGAGGTAGTTGTTGTCAGGCTCAGCAGGAGGTTTGGTGATTTAGAGGCTGGTGAGGCTGCAGTTCCGGCAGGTGAAGGGTCCCTGGGTGTGCTTAGGGGAGGCCAGGAAGCAGGCGTGAGATCGTCCGGTGTTGAGTGTGTGGAGGGTGCTGGCGGTGTAATGGCGTTGCTGGCCACGGTGCTCTTGGGGACCAGGGGTCCTGGCGCTGGGCGCGGTCTGGACGCGGACGGGCGCAGACGGGCTTGTCTTAGGCGTGCCTTAGGCGCGCCAGTGGTGTGGCCACGCGGTGGCAGCCATATAAAGGGAGGTGGGAGGGAGGGGCAGCTGGGTCGAGGGAGGGGGCAGCCAAAGGGGGGGCGGGGCAGCAGGGATGCAGTAGTGGGAATAAATAGAATTTTAAGTGGAGGGCGGGAGACGGGGCCGCAGGGACGCAGCGGTGAGAGAAAATAGAATTTGAAGAGGAGGGTGGGGGTGGGGCCGCAGGGACGCAGCGGCGGGAGATGAGGGCTGAGAATAGGCTGTTAGAGTAGCGGCAACACCGTCAAGCGGTACAGGGGAGCGACCTGCCTGAAAGCAGGGTCAATTGCTTATTACTGTGTTACTCATTTGAGGGACATAGGCCCTCATTATAACATTGGCAGTAATCCCACTTACTGCCACGCTGACTGCCGCCAACTTGCTGACGCTGCAGCGGAAATCCGTTCACTATATTATGACACACATACACCAATCCATCAGTGTTCAGCCACATCCACAAATCCGCCACACCAAAGGTCAGTGATAAACTGGTGTTCTCAAAACCCACACCATTAAGCCAACAGAACTACGCCCATCACAATATGACCCACGAATCACCACAGCGGACATTCAATGGTGGTAAACCATTGGCGGTACATACCGCCCCGCTCAAAATGGACACACACAAACAAAACAACACCACATTGGCCAATTCAAACAACGCACACCTGACACCTATACACACACCACACTCACACACCCACACCACTATAAAACACCCACCCACATTACCCACAACCCTTTACGATTACAATTCATTGCCACCAGAGAGACGTCAAGACCACAGACACAACCAGAGCCACACACTATCCACACCTATACACCACTCACGCACCGCACATCACACACCCCAACACTTTACCCAACACACCCTCACCTACACACCTCACACAACAACCATGACACCTTAAAGTGGAGGAGCTAAATGCTATGATGGAGGAAAACATCAGGGTAGAGCCACTTCTATTTGGAGCACAGGTGCAGTAGATATCAATAGCTAGGAAGATGGAGCTATGGCGGAGAATCATGGACAGGACCAGCGCCGTGGGACAGCACCCAAGAACTAGGGATAATATCAGGAAGAGGTGGAACAACCTACGGAAGAAGGTTTGTTCCATTGCAGCAAGACACAAGCTCACTGTACAGAGGACTGGCAGTGGATGCCCACCTCCCCCCACAACTAACAGCATGGGAGGAGCAAGTCTTGGCAATCCTGCATCCTGAGGGCCTGGCCGAAGTAGGAGGAGGACTGGACTCTGGTAAGTCAACTCTCTACTACTACTACATCTCTACCTGCATGCCATCACATACCCCCACCCTCACCCTCACTCTCATCACTCCACCACTTCCCACACACCCCACCATCACATCTCACCCATCCAAATGCCAAGCCCTGCATGCCACACCAATGCATGGGCACCCCTCACAGCCCTGCATGGACACTCATCACTAAAGCATGCACCATAGAGAACTAACAATCCCACCATACACCAACATACATAAGTGAAAACTGCTAGGGCAAATACAACCAAAGAGGCCAAGCCTCGGATGCACAATATGTCAGACACAGAAACCATAACACATAATTTACATCCCCACAGGTACCCCAGCAAATGTCAGTGGAGAGAAGGTGCCAGCAATAACCAGTCCCCCAACTGAAGAGGCGACAGTGATGAAAGCAACTCTGGCCTTCAGGATCTGGATGACCAACCAGGCCCATCAGGGACCTCTGGACAGCTGGTTAACCAGGCCCAGTCACACACCAATATAGAGCCTCCCCCCTCAGGAAACACCACCACAGCACCCACCCAGCGTACCCATACCTCTGTCCCCAGGATAAGTCAATCAGCAGTGTGTTCACCTCTACAGGGTCCCCAGGGCACATCTCACCCCCAAGACAATCAGGGACCTGGGATCAGTGGCAGTGGGCACACGGTTCAGGGGACAGAGGCACAGGCCAACAGGGACACTGGGAGGACTGCTGTGCACCAGGGGGAGGACAGGCCCAGGGAAACAACCTTCCAGGAGGCACTTGCAAAGATCCTGGGAGCATATTAACATTCCCAGGACACGATGGGCCAGATCCTGGACAACGTGCAGGAGAACAGGCGGCTGCAGGGGGGACAGTACCAGGGGATCAGGGAGGACTGGCAGGCCGTGAACAACACCCTGATCTCCATAGCAGGGGTGCTGGCAGACATGCCAACTATAATGAGGGAGGCACTCACACAACAGCGGGCCCCTGCCACTAGCCAGACATCTGAACAGCCTTCCACCTCTGCTGCCGCTAGTGGCCAGAAGGCCCCACCACAGGACTCACAGGCCACCAGCACCCATCCCCCTGCAGAAGGATAACCACCCCGCAAACGTTCCCTGCGATCCAGAAGCCAGAGACACTTGCCAAGACAATTTCCTGATTGTCACCCTTGTGTCCCACACAGTCACCCTGTCCACCTTGAACTGCCGTTGCTCCCCTTCCTATGTCCCCTTGGACAATGCACCGGTGCTACAAATAGACTGGAACCATACCCTGGACTTTTGTCCATCATCACCCCAGCCCATTGCACTTGCCCCTCTATATTTTAGCACTTCAATAAACACACTTGGAAGAAAAAGAAGTCTGGAGTATGTCATATTTTCAATTATGTAGTCATTGAAACAGGTACAAACATTATAATTGAACTGTACAGAAAATGAGCATAGATTAATGACCTGTAGCTGACTCCAGTGATCACACCACAAGTGTATGTCAGGTCACCAACGTCTGCAAAATGAATTGCCAGAGGCTACAGTAAGTGGGCATAGGAGTGGGAAATAACAGCATGCCAGTGCCACAGAAATTAAAACAAATGTAAATGAAATGTGAAGTAACACTGTCTTACATGTGTGTCATTGGAAGTATTGTTGAACACTGATGTTCTGTTGTCCTCATCCTCACTGTCCACAAGGTCCACTGCTGGCACATGGGCATCTCCAGCCTCCTCCTCCTGCAGAAAAGGCACATGGCATCTCAGGTCAAGGTTGTGCAACATTCAGCATGCCACTACTATCTGGCAGACCTTCTTGGGGGAGTAGCACAGGGATCCAGCTGTTAGATGGAGGTACCAGAACCTGGCCTTCAGGAGGCCAAAGGTCCTTTCTATTATATTTCTGGTTCGCCCGTGGGCCTCTTTATAATGTTCTTCTGCCCTTGCATTTCCCACAGGGGTCAGCAGCCATGATAGGTTGGAGTAACCAGAGTCACCTGCACATTTTGAGGGACAACATTAAGCCACACACTATACCATCACATTTGGGATGCTGCTATTCCTCAGGGCAAAAGCTTCATGCACCGACCCAGGATACTTAGCACTGACGTGGGCGATGCACTGGTAAGCCAAGCACACCATCTGTACATTCATAGAGTGGAAGCTCTTACGATTTCTGAACACCTGTTCATTCTGTCCGGGGAGGGGGGCAAATGCAATATGTGTTCCATGAATTGCCCCAGTTATGTTGGGGATATGTTCCATAGCATAGAAGTCGGCCTTCACTGTTGCCAAATCTTCAACCGGGGGAAATACAGTGTAGCTGCACATGTGTATTTAATCAGGGGAGACAACACTCTTGTTAGCACTATTGAGGACATTGGCTGTGACATTGCTGCTGCCAAGCCCACTGTCACTTGAAAAGAACCAGTTGCCAGGAAATGGAGCACTGATGGAACTTGCACAAGAGGGGGGATCCCAGTGGGTGATGGATAGCAGATATCAGGTCAGGTCAGGCTCCAATTGGGCACACAGCTCTGTGATTGTGGCCCGGTCAAGTCTATAGGTGAGGATAATGTGCCTGTCCTCCATTGTTGCTAAGTCCACCAGGGGTCTGTGCACAGGGGTATGTCTCCATCTCCTATTCATCCACAGTGGTAGCAATCTATGGGGCAAAAGAGTAAAGCCGGTCACAAAATGAACAATGGAGATACAACAGAACTTTGCATGCTGTTAACTTGTAATGGATAAGTGTGATTTGTCCAGTATGTCCTAATTTCACCAGTGACTCAGCAAGTTTCCAGGGCCTCCATCTGTCCTGTGTGGAGGGACAGGTGAAGTGATGTAAGTCCGCTGACGTTGTGCGCCTTTGCGGGAGGGGGTTGGGAACCGCCGTGCAACTCCTCATTGGTTAACATTGGGCCCTATGTGTTACAGTGGCCAGTGGTTATGTACACCGGTGGTGACGGTATGCACCGCCTCGGACGAGACTGCCATTTTCTATCTCATTCCTCACAACAGGAGAGGACCTACACTCACTAAAGCATGCACCATAGAGAACTAACAATCCCACCATACACCAACATACATAAATGAAAACTGCTAGGGCAAATACAACCAAAGAGGCCAAGCCTCGGATGCACAATATGTCAGACACAGAAACCATAACACATAATTTACATCCCCACAGGTACCCCAGCAAATGTCAGTGGAGAGAAGGTGCCAGCAATAACCAGTCCCCCAACTGAAGAGGCGACAGTGATGAAAGCAACTCTGGCCTTCAGGATCTGGATGACCAACCAGGCCCATCAGGGACCTCTGGACAGCTGGTTAACCAGGCCCAGTCACACACCAATATAGAGCCTCCCCCCTCAGGAAACACCACCACAGCACCCACCCAGCGTACCCATACCTCTGTCCCCAGGATAAGTCAATCAGCAGTGTGTTCACCTCTACAGGGTCCCCAGGGCACATCTCACCCCCAAGACAATCAGGGACCTGGGATCAGTGGCAGTGGGCACACGGTTCAGGGGACAGAGGCACAGGCCAACAGGGACACTGGGAGGACTGCTGTGCACCAGGGGGAGGACAGGCCCAGGGAAACAACCTTCCAGGAGGCACTTGCAAAGATCCTGGGAGCATATTAACATTCCCAGGACACGATGGGCCAGATCCTGGACAACGTGCAGGAGAACAGGCGGCTGCAGGGGGGACAGTACCAGGGGATCAGGGAGGACTGGCAGGCCGTGAACAACACCCTGATCTCCATAGCAGGGGTGCTGGCAGACATGCCAACTATAATGAGGGAGGCACTCACACAACAGCGGGCCCCTGCCACTAGCCAGACATCTGAACAGCCTTCCACCTCTGCTGCCGCTAGTGACCAGAAGGCCCCACCACAGGACTCACAGGCCACCAGCACCCATCCCCCTGCAGAAGGATAACCACCCCGCAAACGTTCCCTGCGATCCAGAAGCCAGAGACACTTGCCAAGACAATTTCCTGATTGTCACCCTTGTGTCCCACACAGTCACCCTGTCCACCTTGAACTGCCGTTGCTCCCCTTCCTATGTCCCCTTGGACAATGCACCGGTGCTACAAATAGACTGGAACCATACCCTGGACTTTTGTCCATCATCACCCCAGCCCATTGCACTTGCCCCTCTATATTTTAGCACTTCAATAAACACACTTGGAAGAAAAAGAAGTCTGGAGTATGTCATATTTTCAATTATGTAGTCATTGAAACAGGTACAAACATTATAATTCAACTGTACAGAAAATGAGCATAGATTAATGACCTGTAGCTGACTCCAGTGATCACACCACAAGTGTATGTCAGGTCACCAACGTCTGCAAAATGAATTGCCAGAGGCTACAGTAAGTGGGCATAGGAGTGGGAAATAACAGCATGCCAGTGCCACAGAAATTAAAACAAATGTAAATGAAATGTGAAGTAACACTGTCTTACATGTGTGTCATTGGAAGTATTGTTGAACACTGATGTTCTGTTGTCCTCATCCTCACTGTCCACAAGGTCCACTGCTGGCACATGGGCATCTCCAGCCTCCTCCTCCTGCAGGAAAGGCACATGGCATCTCAGGTCAAGGTTGTGCAACATTCAGCATGCCACTACTATCTGGCAGACCTTCTTGGGGGAGTAGCACAGGGATCCAGCTGTTAGATGGAGGTACCAGAACCTGGCCTTCAGGAGGCCAAAGGTCCTTTCTATTATATTTCTGGTTCGCCCGTGGGCCTCTTTATAAGGTTTTTCTGCCCTTGCATTTCCCACAGGGGTCAGCAGCCATGATAGGTTGGAGTAACCAGAGTCACCTGCACATTTTGAGGGACAACATTAAGCCACACACTATACCATCACATTTGGGATGCTGCTATTCCTCAGGGCAAAAGCTTCATGCACCGACCCAGGATACTTAGCACTGACGTGGGCGATGCACTGGTAAGCCAAGCACACCATCTGTACATTCATAGAGTGGAAGCTCTTACGATTTCTGAACACCTGTTCATTCTGACGGGGGAGGGGGGCAAATGCAATATGTGTTCCATGAATTGCCCCAGTTATGTTGGGGATATGTTCCATAGCATAGAAGTCGGCCTTCACTGTTGCCAAATCTTCAACCGGGGGAAATACAGTGTAGCTGCACATGTGTATTTAATCAGGGGAGACAACACTCTTGTTAGCACTATTGAGGACATTGGCTGTGACATTGCTGCTGCCAAGCCCACTGTCACTTGAA
Organism: Pleurodeles waltl; assembly: GCF_031143425.1. Taxonomy (NCBI): domain Eukaryota; kingdom Metazoa; phylum Chordata; class Amphibia; order Caudata; family Salamandridae; genus Pleurodeles; species Pleurodeles waltl. The sequence goes on along the minus strand of NC_090440.1, from coordinate 1,417,807,135 downwards.
AAGAACCAGTTGCCAGGAAATGGAGCACTGATGGAACTTGCACAAGAGGGGGGATCCCAGTGGGTGATGGATAGCAGATATCAGGTCAGGTCAGGCTCCAATTTGGCACACAGCTCTGTGATTGTGGCCCGGTCAAGTCTATAGGTGAGGATAATGTGCCTGTCCTCCATTGTTGCTAAGTCCACCAGGGGTCTGTGCACAGGGGTATGTCTCCATCTCCTATTCATCCACAGTGGTAGCAATCTATGGGGCAAAAGAGTAAAGCCGGTCACAAAATGAACAATGGAGATACAACAGAACTTTGCATGCTGTTAACTTGTAATGGATAAGTGTGATTTGTCCAGTATGTCCTAATTTCACCAGTGACTCAGCAAGTTTCCAGGGCCTCCATCTGTCCTGTGTGGAGGGACAGGTGAAGTGATGTAAGTCCGCTGACGTTGTGCGCCTTTGCGGGAGGGGGTTGGGAACCGCCGTGCAACTCCTCATTGGTTAACATTGGGCCCTATGTGTTACAGTGGCCAGTGGTGATGTACACCGGTGGTGACGGTATGCACCGCCTCGGACGAGACTGCCATTTTCTATCTCATTCCTCACAACAGGAGAGGACCTACACTCACTAAAGCATGCACCATAGAGAACTAACAATCCCACCATACACCAACATACATAAGTGAAAACTGCTAGGGCAAATACAACCAAAGAGGCCAAGCCTCGGATGCACAATATGTCAGACACAGAAACCATAACACATAATTTACATCCCCACAGGTACCCCAGCAAATGTCAGTGGAGAGAAGGTGCCAGCAATAACCAGTCCCCCAACTGAAGAGGCGACAGTGATGAAAGCAACTCTGGCCTTCAGGATCTGGATGACCAACCAGGCCCATCAGGGACCTCTGGACAGCTGGTTAACCAGGCCCAGTCACACACCAATATAGAGCCTCCCCCCTCAGGAAACACCACCACAGCACCCACCCAGCGTACCCATACCTCTGTCCCCAGGATAAGTCAATCAGCAGTGTGTTCACCTCTACAGGGTCCCCAGGGCACATCTCACCCCCAAGACAATCAGGGACCTGGGATCAGTGGCAGTGGGCACACGGTTCAGGGGACAGAGGCACAGGCCAACAGGGACACTGGGAGGACTGCTGTGCACCAGGGGGAGGACAGGCACAGGGAAACAACCTTCCAGGAGGCACTTGCAAAGATCCTGGGAGCATATTAACATTCCCAGGACACGATGGGCCAGATCCTGGACAACGTGCAGGAGAACAGGCGGCTGCAGGGGGGACAGTACCAGGGGATCAGGGAGGACTGGCAGGCCGTGAACAACACCCTGATCTCCATAGCAGGGGTGCTGGCAGACATGCCAACTATAATGAGGGAGGCACTCACACAACAGCGGGCCCCTGCCACTAGCCAGACATCTGAACAGCCTTCCACCTCTGCTGCCGCTAGTGGCCAGAAGGCCCCACCACAGGACTCACAGGCCACCAGCACCCATCCCCCTGCAGAAGGATAACCACCCCGCAAACGTTCCCTGCGATCCAGAAGCCAGAGACACTTGCCAAGACAATTTCCTGATTGTCACCCTTGTGTCCCACACAGTCACCCTGTCCACCTTGAACTGCCGTTGCTCCCCTTCCTATGTCCCCTTGGACAATGCACCGGTGCTACAAATAGACTGGAACCATACCCTGGACTTTTGTCCATCATCACCCCAGCCCATTGCACTTGCCCCTCTATATTTTAGCACTTCAATAAACACACTTGGAAGAAAAAGAAGTCTGGAGTATGTCATATTTTCAATTATGTAGTCATTGAAACAGGTACAAACATTATAATTCAACTGTACAGAAAATGAGCATAGATTAATGACCTGTAGCTGACTCCAGTGATCACACCACAAGTGTATGTCAGGTCACCAACGTCTGCAAAATGAATTGCCAGAGGCTACAGTAAGTGGGCATAGGAGTGGGAAATAACAGCATGCCAGTGCCACAGAAATTAAAACAAATGTAAATGAAATGTGAAGTAACACTGTCTTACATGTGTGTCATTGGAAGTATTGTTGAACACTGATGTTCTGTTGTCCTCATCCTCACTGTCCACAAGGTCCACTGCTGGCACATGGGCATCTCCAGCCTCCTCCTCCTGCAGAAAAGGCACATGGCATCTCAGGTCAAGGTTGTGCAACATTCAGCATGCCACTACTATCTGGCAGACCTTCTTGGGGGAGTAGCACAGGGATCCAGCTGTTAGATGGAGGTACCAGAACCTGGCCTTCAGGAGGCCAAAGGTCCTTTCTATTATATTTCTGGTTCGCCCGTGGGCCTCTTTATAATGTTCTTCTGCCCTTGCATTTCCCACAGGGGTCAGCAGCCATGATAGGTTGGAGTAACCAGAGTCACCTGCACATTTTGAGGGACAACATTAAGCCACACACTATACCATCACATTTGGGATGCTGCTATTCCTCAGGGCAAAAGCTTCATGCACCGACCCAGGATACTTAGCACTGACGTGGGCGATGCACTGGTAAGCCAAGCACACCATCTGTACATTCATAGAGTGGAAGCTCTTACGATTTCTGAACACCTGTTCATTCTGACGGGGGAGGGGGGCAAATGCAATATGTGTTCCATGAATTGCCCCAGTTATGTTGGGGATATGTTCCATAGCATAGAAGTCGGCCTTCACTGTTGCCAAATCTTCAACCGGGGGAAATACAGTGTAGCTGCACATGTGTATTTAATCAGGGGAGACAACACTCTTGTTAGCACTATTGAGGACATTGGCTGTGACATTGCTGCTGCCAAGCCCACTGTCACTTGAAAAGAACCAGTTGCCAGGAAATGGAGCACTGATGGAACTTGCACAAGAGGGGGGATCCCAGTGGGTGATGGATAGCAGATATCAGGTCAGGTCAGGCTCCAATTGGGCACACAGCTCTGTGATAGTGGCCCGGTCAAGTCTATAGGTGAGGATAATGTGCCTGTCCTCCATTGTTGCTAAGTCCACCAGGGGTCTGTGCACAGGGGTATGTCTCCATCTCCTATTCATCCACAGTGGTAGCAATCTATGGGGCAAAAGAGTAAAGCCGGTCACAAAATGAACAATGGAGATACAACAGAACTTTGCATGCTGTTAACTTGTAATGGATAAGTGTGATTTGTCCAGTATGTCCTAATTTCACCAGTGACTCAGCAAGTTTCCAGGGCCTCCATCTGTCCTGTGTGGAGGGACAGGTGAAGTGATGTAAGTCTGCTGACGTTGTGCGCCTTTGCGGGAGGGGGTTGGGAACCGCCGTGCAACTCCTCATTGGTTAACATTGGGCCCTATGTGTTACAGTGGCCAGTGGTGATGTACACCGGTGGTGACGGTATGCACCGCCTCGGACGAGACTGCCATTTTCTATCTCATTCCTCACAACAGGAGAGGACCTACACTCACTAAAGCATGCACCATAGAGAACTAACAATCCCACCATACACCAACATACATAAGTGAAAACTGCTAGGGCAAATACAACCAAAGAGGCCAAGCCTCGGATGCACAATATGTCAGACACAGAAACCATAACACATAATTTACATCCCCACAGGTACCCCAGCAAATGTCAGTGGAGAGAAGGTGCCAGCAATAACCAGTCCCCCAACTGAAGAGGCGACAGTGATGAAAGCAACTCTGGCCTTCAGGATCTGGATGACCAACCAGGCCCATCAGGGACCTCTGGACAGCTGGTTAACCAGGCCCAGTCACACACCAATATAGAGCCTCCCCCCTCAGGAAACACCACCACAGCACCCACCCAGCGTACCCATACCTCTGTCCCCAGGATAAGTCAATCAGCAGTGTGTTCACCTCTACAGGGTCCCCAGGGCACATCTCACCCCCAAGACAATCAGGGACCTGGGATCAGTGGCAGTGGGCACACGGTTCAGGGGACAGAGGCACAGGCCAACAGGGACACTGGGAGGACTGCTGTGCACCAGGGGGAGGACAGGCCCAGGGAAACAACCTTCCAGGAGGCACTTGCAAAGATCCTGGGAGCATATTAACATTCCCAGGACACGATGGGCCAGATCCTGGACAACGTGCAGGAGAACAGGCGGCTGCAGGGGGGACAGTACCAGGGGATCAGGGAGGACTGGCAGGCCGTGAACAACACCCTGATCTCCATAGCAGGGGTGCTGGCAGACATGCCAACTATAATGAGGGAGGCACTCACACAACAGCGGGCCCCTGCCACTAGCCAGACATCTGAACAGCCTTCCACCTCTGCTGCCGCTAGTGGCCAGAAGGCCCCACCACAGGACTCACAGGCCACCAGCACCCATCCCATTGCAGAAGGATAACCACCCCGCAAACCTTCCCTGCGATCCAGAAGCCAGAGACACTTGCCAAGACAATTTCCTGATTGTCACCCTTGTGTCCCACACAGTCACCCTGTCCACCTTGAACTGCCGTTGCTCCCCTTCCTATGTCCCCTTGGACAATGCACCGGTGCTACAAATAGACTGGAACCATACCCTGGACTTTTGTCCATCATCACCCCAGCCCATTGCACTTGCCCCTCTATATTTTAGCACTTCAATAAACACACTTGGAAGAAAAAGAAGTCTGGAGTATGTCATATTTTCAATTATGTAGTCATTGAAACAGGTACAAACATTATAATTGAACTGTACAGAAAATGAGCATAGATTAATGACCTGTAGCTGACTCCAGTGATCACACCACAAGTGTATGTCAGGTCACCAACGTCTGCAAAATGAATTGCCAGAGGCTACAGTAAGTGGGCATAGGAGTGGGAAATAACAGCATGCCAGTGCCACAGAAATTAAAACAAATGTAAATGAAATGTGAAGTAACACTGTCTTACATGTGTGTCATTGGAAGTATTGTTGAACACTGATGTTCTGTTGTCCTCATCCTCACTGTCCACAAGGTCCACTGCTGGCACATGGGCATCTCCAGCCTCCTCCTCCTGCAGAAAAGGCACATGGCATCTCAGGTCAAGGTTGTGCAACATTCAGCATGCCACTACTATCTGGCAGACCTTCTTGGGGGAGTAGCACAGGGATCCAGCTGTTAGATGGAGGTACCAGAACCTGGCCTTCAGGAGGCCAAAGGTCCTTTCTATTATATTTCTGGTTCGCCCGTGGGCCTCTTTATAATGTTCTTCTGCCCTTGCATTTCCCACAGGGGTCAGCAGCCATGATAGGTTGGAGTAACCAGAGTCACCTGCACATTTTGAGGGACAACATTAAGCCACACACTATACCATCACATTTGGGATGCTGCTATTCCTCAGGGCAAAAGCTTCATGCACCGACCCAGGATACTTAGCACTGACGTGGGCGATGCACTGGTAAGCCAAGCACACCATCTGTACATTCATAGAGTGAAAGCTCTTACGATTTCTGAACACCTGTTCATTCTGACGGGGGAGGGGGGCAAATGCAATATGTGTTCCATGAATTGCCCCAGTTATGTTGGGGATATGTTCCATAGCATAGAAGTCGGCCTTCACTGTTGCCAAATCTTCAACCGGGGGAAATACAGTGTAGCTGCACATGTGTATTTAATCAGGGGAGACAACACTCTTGTTAGCACTATTGAGGACATTGGCTGTGACATTGCTGCTGCCAAGCCCACTGTCACTTGAAAAGAACCAGTTGCCAGGAAATGGAGCACTGATGGAACTTGCACAAGAGGGGGGATCCCAGTGGGTGATGGATAGCAGATATCAGGTCAGGTCAGGCTCCAATTGGGCACACAGCTCTGTGATTGTGGCCCGGTCAAGTCTATAGGTGAGGATAATGTGCCTGTCCTCCATTGTTGCTAAGTCCACCAGGGGTCTGTGCACAGGGGTATGTCTCCATCTCCTATTCATCCACAGTGGTAGCAATCTATGGGGCAAAAGAGTAAAGCCGGACACAAAATGAACAATGGAGATACAACAGAACTTTGCATGCTGTTAACTTGTAATGGATAAGTGTGATTTGTCCAGTATGTCCTAATTTCACCAGTGACTCAGCAAGTTTCCAGGGCCTCCATCTGTCCTGTGTGGAGGGACAGGTGAAGTGATGTAAGTCCGCTGACGTTGTGCGCCTTTGCGGGAGGGGGTTGGGAACCGCCGTGCAACTCCTCATTGGTTAACATTGGGCCCTATGTGTTACAGTGGCCAGTGGTGATGTACACCGGTGGTGACGGTATGCACCGCCTCGGACGAGACTGCCATTTTCTATCTCATTCCTCACAACAGGAGAGGACCTACACTCACTAAAGCATGCACCATAGAGAACTAACAATCCCACCATACACCAACATACATAAATGAAAACTGCTAGGGCAAATACAACCAAAGAGGCCAAGCCTCGGATGCACAATATGTCAGACACAGAAACCATAACACATAATTTACATCCCCACAGGTACCCCAGCAAATGTCAGTGGAGAGAAGGTGCCAGCAATAACCAGTCCCCCAACTGAAGAGGCGACAGTGATGAAAGCAACTCTGGCCTTCAGGATCTGGATGACCAACCAGGCCCATCAGGGACCTCTGGACAGCTGGTTAACCAGGCCCAGTCACACACCAATATAGAGCCTCCCCCCTCAGGAAACACCACCACAGCACCCACCCAGCGTACCCATACCTCTGTCCCCAGGATAAGTCAATCAGCAGTGTGTTCACCTCTACAGGGTCCCCAGGGCACATCTCACCCCCAAGACAATCAGGGACCTGGGATCAGTGGCAGTGGGCACACGGTTCAGGGGACAGAGGCACAGGCCAACAGGGACACTGGGAGGACTGCTGTGCACCAGGGGGAGGACAGGCCCAGGGAAACAACCTTCCAGGAGGCACTTGCAAAGATCCTGGGAGCATATTAACATTCCCAGGACACGATGGGCCAGATCCTGGACAACGTGCAGGAGAACAGGCGGCTGCAGGGGGGACAGTACCAGGGGATCAGGGAGGACTGGCAGGCCGTGAACAACACCCTGATCTCCATAGCAGGGGTGCTGGCAGACATGCCAACTATAATGAGGGAGGCACTCACACAACAGCGGGCCCCTGCCACTAGCCAGACATCTGAACAGCCTTCCACCTCTGCTGCCGCTAGTGACCAGAAGGCCCCACCACAGGACTCACAGGCCACCAGCACCCATCCCCCTGCAGAAGGATAACCACCCCGCAAACGTTCCCTGCGATCCAGAAGCCAGAGACACTTGCCAAGACAATTTCCTGATTGTCACCCTTGTGTCCCACACAGTCACCCTGTCCACCTTGAACTGCCGTTGCTCCCCTTCCTATGTCCCCTTGGACAATGCACCGGTGCTACAAATAGACTGGAACCATACCCTGGACTTTTGTCCATCATCACCCCAGCCCATTGCACTTGCCCCTCTATATTTTAGCACTTCAATAAACACACTTGGAAGAAAAAGAAGTCTGGAGTATGTCATATTTTCAATTATGTAGTCATTGAAACAGGTACAAACATTATAATTCAACTGTACAGAAAATGAGCATAGATTAATGACCTGTAGCTGACTCCAGTGATCACACCACAAGTGTATGTCAGGTCACCAACGTCTGCAAAATGAATTGCCAGAGGCTACAGTAAGTGGGCATAGGAGTGGGAAATAACAGCATGCCAGTGCCACAGAAATTAAAACAAATGTAAATGAAATGTGAAGTAACACTGTCTTACATGTGTGTCATTGGAAGTATTGTTGAACACTGATGTTCTGTTGTCCTCATCCTCACTGTCCACAAGGTCCACTGCTGGCACATGGGCATCTCCAGCCTCCTCCTCCTGCAGAAAAGGCACATGGCATCTCAGGTCAAGGTTGTGCAACATTCAGCATGCCACTACTATCTGGCAGACCTTCTTGGGGGAGTAGCACAGGGATCCAGCTGTTAGATGGAGGTACCAGAACCTGGCCTTCAGGAGGCCAAAGGTCCTTTCTATTATATTTCTGGTTCGCCCGTGGGCCTCTTTATAATGTTCTTCTGCCCTTGCATTTCCCACAGGGGTCAGCAGCCATGATAGGTTGGAGTAACCAGAGTCACCTGCACATTTTGAGGGACAACATTAAGCCACACACTATACCATCACATTTGGGATGCTGCTATTCCTCAGGGCAAAAGCTTCATGCACCGACCCAGGATACTTAGCACTGACGTGGGCGATGCACTGGTAAGCCAAGCACACCATCTGTACATTCATAGAGTGGAAGCTCTTACGATTTCTGAACACCTGTTCATTCTGACGGGGGAGGGGGGCAAATGCAATATGTGTTCCATGAATTGCCCCAGTTATGTTGGGGATATGTTCCATAGCATAGAAGTCGGCCTTCACTGTTGCCAAATCTTCAACCGGGGGAAATACAGTGTAGCTGCACATGTGTATTTAATCAGGGGAGACAACACTCTTGTTAGCACTATTGAGGACATTGGCTGTGACATTGCTGCTGCCAAGCCCACTGTCACTTGAAAAGAACCAGTTGCCAGGAAATGGAGCACTGATGGAACTTGCACAAGAGGGGGGATCCCAGTGGGTGATGGATAGCAGATATCAGGTCAGGTCAGGCTCCAATTTGGCACACAGCTCTGTGATTGTGGCCCGGTCAAGTCTATAGGTGAGGATAATGTGCCTGTCCTCCATTGTTGCTAAGTCCACCAGGAGTCTGTGCACAGGGGTATGTCTCCATCTCCTATTCATCCACAGTGGTAGCAATCTATGGGGCAAAAGAGTAAAGCCGGTCACAAAATGAACAATGGAGATACAACAGAACTTTGCATGCTGTTAACTTGTAATGGATAAGTGTGATTTGTCCAGTATGTCCTAATTTCACCAGTGACTCAGCAAGTTTCCAGGGCCTCCATCTGTCCTGTGTGGAGGGACAGGTGAAGTGATGTAAGTCAGCTGACGTTGTGCGCCTTTGCGGGAGGGGGTTGGGAACCGCCGTGCAACTCCTCATTGGTTAACATTGGGCCCTATGTGTTACAGTGGCCAGTGGTGATGTACACCGGTGGTGACGGTATGCACCGCCTCGGACGAGACTGCCATTTTCTATCTCATTCCTCACAACAGGAGAGGACCTACACTCACTAAAGCATGCACCATAGAGAACTAACAATCCCACCATACACCAACATACATAAGTGAAAACTGCTAGGGCAAATACAACCAAAGAGGCCAAGCCTCGGATGCACAATATGTCAGACACAGAAACCATAACACATAATTTACATCCCCACAGGTACCCCAGCAAATGTCAGTGGAGAGAAGGTGCCAGCAATAACCAGTCCCCCAACTGAAGAGGCGACAGTGATGAAAGCAACTCTGGCCTTCAGGATCTGGATGACCAACCAGGCCCATCAGGGACCTCTGGACAGCTGGTTAACCAGGCCCAGTCACACACCAATATAGAGCCTCCCCCCTCAGGAAACACCACCACAGCACCCACCCAGCGTACCCATACCTCTGTCCCCAGGATAAGTCAATCAGCATTGTGTTCACCTCTACAGGGTCCCCAGGGCACATCTCACCCCCAAGACAATCAGGGACCTGGGATCAGTGGCAGTGGGCACACGGTTCAGGGGACAGAGGCACAGGCCAACAGGGACACTGGGAGGACTGCTGTGCACCAGGGGGAGGACAGGCCCAGGGAAACAACCTTCCAGGAGGCACTTGCAAAGATCCTGGGAGCATATTAACATTCCCAGGACACGATGGGCCAGATCCTGGACAACGTGCAGGAGAACAGGCGGCTGCAGGGGGGACAGTACCAGGGGATCAGTGAGGACTGGCAGGCCGTGAACAACACCCTGATCTCCATAGCAGGGGTGCTGGCAGACATGCCAACTATAATGAGGGAGGCACTCACACAACAGCGGGCCCCTGCCACTAGCCAGACATCTGAACAGCCTTCCACCTCTGCTGCCGCTAGTGGCCAGAAGGCCCCACCACAGGACTCACAGGCCACCAGCACCCATCCCCCTGCAGAAGGATAACCACCCCGCAAACGTTCCCTGCGATCCAGAAGCCAGAGACACTTGCCAAGACAATTTCCTGATTGTCACCCTTGTGTCCCACACAGTCACCCTGTCCACCTTGAACTGCCGTTGCTCCCCTTCCTATGTCCCCTTGGACAATGCACCGGTGCTACAAATAGACTGGAACCATACCCTGGACTTTTGTCCATCATCACCCCAGCCCATTGCACTTGCCCCTCTATATTTTAGCACTTCAATAAACACACTTGGAAGAAAAAGAAGTCTGGAGTATGTCATATTTTCAATTATGTAGTCATTGAAACAGGTACAAACATTATAATTCAACTGTACAGAAAATGAGCATAGATTAATGACCTGTAGCTGACTCCAGTGATCACACCACAAGTGTATGTCAGGTCACCAACGTCTGCAAAATGAATTGCCAGAGGCTACAGTAAGTGGGCATAGGAGTGGGAAATAACAGCATGCCAGTGCCACAGAAATTAAAACAAATGTAAATGAAATGTGAAGTAACACTGTCTTACATGTGTGTCATTGGAAGTATTGTTGAACACTGATGTTCTGTTGTCCTCATCCTCACTGTCCACAAGGTCCACTGCTGGCACATGGGCATCTCCAGCCTCCTCCTCCTGCAGAAAAGGCACATGGCATCTCAGGTCAAGGTTGTGCAACATTCAGCATGCCACTACTATCTGGCAGACCTTCTTGGGGGAGTAGCACAGGGATCCAGCTGTTAGATGGAGGTACCAGAACCTGGCCTTCAGGAGGCCAAAGGTCCTTTCTATTATATTTCTGGTTCGCCCGTGGGCCTCTTTATAATGTTCTTCTGCCCTTGCATTTCCCACAGGGGTCAGCAGCCATGATAGGTTGGAGTAACCAGAGTCACCTGCACATTTTGAGGGACAACATTAAGCCACACACTATACCATCACATTTGGGATGCTGCTATTCCTCAGGGCAAAAGCTTCATGCACCGACCCAGGATACTTAGCACTGACGTGGGCGATGCACTGGTAAGCCAAGCACACCATCTGTACATTCATAGAGTGGAAGCTCTTACGATTTCTGAACACCTGTTCATTCTGACGGGGGAGGGGGGCAAATGCAATATGTGTTCCATGAATTGCCCCAGTTATGTTGGGGATATGTTCCATAGCATAGAAGTCGGCCTTCACTGTTGCCAAATCTTCAACCGGGGGAAATACAGTGTAGCTGCACATGTGTATTTAATCAGGGGAGACAACACTCTTGTTAGCACTATTGAGGACATTGGCTGTGACATTGCTGCTGCCAAGCCCACTGTCACTTGAAAAGAACCAGTTGCCAGGAAATGGAGCACTGATGGAACTTGCACAAGAGGGGGGATCCCAGTGGGTGATGGATAGCAGATATCAGGTCAGGTCAGGCTCCAATTTGGCACACAGCTCTGTGATTGTGGCCCGGTCAAGTCTATAGGTGAGGATAATGTGCCTGTCCTCCATTGTTGCTAAGTCCACCAGGGGTCTGTGCACAGGGGTATGTCTCCATCTCCTATTCATCCACAGTGGTAGCAATCTATGGGGCAAAAGAGTAAAGCCGGTCACAAAATGAACAATGGAGATACAACAGAACTTTGCATGCTGTTAACTTGTAATGGATAAGTGTGATTTGTCCAGTATGTCCTAATTTCACCAGTGACTCAGCAAGTTTCCAGGGCCTCCATCTGTCCTGTGTGGAGGGACAGGTGAAGTGATGTAAGTCCGCTGACGTTGTGCGCCTTTGCGGGAGGGGGTTGGGAACCGCCGTGCAACTCCTCATTGGTTAACATTGGGCCCTATGTGTTACAGTGGCCAGTGGTGATGTACACCGGTGGTGACGGTATGCACCGCCTCGGACGAGACTGCCATTTTCTATCTCATTCCTCACAACAGGAGAGGACCTACACTGCATTTGCTGCTGTGACCTGTGTTTGGAACCTACCATGGCCCATGTGACTTGGGAAAGGGCCCCAGCCTTCACTCCGGAGGAGTTGGAGAGACTGGTGGACGGCGTCCTAGCCCAATACGGACTGCTTTATGGGCCTCCAGACCAACAGGTGAGTACACAGTGGGCACTATGCATGTGGCATGAATGCATGGAGTGGTGTGTGTGAAGGCCTCATGTAAGGGGGTGGGTGGATGTCCTCTGGGCGGCATATTGGTTGTGTGCAGGGCCATGTGTGTGTAAATGGTGATGTGAAGGGGTATGGTGGGCCATAAGTGTAAAATGCAGGACTGTTTGACTAAGTCCATTTTTCTGTGTGTATTGCCTCTGCAGGTCAGCAACCATCAAAAGAAGGCTATAAGGCATGCCATCAGCAATGACGTGCAGACCCTGGGGGTCTACAGCAGGCGGAGCACCCACTGTCGGAAACGGAGGGAGGATCTGGTACGCTGGGCATGGAAGACTGCGGAGGTCCAGTTTGGGGATGGCCTCCCAAAGAGGAAGGGGTGTCCATCAAACCCTGACCGCCCCTGATGGCCCACACACTGGCGGTAACCTATCCTGAGCAGGATGTGTGGTTGAGGGCATCACAGCAGCCACAAGGGGGTGAGTACAGTGCCCTTCATTACAACTCACGCATGGTAGGGTGGTATCCGGGTGGGCATTGTGTGTCAGTGGGTGCCCCTAGGCCAGGCCTCACATTGCAGCGTAGATCCCCTGGTGGCTAGGGTTCAGAAGGGAAAATATTGCTACCTAGCTCGTAGGCATCCACTACTGGTCAGAGCTGCGTAGGACCCAGGTGTGCTGCATTTGGTGGTGTGTGCCCATCCCCATGCCTTGGCTGCTAACTATTTCCCTGGTAGTGCTATGGCATATTGCATAGGGCTGTTCCCTGTGTGTGAGGGTGCTATGTACACCAACAGTGGTGTTGGTTCAGCCATTGACCAAGTGTATCCTTTGTCTCTTCCCCCCTTTTAGTTTTGTCACCCTGTCCTTATGTGCATTAGCATCATCTGGCGGAGGAGCAGAGGCACTGGCGATGGAGAGAGCTGCATCCCTCAGGACCCATGAGGCAGAGTCCACCGACGGTGAGGGCACCAGTGGGACGGAGGGCGAGGGGAGCACCACGGCGGAGACTGGAGGGGACAGTTTTGACACAGATACCTCCTCCGATGGAAGCTCCCTGGTGGTGGTGGACACCTCTGTGACCACCCCAGCTACAGGCACAGCTGCCACACCCCTTACCAGCATTGCCGTCCCAGCAGCCCCTCATCGAGTTGCCCGTGCCTGCTCACGTAGGAGGGTGGGCATCTTCTTCGCCCCAAGCACCTCAGGCCCTGCCCCAGTGAGCCCTGTTACCCTGAGTGAGGAGGCTATTGACCTCCTGAGATCCATCTCTGTAGGGCAGTCAACCATTGTGAAAGCCATCCAGGGGCTGGCAGCCCAAATGCAGCAGACTAATGCATTCCTGGAGGGCATTCACACTGGCTTGGCGGCCCAACAGAGATCGATCCAGGCTCTGACCTCCTCTCTGTTGGCAGCCATTGTCCCTGTTTACACCCTCCATCCTCCAACTTCCTCTTCCCAGTCCCATTCTCCTCAACCCCAGCCTATCCCAAGCACACAGGCCAACGAACATGCAGACAAGACAACACACAAGAGTGGTACAGGCAAACACAAGCACCACACTTCATCCCACAGGCACTGACACAAACACCATCCAGATGCAAACACACCAACATCCACTATTTCCACTGCCTCCCCTACTCCTCCTCCACCTCCCTCACAGTTCCATCTACACTCACACATGCATGCACTATATCATCATCCACTACTAGCATCTTCACCACACCAAGCAGAACACACACCTAACTAGCAGACACCTCCACAACAGCCATGGACACGTCCCCTGTGTCCTCTCCCACTGTGTCTGCCCCCCCTCCTAAGGTACACAAACGCAAGCACTCAGCCACCCAACAGCCATCCACTTCACAACAGCAGTCAGCCCATGCACCTGCATCCAAAATCAGCAGACAGGCACCTCCAACAACTACTCCCTCTTCCTCCACTCCCATTCCTTCTCCCTCTTCCCGCCCCAATGTCCCTAAAAAGCTGTTCCTATCCACCACCGACCTCTTTCCAACCCCTCCCCCCATCCTGCACGTATGGGCAGGGTAGGAAGAACCCAGCCAAGCACCTCAGCCTACCAGTCCATGGGCCCAGTCATCACCACACCCACTCGTGGAGGAAAAGGATCCAGGCCACATGTCTTGAAGGTGAAGGAGCCTGCACCAGGCAGCCTCAAGGGAAAGGAGCCTGCCCCAGCTGCCAGAAAGAGCAAGGAGCCTGCCCCAGCTGCAAGAAAGAGAAAGGAGCCTGCCCCAGCTGCTAGGAAGACAAAGGAGCCTGCAGCAGCTGCTAAGAAGGGAAATGAGCCTGCCCCAGCTGCCGGGAAGACAAAGGAGCCTGCAGTAGCTGCTAAGAAGGGAAAGGAGCTGGCCACAGTTGCCAGGAAGAGCAAGGAGCCTTCACCAGCACTCAGTAAGGGCAAAGGGCCTGTGACAGAGCCCCCACCACCAACCATGGTTGTGCAGCCGTCCGAAGTTGCAGGGGATGGGCAGGAGCCTCCTCCCACCAGCAGCACCACCAGCAGCAGCACAACCTCCAGTGAGCAGCCATCTGAGGTTGCAGGGAATGGGCAAGAACCTCCCCCCCCCCCAGCAGCACTACCACCTCCAGTGAGCAGTCATCCAAGGTTGCCGGGGATGGACAGGAGCCTCCTTCCACCAGTAGCACCACCACCTCCAATGAGCAGCCATCACCGCCGGCAGATGGTATGTAATCCTGCCTCCATGGCCTCCAAATCCAGTGGGTATGACACCCACCTGAGAGATTGTGGGACAAAGGGGGTCATTCCTAGATTGGCGGGCGGCGCTCGCCGCCCGCCAAGCGGGAACCGCCAGAAGACCGTACCGCGGTCAAAAGATCGCGGCGGTCATTCTGAGTTTCCCGCTGGGCTGGTGGGCGACCGCCAGAAGGCCGCCTGCCCGCCCGCCCGCCCAGCGGGAAACCCCCTTTCACGAGGATGCCGGCTCTGAATGGAGCCGGCGGAGTGGAAGGGGTGCGACGGGTGCAGTGGCAACCGTCGCGATTTTCAGTGTCTGCATAGCAGACACTGAAAATCTCAATAGGGCCCTTTTAGGGGCCCCTGCACTGCCCATGCCAGTGGCATGGGCAGTGCAGGGGCCCCCAGGGGCCCCACGACACCTGTTACCGCCATCCTGTTCCTGGCGGTGAAAACCGCCAGGAACAGGATGGCGGTAAGGGGGTCGGAATCCCCATGGCGGCGCTGCAAGCAGCGCCGCCGGGGCAGCGGGAAACCGGCTGTACACCGCCGATTTCCCGTTTCTGACCGCGGCGGTAATGCCCCCGGAAGCACCACCAGCCTGTTGGTGGTGCTTCCTCCGTCACCTACCCTGGCGGTCAGAGACCGCCAGGGTAGGAATGACCCCCAAAGTGTGGTACAGGATCCTATTGGGGGTTTGGATTTGAAAAGTCCTTGAGGTGTGTTGTGGCTCTTGATCGTGCTGGATGTCAGTTTTTTGGAACAGTCTGTGGGTCTTGATCCTGCTAGATATTCTGGTGCAGCCAGTGAGAAGGTGATGGTTCACTGTAGAGGTGGTACACTTAACAGATCGACTGCAGACCTGTTTGGACGAGAGCTAGGTTTGGTTGTTGAAAAGGAAATATAACTTTGTATCTCTGTATGTCACCAATTAAACCTTAAGAATTTCTGTGTTTTCCATGGATTTTAAGTTATTTTTATAAACTTCTCAATTTCGCACATTGTCAGAGCTCCCCCTTCTCGGGTGCCCCCCCACTCCATGCTTAGTCAAGTGTATGTTTGAACGGTATGCTTTACGAGATGATTCTTGTGTATACAGGCAGTTTTTAACATTTAGTTAGTGCCATGTTGGTGCTGTCAGCCCTTCTTCAGCCTGGTGTGTGCATGGGAGTGTCATCGGCGTAGGGAGGTGTTTCTAGCCTACACGTGTGGGGGGATGTAAAAGAGGAGGCAACTCGCACTGAACGTTGGTTGGTGATCACAATGTGCCCTGAGGTCACATGTGCACCCCTCTGGTCCCAGCACGTGGCACGCCCCTTGACCCGCCTAAGTGGTGCCAGATGTCCTAACAATGCCCTTTTCATCAAGGCTTCCTTTGGACTATCTTTGGACTTCTTTGTTTGGCTTTGGTCATTGCCGCAGACCTCTAAATTTTATTTTCTTGTGCTGGTGGGGGTCAGAGTGTGGTTCCTTCAGCCCTATGTCTCTGATTTGTGGAGCTTGATATTGTAATTCCTGCTTCCTTCAATAATGTATGTCAGGCCTTGCATGCTGCCCAAATGCCAGACCTGTTGTGGGGGGTAAGCTTACTCCTGAGTTTTACTCCTCTAGAAGCTGCAATGGATGTTTTTAGGCTAACTTCCTGATCGACAGTCACACAGCAGCTCAAGATACTGGACGCTAGCGAGGACACCTTGTCGACAGCCATGCAAAAACCCTGAAAGTCCCCAAGTATGAGTAAAGGTTAAAATCCTAAAATCCCTAATATTATTCTCATTTGCCTTTTATTTTGAATTCTACTGCAGTGAATTTTTTAGAAAGTGCTCAGAATGCATATTTTGTACTAGGGGTTCAAAGACATACTGGGCATTTGGGTTCTGTGGCTGCATAAAAGCATTGCTTCCCCAAATGGCTACCCCTCACTGCCATGGCTGTGGCCTCAGTACATGTTGGGCCGGGTTTTCTAGCTCTGGCCGCTGATCCTATGCGCTGGTCCAACTACCTGACCCCATGGCAGTGGACTCATTTCCACACAGCTGAGTATAAGGTGTGGCTAGGTTTACCTGAGTCTGATTCTGTAGATGGGAGTTCTGTGTGGTCTGGCATCTGGTCACTCATTTCTGCATGTGGTATGCCTTTAGCTGGCATCTGTTCACCATGTGGCCCATTCTATGGTAATTATAGAATTGTATGGGATTTGGCTGCTGCCAACCACCCGAATTTTCATCTCTGTAGCCATTTTGGAACCCTTCGGGGCACAGCAGTAGTGCTCCCTTCATAAATGGTGCCATTTGCATGCTTGATGCCAATGTGGCCCCCTCAAGGGCAGTCTTCCTAATCTTATCTTGGATCAACTTAGCGCTGTCTCACTAGCTGTCTCACTGTCCAAGACTGCTAGAAATGTTCCTTCCTCTTGCTCAGTGCAAGCGTTAAAAGGAGGCTTCCATTGCTTACAATGCTAATCTTGCAAAGCGCCAGATTAGCGTAAATAAAACAGACACTAGTCCCCTAACTACTGCAGTGGAGTGCCATATGTTAAATACAGCACACACATGATGGCATTGGGGGGAAACTAAGGGGAACAAGAAAAGTGACGCTGCACTGTGTGCACCGTCACATTTCTTAAATATGCCCCAAAGTATGAGTTCTGTACCTCAGAGAGGTGTGCCATAATCAAGGGCCAAGTGGAATTCACTAGCTAAACCACACTTAAATCTCGATTCTTCCAGGGGCTGAAATCATCATCAAAACTTTTCCTCTGAATAAAAATGTACAAATCACATGTTTCAATTAATGTTTGCATCCCTTTTAAATCTTTTCCATTTGGCCTTGGTGCACCCTCACACTCAGGAATTCCAAAAGAATTACAGCTGCCAGTTTATGATTCTCCTTCAATCCTTGTAACACTTGTCTGAGACTAACGCAGCTCCAGGAAGGTTCTGAGGCTCAAATGTAAATTTGCAATTAAGCATCAGTTGCTGTCTTTGATCAAGTGAACAGATGTGGACAGACTATTCTTACTAATATTATCATTAGACAGGTGATGCAGGAACTGAGAACCATGAATTTGGGCACTAGGCATGGCTAGTACATCAACAGATGCAAAAAGTCTCAACATTGTGCCACTGCTGGAGCACCTCGTTCCACTTACCTATGTAGTCTGATTGATGAAATAGCCCGCTATGCTCGAAAAAGAGGGCAGAGAGTAGAAGGGCTTCAAACGCGTGGGCTAGAGAACTTAAAAAACAAGTTTGTCAAAGGGAAGAAATGAACACTAGAGTCAAATGGAGTTCTCCTCTCTCTTTCATCCAACTTAAAAATAATAGAAAAGTATTTAAAAGGCATAGAAAAGTAGTTAAAACAATAAAAAATAAAATCACTTAAAGTAGCACAAAAAATAAGTTAAACAAGACAGAGGAGCATGAGGGCCTCCAAAATACAGGCGAAGAAAATGGTAAAATAAAAGTACTTCAGGCTAAAAGAGCGGTCAGCAACTCATGATGGTTCACCACTCTGAAGCTGAATAGTCTGTAATCCAAAGCGGCCATACACCATCTTAGCTGAAAAATCCCACCATGCTTAAAATAGGGGTACAGAGAGAAAGAGCCCTTAGCAGAAGTCGGAGCTAGAGTCAAGTTATGTCAAAATATTTTTATTTGATTTTTACAAAAAAATCATTAAAGAGCATTTCACCCCTTCGCTGCCAGGTCTTTTCCCCCTCCTGTGCCAGGCCTTTTTTTGGCTATTTGGGGCAGTTCGCGCTTAGGCCCTCATAACTTTTTATCCACATAAGCTAGCCAAGCAAAATTTGTGTCCTTTTTTTCCAACGTCCTAGGTATTCTAGAGGTACCCAGACTTTGTGGGTTCCCCTGAAGGAGGCCAAGAAATTAGTCAAAATACAGTAAAAAAAAAAAAAAAAATTCAAAAAAATAGGAAAAAGGGGCTGCAGAAGAAGGCTTGTGTTTTTTTCCCTAAAATGGCATCAACAAAGGATTTGCAGTGCTAAAATCACCAGATTCCCAGCTTTCTGGAACAAGCAGACTTGAATCAGAAAACCCAATTTTTCAACACAATTTTGGCATTTTACTGGGACATACCCCATTTTTATGATTTTTTGTGCTTTCAGTCTCCTTCCAGTCAGTGACAGAAATGGGAGTGAAACCAATGATGGATCCCAGACACCTAAACATTTCTGAAAATGAGACGAAATTCTGAATTCAGCAAGGGGTAATTTGTGTAGATCCTACAAGGGTTTCCTACAGAAAATAACAACTGAAAAAATAAATATTGAGATTGAGGTAAAAAAAACAGCAATTTTTCTCCATGTTTTACTCTGTAACTTTTCCCTGCAATATCAGAGTTTTGAAAGCAATATACCGTTACGTCTGCTGGACTCTTCTGATTGCGGGGATATATAGGGCATGTAGGTTCATCAAGAACCCTAGGTACCCAGAGCCAATAAATGAGCTGCACCCTGCAGTGGGTTTCCATTCTATACCGGGTATACATCAATTCATTTGCTGAAATATAAAGAGTGAAAAATAGCTATCAAGAAAACCTTTGTATTTCCAAAATGGGCACAAGATAAGGTGTTGAGGAACAGGGGTTATTTGCACATCTCTGAATTCCGGGGGGCCCATACTAGCATGTGAATTACAGGGCATTTCTCAAATAGATGTCTTTTTTACACACTCTCTTATATTTGGAAGGAAAAAATGTAGAGAAAGACAAGGGGCAATAACACTTGTTTTTCTATTCTATGTTCCCCCAAGTCTCCTGATAAAAATGATACCTCACTTGTGTGGGTAGGCCTAGTGCCCACAACAGGAAATGCCTCAAAACACAACGTGGACACATCACATTTTTTGACAGAAAACAGAGGTGTTTTTTGCAAATTGCCTACCTGTAGATTTTGGCCTCTAGCTCAGCAGGCACCTAGGGAAACCTACCAACCCTGTGCATTTTTTAAAACTAGAGACCGAGGGGAATCCAAGATGGGGTGACTTGTGGGGCTTTGACCAGGTTCTGTTACCCAGAATCCTTTGCAAACCTCAAACTTTGGCTACAAAAACATGTTTTCCTCAAATTTCGGTGACAGAAAGTTCTGGAATCTGAGAGGAGCCACAAATTTCCTTCCACTCAGGGTTCCCCAAGGTCTCCTGATAAAAATGATACCTCACTTTTGTGGGTAGGCCTAGCGCCCGTGACAGGAAATGCCCCAAAGCACAACGTGGACACATCACATTTTTTGACTGAGAACAGAGGTGTTTTTTGCAAAGTGCCTACCTGTAGATTTTGGCCTCTAGCTCAGCCGGCACCTAGGGAAACCTACCAACCCTGTGCATTTTTGAAAACTAGAGATCTAGGGGAATCCAAGATGGGGTGACTTGTGGGGCTCTGACGAGGTTCTGTTACCCAGAATCCTTAGCAAACCTCAAAGTTTGGCTAAAAAAACATGTTTTCCTCACATTTCGGTGATAGAAAGCTCTGGAATCTGAGAGGAGCCACAAATCTCCTTCTACCCAGTGTTCCCCCAAGTCTCCTGATAAAAATGATACCTCACTTGTGTGGGTAGGCCTAGCGCCCGCGACAGGAAATGCCCCAAAACACAACGTGGACACAGCACATTTTTTGACAGAAAAGAGAGGTGTTTTTTGTAAAGTGCCTACCTGTAGATTTTGGCCTCTAGCTCAGCCGGCACCTAGGGAAACCTACCAAACCTGTGCATTTTTTAAAACTAGAGACCTAGGGAAATCCAAGATGGGGTGACTTGTGGGGCTCTTACCAGTTTCTGTTACCCAGAATCCTTTGCAAACCTCAAAATGTGGCTAAAAAAACAAATTTTCCTCATATTTCGGTGACAGAAAGTTCTGGAATCTGAGAGGAGCCACAAATTTCCTTCCACCCAGCGTTCCCCCAAGTCTCCCGATAATAATGATACCTCACTTGTGTGGGTAGGCCTAGCGCCCACGAAAGGAAATCGCACAAAACTCAACGTGGACACATCAAATTCTTTCACAGAAAACAGAGATGTTTTTTACAAAGTGCCTACCTGTGGATTTTGGGCTCTAGCTCAGCCGGGCCCAGGGGGGACAGATATGGCCTAAAATAAATATGCCCCCAAACCCCCCCCCGGGGAGCGACCCTTGCCTACGGGGTCGCTCCCCCTGCGTGATATTCGCGCAAAAAAAAAGATCCCCGGTCCCTACTGGTTTCTGCCCCCCTTGGGGGCTAATTGACCTAAAATCGTCAGATCTGCCCCCAAGGGGGGCGGAAATGGCCAAATACAATTTGCCCCTCCAGGGGAGCGACCCTTGTCTAAGGGGTCGCTCGCCATCAGTAAAACAACAACAACAAAAACATCCCCAGTGCCTAGTGGTTTCTGCCCCCCTTGGGGGCAGATGGGCCTAATCAAAATAGGCTTATCTGCCCCCCAGGGCGGCAGAAATGGCCTAAAATAAATTTGCCCCCCAGGGGAACGACCCTTGCCTAAGGGGTCGCTCCCCTTGCGTGAAATTCACGAAGAAAAAAAAAACTCCCTGGTGTCTAGTGGTTTCTGTCCCCCTTGGGGGCAGATTGGCCTCATAAAAAGAGGCCAATCTGCCCCCAACGGGGGCAGAAATGACCTAAATGTAATTTGCCCCCTAGGGGAGCGACCCCTGCCTAAGGGGTCGCTCCCACCTCTAAAAAACAAAACAAAAAAAAATTATCCCTGGTGCCAAGAGGTTTTTGCCCCCCCAGGGGAAGATCGGCCTAATAATAGGCCGATCTGCCCCCAGTGCGGGGCAGAAAATGCCTTTAAAAAAATGCCCCCCCTGGGAGCGACCCTTGCCCAAGGGGTCGCTCCCTTATGTCAATTTCCAAATAAAAAAAAAAAAAATCCCTGATGTCTAGTGGTTTCTGTTCCCATAGGGGGCAGATTGGCCCCCTGCCTAAGGGGTCGCTCCCACCTCTAAAAAACAAAAAAACAAAAAAATGATCCCTGGTGCCTAGAGGAAAGGGCCTTAAAAAAAATGCCCCCCCCCCCCCAGGAGCAACCCTTGCCCCAGGGGTCGCTCCCTTGTGGCAATTTCCATATAAAAATAAAATCCCTGGTTTCTAGTGGGCGTTTCAAAAGCCGGATTGCTTTGCAATCCGGCTTTTGAAACGCTGAGAGAGACTTCAAAGGGAAGGAAATACATTTCCTTCCCTTTGAGCTTTGCATTTCTCTTCAGAGCGCGCTGAAAGCTGAGCTTCCAGCACGAAGCAGGAGGCTTCTGTGACAATCAGCGCGTGATGCACGCTGACGCCACAGGGAGGGGTGGGGGGGTCAGGGGTGGAAGGGGAAGGGATTCCCCTTCCATCCACGACCGGGGTGTGTGGGTGGGGGGCCCAAGGGAACCGGTACCGGGAACCGGTGCCTTGGATGAGATCACCTCGTCCAAGGCACCGTAGGGGTTAAAACTGTAAAAAAACAATACAATCGAATGAAATCAAGCAATTACTAATATCATAATTCAAGTCATGACTACAATTCTAAACATGCATTGATTTCCTACATTTAGGTGACAAGATAAAGAACTGGTACAGTGTCAGACCAGTGGCTATCTAAATACCTCAGATAGCAAAGAGCATCAGTGCACCCACTAAATGCATGGGGCTTTAAAATATTCTTAAGAAAGCTTAAAAAGAAAAACCTGTAAATTGAACCAAAAACCTTAAATAAATCGGGAAATTTAGAAGATACCCCATCAAAAGGGCATGGTGGGAGGCGACTGCCCCAATGATCAAACTCTATAGGGAAACTCAACAAACACCAAAGGATACTCACCCTAATTCTGAAAAGAAGAAATCTTTCCCAGTGAAAGGAAAAAAGCCATTTTCACTGAATCCAACAAAATAAAGAAGTCTTTAGAGCAGGGCCTGCTAAGAGAGCATTCCATACTTTTGAAAAACACATACTCTAAAAATATCATTTTGACTAGTGACATGTCGTCCTTTCCAAAGTAGCAGGTTTAAAAAACAGGTCCCTAAGACCAATGGTTGCAAGGGAAATTTTGACATAATTTACCCACAGTATAGTTGAACCACCAACTAAACAAAGGCAATCTTGGATAACTTTTCTATTAAAACTGGTGCCCGGGCTAATCCAAACTTTAGTCCACAATAAAAGTGTCTCAAGTCAAATTTTATCAGAAAAAGAGCACTGTTTAAATTCTGCATACAAAATATAGTTTGAGACAGTAGGAGGGAGATTATCTACAATCCATCCCTCTTCCACCTCGATGGATTTGACATTTTGATATCCCCATAGCACCGCCCCATATGCGACTGTTGGGATGCAGAGTGAGTCATACATTTTGAGATAGGGGGTTATCGAACCTCTTCCCACTTTCCACATAACATTAAATAAGAAACCCACAGCCCTGCTTAATTTTAGATGAGGAGTGTTCACCTGTACATGCCAAGTACTGGAGGAATCAAATAAAATACCCAAATAATTAAAACTATAAACCAAACTCAAGGAATGCTCCAGGATTTCCCCAAATTAGTCCCCAAGTTCTTCATAACATTTATAATAGATTCCACCAAACACACAAGGTGTGTACCATGAAGACAGCATTATCAGCGTAAAGCAATGCCGGAAACAAATTAGTGATCTTGGGAACATGGACGTGGCTGTCTTCATAAAATAACAAAGCCCATTAATACAAATTATAAATACCAAACGGGCTAAAATACATCCCTGTCACACCTGCCTAGGGAAAAAAACCTCTATAGCTTCACCCAAACTGCCATATCTTACCTACGCCCCAAGGTTTGCATGTAAACAGACCAAAGAGTTCACAAACTTAACTTCTATCCCCAGCTCCAACAAGATTAACCATAACTTGGTCCTACCCACGAAATCAAAAGTGATGGAATACTTTCCCAGTATCTGATGAAATGTGTTTCCACTATCCGGTGAAAATTTAAGCATTGCTCCACTGTATCTAACCCTGGCAAGAAGCCATACTGGCATGGAGATAAGATGTTATTAAGATTGGCCTAAACCTTCAGTTGACTGAAAATAAAGTGCCTTATGATCTTTACTAAGCTATCAAATAGTGAGATGGGACAATAGCACTTTGGTGACTCCTGATCTCCCTTTTTAAAAAGATGGACAATACCTGATTGAGCCCAAAAATCATGCAGCTTAGTACTTTTGCCATTATTATATAAGTTGACCATCAGGTAGCCCCATAATACGATGTTAGCTTTCAAAAGATCCATTGGAACACCATTGGGCCCCTGGCCTTAGCACCAGAACTCTGCCTGATTGATCAACTTTTTCCAGGGTAACCTGGAAAGGGGCAGAATTTTTCAGGCAGTCATGGAGAGGAACTGTTGAATGTTTATTCTCGGTTGCCTGATAAATGGTATAAAAATGGCTGACCCAATCTGCGGCAGAAATATTACACTCCAACCGATCTCAGGGAGGTGCATCTCTTGAGCGTAATCTAGTAACTATTCCCTTTCTCTTTGGTATAAGGACATTTATCTATCTTTTTTGGTGCTATGATAGACCCTTCTTGCTTGCCGAACTCTCTCATGATTTCTAGGTTTTTCTGAGAGAGCGTTCCTCCGATGGTGATTTGCCACAGAGCACTGGACATCAAACCAATATGGATGACCCAAATCTGTGCAGAGAGGTATAGATAAGGAATCCCTGATATATTTCGATATTTCCTGGAATGTGTCAGACTAAGCTGCGCCTGGATCATCTATTAAATAACCCAGGAACACAGATAAAAACTAGGTAATTTAACATAGCTTTTGTGTTTCTCAGGGCCCAAACAAATCGCTGGCAATTAGAAGAATGTTGATTGATTGTGCACCAGCTGCAGGCCCTACATCCATTTTCGAGGAAAAAACTCCCTCCAGACACAAGGGGTTATGATCTCCCTACTGAGACTTGCAGATGGTACAGTTAGTGAACCTTGGTAAAAACACCTTGAAACAAAAATATAATCTATAACTGAGGATTGCCCCTCTCCCTGAAAGTAGGTCCCCCCGCCCTGAATCACTAAACCCAGAAGTGACATCAATTAAATCCTGGGAGGCTAAAATATAGGCTAACATTCTACCCCTAGCATCTGAGAAGCCACAGACTCTTTCTAAACCCATATGTTGCAAATCCAGCTGCAGGTTTCCCACTTTGGCATTAAAATCAACACATAACAAAAAATGTGGCTGACAAGGATTGCTAATACCAATTAGCTTAAGGCTTAAAAACAATTAATAAATACCAACAACTCCTCAAAAAGTTGAAAACAGGAATTGGAAAAAAATTATAATTATGTAATAATAGAAAGGCCCTCTTCACCTTTAATACAAATCACCTGAAATCCCGGATTGATAGAGGCAGTTGGAGTTACGACCACTTTAAGCCCCAACTTTACGCAAATGGATAGGCCACCTTTGGCTCTCCCATGCACGGAAGGTAATGCAGGTGGCAAATAACAGGAGAGGCCCCTGCATGATGCATCTAAAAGTGCTGAAGTTTCTTGTAAGACTACAAAATCAAACGTGTCAATAAAAACAAGCCAGTCTGGGTTACAAACTTTATCCTTAAGGCTAGCTATATTCCAACTAATTAGAGAATAGTAGAGAGCCCCCCCCCCCCCAGCAGAAACCGAGGTTGCATTTTGAGCTTCGTAGTTAATGCCTATATCAGAAAGAATTGATTGCTGTTGTCAATCAACCTCAAACAGCACATCAAACCTATTGCTTACAGGATCAGCAAACTGATTAATAACAGGAGGGATGATGGGCTTGGTAACTAGCCCAGAATTAGCGGGTTTGCAAAAAGGGTGCACCTCCCGCCTGGGATTATAAGGCCCATGTGGTCCATTGACCAAAGAAGAATGAGACATAAAATATGGCTTGTAGAAATACCTAAGAGGGACAGAAACAATCGTACTAGTTGACATTTGTGAGTACCATTTGCCTTGAAAATTGGATGTCACTAGTGAAGGAGCCAGGGGCCCCACGACACCTGTGAACAGGATGGCGGTAAGGGGGTCGGAATCCCCATGGCGGCGCTGCAAGCAGCGCCGCCGTGGAGGATTCCCTGGGGCAGCGGGAAACCGGCGGGACACCGCCGGTTTCCCGTTTCTGACCGCGGCTTTACCGCCGCGGTCAGAATGCCCCCGGAAGCACCGCCAGCCTGTTGGCGGTGCTTCCTCCGTCACCTACCCTGGCGGTCATAGACCGCCAGGGTAGGAATGACCCCCAAAGTGTGGTACAGGATCCTATTGGGGGTTTGGATTTGAAAAGTCCTTGAGGTGTGTTGTGGCTCTTGATCGTGCTGGATGTCAGTTTTTTGGAACAGTCTGTGGGTCTTGATCCTGCTAGATATTCTGGTGCAGCCAGTGAGAAGGTGATGGTTCACTGTAGAGGTGGTACACTTAACAAATCGACTGCAGACCTGTTTGGACAAGAGCTAGGTTTGGTTGTTGAAAAGGAAATATAACTTTGTATCTCTGTATGTCACCAATTAAACCTTAAGAATTTCTGTGTTTTCCATGGATTTTAAGTTATTTTTATAAACTTCTCAATTTCGCACATTGTCAGAGCTCCCCCTTCTCGGGTGCCCCCCCACTCCATGCTTAGTCAAGTGTATGTTTGAACGGTATGCTTTACGAGATGATTCTTGTGTATACAGGCAGTTTTTAACATTTAGTTAGTGCCATGTTGGCGCTGTCAGCCCTTCGGCAGCCTGGTGTGTGTATGAGAGTGTCATCGGCGTAGGGAGGTGTTTCTAGCCTACACGTGTGGGGGGATGTAAAAGAGGAGGCAACTCGCACTGAACGTTGGTTGGTGATCACAATGTGCCCTGAGGTCACATGTGCACCCCTCTGGTCCCAGCACGTGGCACGCCCCTTGACCCGCCTAAGTGGTGCCAGATGTCCTAAAAATGCCCTTTTCATCAAGGCTTCCTTTGGACTATCTTTGGACTTCTTTGTTTGGCTTTGGTCATTGCCGCAGACCTCTAAATTTTATTTTCTTGTGCTGGTGGGGGTCGGAGTGTGGTTCCTTCAGCCCTATGTCTCTGATTTGTGGAGCTTGATATTGTAATTCCTGCTCCCTTCAATAATGTATCTAAGGCCTTGCATGCTGCCCAAATGCCAGACCTGTTGTGGGGGGTAAGCTTACTCCTGAGTTTTACTCCTCTAGAAGCTGCAATGGATGTTTTTAGGCTAACTTCCTGATCGACAGTCACACAGCAGCTCAAGATACTGGACGCTAGCGAGGACACCTTGTCGACAGCCATGCAAAAACCCTGAAAGTCCCCAAGTATGAGTAAAGGTTAAAATCCTAAAATCCCTAATATTATTCTCATTTGCCTTTTATTTTTAATTCTACTGCAGTAAATTTTTTATAAAGTGCTCAGAATGTATATTTTGTACTAGGGGTTCAAAGACATACTGGGCATTTGGGTTCTGTGGCTGCATAAAAGCATTGCTTCCCCAAATGGCTACCCCTCACTGCCATGGCTGTGGCCTCAGTACATGTTGGGCCGGGTTTTCTAGCTCTGGCCGCTGATGCTATGCGCTGGTCCAACTACCTGACCCCACGGCAGTGGACTCATTTCCACACAGCTGAGTATAAGGTGTGGCTAGGTTTACCTGAGTCTGATTCTGTAGATGGGAGTTCTGTGTGGTCTGGCATCTGGTCACTCATTTCTGCATGTGGTATGCCTTTAGCTGGCATCTGTCCACCATGTGGCCCATTCTATGGTGATTATAGAATTGTATGGGATTTGGCTGCTGCCAACCACCCAATTTTTCATCTCTGTAGCCATTTTGGAACCCTTGGGGGCACAGCAGTAGTGCTCCCTTCATAAATGGTGCCATTTGCATGCTTGATGCCAATGTGGCCCCCTCAAGGGCAGTCTTCCTAATCTTATCTTGGATCAACTTAGCGCTGTCTCACTAGCTGTCTCACTGTCCAAGACTGCTAGAAATGTTCCTTCCTCTTGCTCAGTGCAGGCGTTAAAAGGAGGCTTCCATTGCTTACAATGCTAATCTTGCAAAGCGCCAGACTAGCGTAAATAAAACAGACACTAGTCCCCTAACTACTGCAGTGGAGTGCCATATGTTAAATACGGCACACACATGATGGCATTGGGGGGAAACTAAGGGGAACAAGAAAAGTGACGCTGCACTGTGTGCACCGTCACATTTCTTAAATATGCCCCAAAGTATGAGTTCTGTACCTCAGAGAGGTGTGCCATAATCAAGGGCCAAGTGGAATTCACTAGCTAAACCACACTTAAATCTCGATTCTTCCAGGGGCTGAAATCATCATCAAAACTTTTCCTCTGAATAAAAATGTACAAATCACATGTTTCAATTAATGTTTGCATCCCTTTTAAATCTTTTCCATTTGGCCTTGGTGCACCCTCACACTCAGGAATTCCAAAAGAATTACAGCTGCCAGTTTATGATTCTCCTTCAATCCTTGTAACACTTCTCTGAGACTAACGCAGCTCCAGGAAGGTTCTGAGGCTCAAATGTAAATTTGCAATTAAGCATCAGTTGCTGTCTTTGATCAAGTGAACAGATGTGGACAGCCTATTCTTACTAATATTATCATTAGACAGGTGATGCAGGAACTGAGAACCATGAATTTGGGCACTAGGCATGGCTAGTACATCAACAGATGCAAAAAGTCTCAACATTGTGCCACTGCTAGTGCACCTCGTTCCACTTACCTATGTAGTCTGATTGATGAAATAGCCTGCTATGCTCGAAAAAGAGGGCAGAGAGTAGAAGGGCTTCGATATCTAGGCATCTGAAAGATATCAAACGCGTGGGCTAGAGAACTTAAAAAACAAGTTTGTAAAAGGGAAGAAATGCACACTAGAGTCAAATGGAGTTCTCTTCTCTCTTTCATCCAACTTAAAAATAATAGAAAAGTATTTAAAAGGCATAGAAAAGTAGTTAAAACAATAAAAAATAAAATCACTTAAAGTAGCACAAAAAATAAGTTAAACAAGACAGAGGAGCATGAGGGCCTCCAAAATACAGGTGAAGAAAAAGGTAAAATAAAAGTACTTCAGGCTAAAAGAGCGGTCAGTAACTCATGATGGTTCACCACTCTGAAGCTGAATAGTCTGTAATCCAAAGCGGCCATACACCATCTTAGCTGAAAAATCGCACCATGCTTAAAATAGGGGTACAGAGAGAAAGAGCCCTTTGCAGAAGTCGGAGCTAGAGTCAAGTTATGTCAAAATATTTTTATTTGATTTTTACAAAAAAATCATTAAAGAGCATTTCACCCCTTCGCTGCCAGGTCTTTTCCTCCCTCCTGTGCAAGGCCTTTTTTTGGCTATTTGGGGCAGTTCGCGCTTAGGCCCTCATAAATTTTTATCCACATAAGCTAGCCAAGCAAAATTTGTGTCCTTTTTTTCCAACGTCCTAGGTATTCTGGAGGTACCCAGACTTTGTGGGTTCCCCTGAAGGAGGCCAGGAAATTAGCCAAAATACAGTAAAAAAAGTATTTTTTTCAAAAAAATATGAAAAATGGGCTGCAGAAGAAGGCTTGTGTTTTTTTCCCTGAAAATGGCATCAACAAAGGATTTGCAGTGCTAAAATCACCAGATTCCCAGCTTTCTGGAACAAGCAGACTTGAATCAGAAAACCCAATTTTTCAACACAATTTTGGCATTTTACTGGGACATTCCCCATTTTTATGATTTTTTGTGCTTTCAGCCTCCTTCCAGTCAGTGACAGAAATGGGAGTGAAACCAATGCTGGATCCCAGACACCTAAACATTTCTGAAAATCAGACGAAATTCTGAATTCAGCAAGGGGTAATTTGTGTAGATCCTACAAGGGTTTCCTACAGAAAATAACAACTGAAAAAATAAATATTGAGATTGAGGTAAAAAAACAGCAATTTTTCTCCATGTTTTACTCTGTAACTTTTCCCTGCAATATCAGAGTTTTGAAAGCAATATACCGTTACGTCTGCTGGACTCTTCTGATTGCGGGGATATATAGGGCATGTAGGTTCATCAAGAACCCTAGGTACCCAGAGCCAATAAATGAGCTGCACCCTGCAGTGGGTTTCCGTTCTATATCGGGTATACATCAATTCATTTGCTGAAATATAAAGAGTGAAAAATAGCTATCAAGAAAACCTTTGTATTTCCAAAATGGGCACAAGATAAGGTGTTGAGGAGCAGTGGTTATTTGCACATCTCTGAATTCCGGGGGGCCCATACTAGCATGTGAATTACAGGGCATTTCTCAAATAGACGTCTTTTTTACACACTCTCTTATATTTGGAAGGAAAAAATGTAGAGAAAGACAAGGGGCAATAACACTTGTTTTTCTATTCTATGTTCCCCCAAGTCTCCTGATAAAATGATACCTCACTTGTGTGGGTAGGCCTAGCGCCCACGACAGGAAATGCCTCAAAACACAACGTGGACACATCACATTTTTTGACAGAAAACAGAGGTGTTTTTTGCAAATTGCCTACCTGTAGATTTTGGCCTCTAGCTCAGCAGGCACCTAGGGAAACCTACCAAACCTGTGCATTTTTTTAAACTAGAGACCGAGGGGAATCCAAGATGGGGTGACTTGTGGGGCTCTGACCAGGTTCTGTTACCCAGAATCCTTTGCAAACCTCAAACTTTGGCTACAAAAACACGTTTTCCTCAAATTTTGGTGACAGAAAGTTCTGGAATCTGAGAGGAGCCACAAATTTCCTTCCACCCAGGGTTCCCCCGAATCTCCCGATAAAAATGATACCTCACTTGTGTGGGTAGGCCTAGCGGCCGCAACAGGAAATGCCCCAAAATACAACGTGGACACATCCCATTTTTTGACAGAAAACAGAGGTGTTTTTTGCAAAGTGCCTACCTGTAGATTTTGGCCTCTAGCTCAGCCGGCACCTAGGGAAACCTATCAAACCTGTGCATTTTTGAAAACTAGAGATCTAGGGGAATCCAAGATGGGGTGACTTGTGGGACTCTGACCAGGTTCTGTTACCCAGAATCCTTTGCAAACCTCAAAATATGGCTAAAAAAAACACATTTTCCTCTCATTTCGGTGACAGAAAGTTCTGGAATCTGAGAGGAGCCACAAATTTCCTTCCACCCAGTGTTCCCCAAAGTCTCCTGATAAAAATGATACCTCACTTTTGTGAGTAGGCCTAGCGCCCGTGACAGGAAATGCCCCAAAGCACAACGTGGACACATCACATTTTTTGACTGAGAAAAGAGGTGTTTTTTGCAAAGTGCCTACCTGTAGATTTTGGCCTCTAGCTCAGCCGGCACCTAGGGAAACCTACCAACCCTGTGCATTTTTGAAAACTAGAGATCTAGGGGAATCCAAGATGGGGTGACTTGTGGGGCTCTGACGAGGTTCTGTTACCCAGAATCCTTAGCAAACCTCAAAGTTTGGCTAAAAAAACACGTTTTCCTCACATTTCGGTGACAGAAAGCTCTGGAATCTGAGAGGAGGCACAAATCTCCTTCTACCCAGTGTTCCCCCAAGTCTCCTGATAAAAATGATACCTCACTTGTGTGGGTAGGCCTAGCGCCCGCGACAGGAAATGCCCCAAAACACAACGTGGACACAGCAAATTTTTTGACAGAAAAGAGAGGTGTTTTTTGTAAAGTGCCTACCTGTAGATTTTGGCCTCTAGCTCAGCCGGCACCTAGGGAAACCTACCAAACCTGTGCATTTTTTAAAACTAGAGACCTAGGGGAATCCAAGATGGGGTGACTTGTGGTGCTCTGACCAGGTTCTGTTACCCAGAATCCTTTGCAAACCTCAAAATGTGGCTAAAAAAAAAATTTTCCTCATATTTCGGTGACAGAAAGTTCTGGAATCTGAGAGGAGCCACAAATTTCCTTCCACCCAGCGTTCCCCCAAGTCTCCCGATAATAATGATACCTCACTTGTGTGGGTAGGGCTAGCGTTCACGAAAGGAAATCGCACAAAACTCAACGTGGACACATCAAATTTTTTCACAGAAAACAGAGATGTTTTTTACAAAGTGCCTACCTGTGGATTTTGGGCTCTAGCTCAGCCGGGCCCAGGGGGGACAGATATGGCCTAAAATAAATATGCCCCCAAACCCCCCCCCCCCGGGGAGCGACCCTTGCCTACGGGGTCGCTCCCCCTGCGTGACATTCGCGCAAAAAAAAAGATCCCCGGTCCCTACTGGTCTCTGCCCCCCTTGGGGGATAATTGACCTAAAATCGTCAGATCTGCCCCCAAGGGGGGCAGAAATGTTCTAAATACATTTTGACCCCCAGGGGAGCGACCCTTGCCTAATGGGTTGCTCCCCATCTCTAAAAAAAAAAAAAACACAAAAAAAATGTTGCCCTGGCGCCTAGAGGTTTCTGCCCACCCTGGGGGCAGATCGGCCTAATAACAATAGGCCAAAATGGCCTAAAATAAATTTGAAACCCAGCCCCCCAACCCCTCCCCCCCAGGACCGATCCTTGCCTACGGGGTCACACCCCTTCCGTGACATTGGCGCAAAAAAAAAGATCCCCGGTGCCTAGTGGTTTCTGACCCCTTTGGGGGCAGATTGACCTAAAATCGGCCGATCTGCCCCTAAAGGTGGCGGAAATGGCCAAATACAATTTGCCCCTCCAGGGGAGCGACCCTTGTCTAAGGGGTCGCTCGCCATCTGTAAAACAACAACAACAAAAACATCCCCGGTGCCTAGTGGTTTCTGCCCCCCTTGGGGGCAGATGGGCCTAATCAAAATAGGCTTATCTGCCCCCCAGGGCGGCAGAAATGGCCTAAAATAAATTTGCCCCCCAGGGGAACGACCCTTGCCTAAGGGGTCGCTCACCTTGCGTGAAATTCACGAAGAAAAAAAAACTCCCTGGTGTCTAGTGGTTTCTGTCCCCCCTGGGGGCAGATTGGCCTCATAAAAATAGGCCAATCTGCCCCCAAGGGGGGCAGAAATGACCTAAATGTAATTTGTCCCCTAGGGGAGTGACCCCTGCCTAAGGGGTCGCTCCCACCTCTAAAAAACAAAACAAAAAAAAAATGATCCCTGGTGCCTAGAGGTTTCTGCCCCCCCGGGGGAAGATCGGCCTAATAATAGGCCGATCTGCCCCCGGGGGGGGGCAGAAAATGCCTTTAAAAAAATGCCCCCCCTGGGAGCGACCCTTGCCCAAGGGGTCGCTCCCTTATGTCAATTTCCAAATAAAAAAAAAAAAAATCCGTGATGCCTAGTGGTTTCTGCCCCCCTTGGGGGCAGATGGGCCTAATCATAATAGGCTTATCTGCCCCCCAGGGCGGCAGAAATGGCCTAAAATAAATTTGCCCCCCAGGGGAACGACCCTTGCCTAAGGGGTCGCTCACCTTGCGTGAAATTCACGAAGAAAAAAAAAACTCCCTGGTGTCTAGTGGTTTCTGTCCCCCTTGGGGGCAGATTGGCCTCATAAAAATAGGCCAATCTTCCCCCAAGGGGGGCAGAAATGACCTAAATGTAATTTGCCCCCTAGGGGAGCGACCCCTGCCTAAGGGGTCGCTCCCACCTCTAAAAAACAAAACAAACAAAAAATGATCCCTGGTGCCTAGAGGTTTCTGCCCCCCCGGGGGAAGATCGGCCTAATAATAGGCCGATCTGCCCCCGGGGGGGGGGGCAGAAAATGCCTTTAAAAAAATGCCCCCCCTGGGAGCGACCCTTGCCCAAGGGGTCGCTCCCTTATGTCAATTTCCAAATAAAAATAAAAAAAATCCGTGATGTCTAGTGGTTTCTGTTCCCCTTGGGGGCAGATTGGCCTCATAAAAATAGGTCAATCTGCCCCCAAGGGGGGCAGAAATGGCCCAAATATAGTTTGCCCCCTAGGGGATCGACCCCTGCCTAAGGGGTCGCTCCCACCTCTAAAAATCAAAAAAATTATCCCTGGTGCCTAGAGGAAAGGGCCTTAAAAAAATGCCCCCCCCTAGGAGCAACCCTTGCCCCAGGAGTCGCTCCCTTGTGCCAATTTCCATATGAAAATAAAATCCCTGGTGTCTAGTGGGCGTTTCAAAAGCCGGATTGCTTTGCAATCCGTCTTTTGAAACGCTGAGAGAGACTTCAAAGGGAAGGAAATACATTTCCTTCCCTTTGAGCTTTGCATTTCTCTTCAGAGCGCGCTGAAAGCTGAGCTTCCAGCACGAAGCAGGAGGCTTCTGTGACAATCAGCGCGTGATGCACGCTGACGCCACAGGAAGGGGTTGGGGGGTCAGGGGGGGAAGGGATTCCCCTTCCATCCACGACCGGGGTGTGTGGGTGGGGGGCCCAAGGGAACCGGTACCGGGAACCGGTGCCTTGGATGAGATCACCTTGTCCAAGGCACCGTAGGGGTTAAAACTGTAAAAAAACAATACAATCGAATGAAATCAAGCAATTACTAATATCATAATTCAAGTCATGACTACAATTCTAAACATGCATTGATTTCCTACATTTAGGTGACAAGATAAAGAACTGGTACAATGTCAGACCAGTGGCTATCTAAATACCTCAGATAGCAAAGAGCATCAGTGCACCCACTAAATGCATGGGGCTTTAAAATATTCTTAAGAAAGCTTAAAAAGAAAAACCTGTAAAATGAACCAAAAACCTTAAATAAATCAGGAAATTTAGAAGATACCCCATCAAAAGGGCATGGTGGGAGGCGACTGCCCCAATGATCAAACTCTATAGGGAAACTCAACAAACACCAAAGGATACTCACCCTAATTCTGAAAAGAAGAAATCTTTCCCAGTGAAAGGAAAAAAGCCATTTTCACTGAATCCAACAAAATAAAGAAGTCTTTAGAGCAGGGCTTGCTAACAGCGCATTCCATACTTTTGAAAAACACATACTCTAAAAATATCATTTTGACTAGTGACATGTCGTCCTTTCCAAAGTAGCAGGTTTAAAAAACAGGTCCCTAAGACCAATGGTTGCAAGGGAAATTTTGACATAATTTACCCACAGTATAGTTGAGCCACCAACTAAACAAAGGCAATCTTGGATAACTTTTCTATTAAAACTGGTGCCCGGGCTAATCCAAACTTTAGTCCACAATAAAAGTGTCTCAAGTCAAATTCTATCAGAAAAAGAGCACTGTTTCAATTCTGCATACAAAATATAGTTTGAGACAGTAGGAGGGAGATTATCTACAATCCATCCCTCTTCCACCTCGATGGATTTGACATTTTGATATCCCCATAGCACCGCCCCATATGTGACTGTTGGGATGCAGAGTGATTCATACATTTTGAGATAGGGGGTTATCGAACCTCTTCCCACTTTCCACATAACATTAAATAAGAAACCCACAGCCCTGCTTAATTTTAGATGAGGAGTGTTCACCTGTACATGCCAAGTACTGGAGGAATCAAATAAAATACCCAAATAATTACAACTATAAACCAAACTCAAGGAATGCTCCAGGATTTCCCCAAATTAGTCCCCAAGTTCTTCATAACATTTATAATAGATTCCACCAAACACACAAGGTGTGTACCATGAAGACAGCATTATCAGCGTAAAGCAATGCCGGAAACAAATTAGTGATCTTGGGAACATGGACGTGGCTGTCTTCATAAAATAACAAAGCCCATTAATACAAATTATAAATACCAAACGGGCTAAAATACATCCCTGTCACACCTGCCTAGGGAAAAAAACCTCTATAGCTTCACCCAAACTGCCATATCTTACCTACGCCCCAAGGTTTGCATGTAAACAGACCAAAGAGTTCACAAACTTAACTTCTATCCCCAGCTCCAACAAGATTAACCATAACTTGGTCCTACCCACAAAATCAAAAGTGATGGAATACTTTCCCAGTATCTGATGAAATATG
Organism: Pleurodeles waltl; assembly: GCF_031143425.1. Taxonomy (NCBI): domain Eukaryota; kingdom Metazoa; phylum Chordata; class Amphibia; order Caudata; family Salamandridae; genus Pleurodeles; species Pleurodeles waltl. The sequence continues at coordinate 1,417,771,446 of NC_090440.1, read as the reverse complement.
TTTCCACTAACCAGTGAAAATGTAAGCATTGCTCCACTGTATCTAATCCTGGCAAGAAGCCATACTGGCATGGAGATAAGATGTTATTAAGATTGGCCTAAACCTTCAGTTGACTGAAAATAAAGTGCCTTATGATCTTTACTAAGCTATCAAATAGCGAGATGGGACAATTGCACTTTGGTGACTCCTGATCTCCCTTTTTAAAAAGATGGACAATACCTGATTGAGCCCAAAAATCATGCAGCTTAGTACTTTTGGCATTATTATATAAGTTGGCCATCAGGTAGCCCCAAAATACGATGTTAGCTTTCAAAAGATCCATTGGAACACCATCGGGCCCCTGGCCTTAGCACCAGAACTCTGCCTGATTGATCAACTTTGTCCAGGGTAACCTGGAAAGGGGCAGAATTTTTCAGGCAGTCATGGAGAGGAACTGTTGAATGTTTATTCTCGGTTGCCTGATAAATGGTATAAAAATGGCTGACCCAATCTGCGGCAGAAATATTACACTCCAACCAATCTCAGGGAGGTGCATCTCTTGAGCGTAATCTAGTAACTATTCCCTTTCTCTTTGGTTTAAGGACATTTATCTATGTTTTTTGGTCCTATGATAGACCCTTCTTGCTTGCCGAACTCTCTCATGATTTCTAGGTTTTTCTGAGAGAGCGTTCCTCCGATGGTGATTTGCCACAGAGCACTGGACATCAAACCAATATGGATGACCCAAATCTGTGCAGAGAGGTATAGATAAGGAATACCTGATACATTTCGATATTTCCTGGAATGTGTCAGACTAAGCTGCGCCTGGATCATCTATTAAATAACCCAGGAACACAGATAAAAACTAGGTAATTTAACATAGCTTTTGTGTTTCTCAGGGCCCAAACAAATCGCTGGCAATTAGAAGAATGTTGATTGATTGTGCACCAGCTGCAGGCCCTACATCCATTTTCGAGGAAAAAACTCCCTCCAGACACAAGGGGTTATGATCTCCCTACTGAGACTTGCAGATGGTACAGTTAGTGAACCTTGGTAAAAACACCTTGAAACAAAAATATAATCTATAACTGAGGATTGCCCCTCTCCCTGAAAGTAGGTCCCCCTGCCCTGAATCACTAAACCCAGAAGTGACATTAATTACATCCTGGGAGGCTAAAATATAGGCTATCATTTTACCCCTAGCATCTAAGATGCCACAGACTCTTTCTAAACCCATATGTTGCAAATCCAGCTGCAGGTTTCCCACTTTGGCATTAAAATCAACACATAACAAAAAATGTGGCTGACAAGGATTGCTAATACCAATTAGCTTAAGGCTTAAAAACAATTAATAAATACAAACAACTCCTCAAAAAGTTGAAAACAGGAATTGGAAAAAAATTATAATTATGTAATAATAGAAAGGCCCTCTTCACCTTTAATACAAATCACCTGAAATCCTGGATTGATAGAGACAGTTGGAGTTACGACCACTTTAAGCCCCAACTTTACGCAAATGGATAGGCCACCTTTGGCTCTCCCATGCACGGAAGGTAATGCAGGTGGCAAATACCAGGAGAGGCCCCTGCATGATGCATCTAAAAGTGCTGAAGTTTCTTGTAAGACTACAAAATCAAACGTGTCAATAAAAACCAGCCAGTCTGGCTTACAAACTTTATCCTTAAGGCCAGCTATATTCCAACTAATTAGAGAATAGTAGAGAGCCCCCCCCCCCCAGCAGAAACCGAGGTAGCATTTTGAGCTTCGTAGTTAATGCCTATATCAGAAAGAATTGATTGCTGTTGTCAATCAACCTCAAACAGCACATCAAACCTATTGCTTACAGGATCAGCAAACTGATTAATAACAGGAGGGACGATGGGCTTGGTAACTAGCCCAGAATTAGCGGGTTTGCAAAAAGGGTGCACCTCCCGCCTGGGAATATTAGGCCCATGTGGTCCATTGACCAAAGAGGAATGAGACATAAAATATGGCTTGTAGAAATACCTAAGAGGGACAGAAACAATCGTACTAGTTGACATTTGTGAGTACCATTTGCCTTGAAAATTGGATGTCACTAGTGAAGGAGACCTAAATTTTATAAGAACACAGTCACCAGCACTTTTCTTATTTGCTTGACCAGGCCCTACCCAACCCACCCGCTGGGCTAACAAGATCTCCCCTGCTAATGCTAAGGGAAAGATTTTATCGTGCATCAACCATTGTAATACTTTATTCCAGAGCTCGGCATATGACTCTGCTTCATTTTCTTTCAAACGGGGAACATTCATCAGTACTGCAATGTATGCATGCTGCGGAAGGTAAATTCAAAACAGACGGATTTGGAGATAAACTGATTGGCAGATTATAGTGGGTTTGAGACAGCTGAGTTGTATGGCAATCCCGTGGCTCGGGAGCACGATGTGCCTTCCCAGAGTAACAGGATCCCAGGATTGCTTGCACAGCCACATCGATACGATAGGGCAATTAAAGGATGCCAAGTTGGAATGCCTCTGGAGGAGAGACTTCAGCTGTAGAACCAGGGAACCCAATCGAGCCAGCACTGGGGCAAGAGCCTTCTGCAATACAGATTTAACAAAACACTACTATCAGAGTCAGCCCCATCACTTTGATAAGAAGTTGATACAAGCAGTTCCTTGGATCCGAATAATAAAGGAGAGTCACAGGAATTATCAGTCTGGGTTGCAGCAGTACATGTGCGCTTCTTCGGCCCCATCTAGGTATTGTCCACCTTGGCTCTGCCTTATGTTTGAGAGGTCCAGCATCAGAAGAAGCATCTCCGAAAAGCAGGTACATGGCCAAGCTGTGATTATTACATGCAGATAAAAAGCGAGCAGGAGAACTCATCACAGAGCACGAAGGAAGAAAGGGAACAAAGATATATTGACTCCAGACTTCATTGACTAGCTCCTCTCTGTTAAGGTTATCGCAGTACTAATGACCCCCATTGCTCGCTCGAGTATTTTGTCTATTGATGTACACTTTGGCAGGGGCAGAGGTCCGCGCTACTTGAGAGGCATTTTTCTTCCCCATTCAAGAAGTCAATTGAAAAGCCAAGCAAAGAGGAATAACACAAACGAAAACAAATTAGGGTGGGCCCCGCACCACCCCCCGCACCACCCCCCACCCAGTCTTATCTGGGCTTGGACAGGCTCAGAGCAGGCGTTAAAAGGGGGCACACTATTGGTTACAATGGGTCCCTATGTACTATTCAGGGTTAGCGACAAAATGTTGGAATTAACCCTGCACTATACATCAATAGCTTCAAAAATAATTACAGTATTGCCCCCTACCTTGAGCCATGGTGCACCGTATTTTAGGTACGGTGCACACATGGTGGCGGTGGGGGGGGGGGGGGGGTGCAAGGGAAGTGTCTCTGCACTGAGTGCAGTGCCACTTTTCTTAAATCTGCCCCAATAAAGGGAAAAGAGTAAAATGCATTAACTTAAGGTCTAAGATGAGTCAGCAGATCAGGAAGGTTTACCAAACTGAGACTGAGTAACCTCAAAGTCTAAAGTGGCAAGGATCCCGCAATACGGGAACTAGGGGTGGAGCAAAGCAGCAACTTGGCATCGGCCAGTTCACGTATGCCGCACATCCCGACTAGAGAATCTAAAATGATTGTCCAAATGAAAAAAGCAGACTGGATCACAGGTAATTCTAGGTATCTGTTACAAGCTCACCTACTATCGTTCCTACAGGAAACAAAAAAGAAGTTAAAAGGAACGTCAAACATACCAAATATACCACAAAAGTAGTTAAAATAATAAAAAGCACAAACTGCATAAACTAATCTAAACAATTAGAGAAATCGAAAGGGGTGAGGGTCAGGACTTTTCAACACCATAACGATAAAAGGGGGAACATTAGAATAAAATTGACTCAAAGGCAAGCGCTGCCAGTACTTTGGCTAGGGGTACCAGCCCGATGCTGAATAGCTTCATATGTCGGCTCTAATGCATTATTTTATCATTTTGCTTTTTGATGATGCGACGATCCCTTCTATAATGAAGATGGAAAGCTGGATATTCTGGACATTAATTAAAATGAATATTCTGCTGATACGAATCCACGCCTGATTGGAGACAGAAGCAATATATTTGTGAATTACAGAGAGTTTTATAGCAGGCGATAAATAGCTTCTCGCCAGAATGCCTGTGAAGCGCCTGGCAGGTCTGCAACCTCGCTTGCGCCAAAGACAGCACAATACAACGTAGGCAAATTCTGGATAGAGAAATAAAAATGTTAACTTTCAAATCTGCAGTACTTATGTGCATTTGAATAACTTCCTCAGAAGTAATAGCGAGGCCTCGGCCAGCCCCAGAGAAATGTTTTCATTTAAAAGAGAAAGGAAAATTACATTCGTTGGCACAAATTACATTTTGTTTTCTTGTCTGTTACTGGCAGCGCCCAGACTGTCCCGCCAAATTTCATATATTCTAGCAAACCAGGATGTTTTGCAGCAGCTTTGGGAGCTTTGGGGTTTCCATACAAACATCAGAATATCTAGTGGTTGTTTGGGGATGGTTAATATGAGACAAAAATTATTGGAAATAATTATAGCAGAAAAGAGCAGCTTGATGTAACTCTAAGAAGTCAAGAAATATATCACTTATTTCAGGGTACCTACTGACTGTGTAAATTCAATGTATATTTATCGTATGCAAATTCCTCTCATCTGATATGTACATTTGTATTGTCTGGCATCGAATTAGCTCTCTTGTATTGATCTAGCTTTTTCAGACTCATCATTAAATATGGAAATGGCTCTTACTGAAATATGTATATTTATTTAGACTACTCTAACAAAATTAACTGATGACAACATTTCTTTGTGTCAAATACTCCCAGTCTGACAGTTAGTTGTCAACAGAGTGGATAGAGAAAGGAAACAATATATACCACACTTTGAGGATGTTTTTTGGTTTACCAACAGGCAATTCAAATGGAGTTAATTCTCCTTTCATTCGAACATACTAAACGTTGCCAATGCCAACAGTTCTGGCTTTACTATACTGAACCCTGAATTCTCACGGACATACACTCATGCTGCACATGCACAGATGGGATTAAAAGAGGAAACCAAGGAAACATTCTGCCTGCGTCGGTTCGATGCAACAAGGGCACAACAAAGACTGCATGAGAAGTGGAACAAACCATGTGAGAGGGTACTTAGGCCCGAACCCGAGACCTGGGATATTCACTACATGTGCCCACAGCTGCATTGTGCACCAAAGGGTCATAAAACAAGATTCATTTATTCTCTACTAACCTGCAGGAAAAGTCCAAATGGGGCTTTAAAGAAGCACGATGAGGTAAATTAAGTAAGAGATGTGGTATCTGCATTTGCATAATCTGAAAGTAACAGATAAACAGTTTATGTAATCCAAGCAAGAGAGTATTTCTATAATCCAAATATGGGATACCTTCCTGGATTACCTCCTTCGCCCTTTACGTTAAAGGTAAGAAATAATTTTCCTGGAGCTTTTCAAAAGAGAGTAACATGCACCAGCGATGTTATAGACATGTGGGCAGAAGGTAAGATTAGAGTAATACGAACATTTGGTCATAGCAGCAGGGACTGTTATTGGGTCTACAGCTAGTGACTATCAAACCGAATCCATGTCTAAAAATGATTGCCTTTTACCAATAATTATTTTTAATCAGAATTCAAATACAAAAGTTGATTAGTCATAAAACGTGCAGCTCAGCAAAAGGTTGACATAGTTTAAGTGCAATGTGAGAGTAACATGCACTCTGTTGAAATTGAATATCAATCATTAAGTTAAAAGTAATGTAAAAATAATGAATTAAAGTAACTAAAGTGATTAGAACAACGTTAAAGAATTCCACAATGTGAAAAATAATTCTTATTCAATATCCAGTTGTTTTATTTTGAAATGGAAAACTACTCTTATTCACCCACAACTGAATACTTAACTGAAATTTACGAATGTACAAAATGAAACTGAGGTCTCACTAGTATCACTTGTATTAGTGATTTATATCAGAAGGACTCTTTAACAAAGTGTAGCCAGTGCCTGAAGTGTTTGCCAAGGAAAGCTATTTATATTGTAGTTGTTACAACTAACCATGTAAATGTAGTTTACTCTCATTATCTGTGAGGTGTCATGTGGGAATTTGCACCCTGGCGAGCTTTATCCCTAAAAATAAACAATGCATTCAGTAAGTTCTAATGGAAAACATGAGACTTTTCACAGTCAAAAGTATTAAGCCTGCAGGATTTTTAAGTTTTTCAAAATGTGAAATGACATGGTGACTGTCTTTGAAATCACATTTAATAACCAACGAAGCAAGTGCATTGGTTTAACATGAAAATAAATGAATATGATCTGGAGACATAAGCATTTTTCCATGCCATGTCAAAAAATAGCATATCTATTATAAGCCTTCTTATTGCATCTGCCAAGGTACACCCAAAAATTCCCTCCCATTATATTATTCATGTAGTTAAAAATATAAAACCCTTTCTTTTGATGTTTGACCTCGTGATCAAAATGCAAAACCCATTTCTATTGTATTTGCCAGATGGTTCCCTACGTTAAACCACTTTCTGTTGAATTTGTCAGAGTTCCCAAGTAATACTCATGTCTATTCCATTGGTCATGCATTGGTCAAAGGTTTGTAATGTACATCCTCTTTCCATGTTTTTTGTAACAGAGTTCACAATGTGAGAGCTTTTAATGTTATATCTGTTGGATAGTTTACATTCTAAGTTCCTTTCCTATTGAATCTGTCAGAAAGTTCACATTGTAAAACCCCTTCCTATTGTACTTGTGGCGTTTGGTAGGAAGCTTGCATTGTAAAATAACTTTCTATTCTATTTATGAGAGAGAACCCAGTGTAAAATCCATTCCTACTCTATTCCTCTTCGGGATGTTCTAAGACAGTCAGTGTAAATGTTGCAATGGGGGTTCTATTTCTATAATAACCTAGAGCCTCTGTACCTTGCTGCCTCGAACTGGGGACCAAGCATCTCTTTTGACTTTTGAATCGTGGGGGTAATAAAGCAAAGCAGCCTGAAACCGAGTGAGCAAGATGATGAAGGAAAGAAAATTAAAAAAGAAATCCACATAAAAATACAAAATAAATCAATGTATATCCAAAACTTCCATCAAAAGGTACTATAATGAATGAACAACTAAATTACAAGTGATTGCAAGATTCAAATGGAATTGCAATTTTAAACCCCTCATAAAAGGCCTTGCAGAATCACAAGGTATAACTCAAGTACCCCAAATGAATGTCACAAGATTTTTTTTCCCATTGTCTAGATAGTACCAGATGACAATTTGCAACCTTCAACCATAAAAAACAGCAATGTCCCTATATGGGCCAATTGCAACACATACAACAATTCATGCTCTGCAAGGTTAGGCCCGCAAGTTTTTTTAAAGTAATTTGCAATATAAAATAGGAGACCTTACTGCCTTTTTCACTACATTTACAAACTCAATAAAGCGAGCCTATTAGCTTTACCATGAACATATGCATGAAAAAATGCTTCCTGCATAAAGACCCATAAAACATTTTGAGTAGACCCACAGTTTACAATCACATGAACATACATTTTCCATATGTCGACATCAAGCATTTTCTTTGGCTAGGTCAAAAAAGGGACCTGTTAACTACACCCCTTTTTAGTCCTATCACACTTCTCACATAGCTCAAAATGCCTTCCTATGGAATTTTTCATGGGTTTCACAATGTAAAACCACTTCCTTTTTAGTCCTATCACACTTCTCACATAGCTCAAAATGCCTTCCTATGGAATTTTTCATGGGTTTCACAATGTAAAACCACTTCCTATTTTAAAAAAAGAGCCTTCACCATGTAGAATTCCTTATTTCTGCTTTTGTCAGAGAGTTAACAATGTAAAACTACATCCTACTGCATTGATTAAAGGGTTCACAATGTAAAACGCATTCCTACCAGAGGGATTTTGCAATGTAAAATGCCTTCTTAATGTATTTGCTACAGAGTTTTCAATTTAAAACCCCTTTCTTTTGCATTTGATAAATTTGATTCATGGGGTCTAAGGACATCCAGAGATTACTATCCCCAAGTGTTTCAATAGGTATCTTTCACCTCTAGTGTCATGGGGCCTCCAGCCCCCAGATCCTCAATCTCAGGACCAACTACACTTCTTAACACTTCATAGCATTCCAAGGCGGACTCAAGGTGGTGTTCTGTGCAAAAGCGTTAGTGGTCTTTCAGATTAATCAGGGTACAAATCACACATCCTAACAAAATATCACCAGTGGCAACTAAAGCTGTAAATGTAGCTTACTCCCATTGTCTGTGAGGTAGCAGGTGCCAATGTGCACACCAACAGGCGCTAGCTTCAAAAAGGAGGAATGGCTCTATCAGGGCAAATTGGAAAAAATAGGACTTTTCACAATCAAAAACTTTGTCAAATCATTCACTATGTAAAATGAGAGGGCTACAGCCTTTATCACCACATTTAATATTCACCAAAGCAAGCCTCTATTCTTTAACTTAAACATAAAAATGATCATGTCATCTCTGTCAATAGAGACTCATCAAATAAATTAGGTGGACCCAGACTATACATCAGCATGAAACAATAGCTTGCCTGGCCATAAAAGGAATACATGTACTAAACTCTTTCTTATTGTATTTTTCATTGGAGTTCACACCCCTTTCTACTGCACCATTTCCTTTTGTATTTGTCTCATAGTTCAAAATGTAAAGCCTTTCCCATGGCGTTTGTCATGATGTTCACAAACATTTTCTCATTGTATATATAGAGGATTTACAATGTATAATTCCTTGCTATTGCTCACAATGTAAGACCCATTCCCATTGTATTTGTATCCATTGCAAAAAACAGAAAGGTCATTAAAGTACTAATGACAATTTATAACATTATTGATCTTAAAAAGATAGCTGATGCGAAATACTTGATTAATAATAAAAAAAACATAAAGACAGAATTGTTTGAAAAATATTTAGTATATGATAAAAACTACACAAGAATAAACCAATGATATTTTTAAATCTGTTAAGGTAAAAATTGGGTATTTCAAACTAATTGAATTATGTAAACCCTTGTCTATGATGTCAGGGATTACTTTCTCAAGTTGGTGCATATTTAACCAATATACTCTTCAAAAACACATGTTGTCTTAAGTGTGACTGTTTAACCTCTTTACCAAATTATTTTGTCTATTTGCTTTTCTTGTACCTAAAACTGTTGGCAGAAAGCAGACACTTTTAAAATCCATATTTACTTAACTAGTCATATGCATGGTGAACAGAGACTGTGGTTATTTCTTAGGTTTAGAAAGTCAAACAGTTAAAACATGACCCCATTTAAAGACTGAAGTTGTGTTTTTTATGTATTTGAGTTTCGATTTTATTGTAATTCAAATACTGTATACAATTTTATGTTTTTGTAATTGCATAATGGTGGAAGGTAAATTTATCTGTTTATGTGGCTTATACAACTTCTACACTTAACTGTAAAATGGAAATGGAAAGCAGCAATGTGCTAAAAATGTCAATAACATATTCCATACTAGTCCCTATTTACAAGGGAAAACTAAAGATAAATGTCTGTTTTTATGAACCATAACCTCAAACAGATTAAGCAAACCAGCAGTTTATCAAACTCTGGAAACATCTTTGGATAGCTTATGACAGTTCAAAAAATGTGTAAACTTTGCAAATAATTGTAGGAGACAAATATGTAAAGAAAATGGCTTTGTGATTACAGAAAAACTGCAAGCTGGCCCTTTGGTTTTCTTTTAACTGAAATATTAGAAACATACTTGTTTAAAACTTTTCAGTAGTGGAATACAGATGTTGCACAACACTACTTGCTGTGTGCCCACTGAGAAGTAATTTGTCTTGAAGAATGTACTTTGATCAGCAGTATTCAGTTGATTGTGTGCCTTTGGAGTAGGGGTTGACGGAACTCGCAGAGTTTTACTTTGTGGAATTCCATGGAGTTACATAAGAACTCTGCGATATTCCTTGGAGTTACACCCATCCTTATGCGCCTTAAAGCAGCAAACGCCATATCAGATACAACAACATATAACAATTTTTCAGCAGAGGCGAAAAAGGCCTCCAGGCACCTATGAGCAGCCAACAAACTTCAGCTACCAAGGTCTGCAGAACTCTGCATGCACGCGAAGCAAAACTTCCAATCCAGCACACAGCTGCACACTCAAATGAAATATCAACAAGCATAGCGTGATGACGCAAAAGATGGACTGCATGAGAAGCTCTTGGACAACTAGGTCAAATAGTGGCACCCCTCATGGACTATGTTGAAATCTTTTCATGCAGGCAATCCAGTAATGTAAATCATGATTTGTGGGCAAAAATAGAGGTGATTCAGATTTTACTGAGAAACTCTAATTGAAATACTTTGTATGAGCGGACCAGTCCAGGGTGAGAATTATATGTATCAAATTTTTGCCGTTGATAGGAGCATGCAACAAAATAAAACGTTGATTGCATTCCTGAAACTGAAGCCAAGAAGTTGGCAATGGAAACTAAAATACGTGGGAGCTGCCCCTGCACCACAAGCTATACAGCAGCAGGTGTATCCTGCTGCCCTCAACTTGCAAAAGATTGGCCCTTGAATTTACAGAAAAATGTGAGCTCCCTTCTGCCCCTCCTCTATATCTTCGTACCTTGCACGAGTAGGTGTTGTTGTGCACCCGATCCACATACAATATTTCCTCCATGAACCCTTTGAATATCACATTGACCTCCTCTTCTAACCTCTGCAGCTCCCTCTCAGGGCAGGAGGCTGCTGTGCCGGGCACAGGGTAGCCAGGGTCAGCAGGGTGAGTCCCAATGGCTTCCCATAGCTTGCAGAGCCTCCTCCATGTGGGGATTCTTCCACATGCCTGGCTGTCAGAGCAGGGCAACTTGGTAGCACTGGGAGAGCCCTGCTGTTTCCTGAGAGAGTCTCAGGTAAGCAGGGGAGCGTGTTACAGTTAGGTAGGAGGCACCCATCCCCTCATCTCCCACCTGTGAGAGGAGCGGGTTCATCTGTATCTGGCTGCACTCTGCAGAGTTCCGGATGTGTTCAGGATGGGTCCCCAGATGCTGGCTTACTTTGTGTGCATCCTCTGGGGGTCCAATGGGGTAGGTTGGCTCTGGCATAGAGCTTTGGTTCTTGTGTGATCTGCCATGATTTAAACCGAGGAGGAACAGTGTTGCAGTGAACACGTGATAACAAATCTTAGATTGGACGTGAGAGAGCTCTTGCTTTGGAATTGACTAACTGATTCCTTGCTAATAATTAGTAACTTGGTGTCAGACACTGTAAAGTGTTTTTTGATTCACTAGGGGACTGCTTGCCAGTTGTGTCATAGTGCTCAATGATGAATTCTGCTGGTGGAGCAGTGGAATTTATTAGTAATTCTGCATTATACAAGTAACACAAAACTTCCTCAAATTCTGCCAGTGGAATTAAAAATTCCACCCACCCCTACTTTGGATCCTCCAGCCACATCAAACAGTATGTCTTGATGCCTTTCTTAAAGTACCAGGGGCTGCAAAGAGCACTGAAGTTAACCAGAGTTTTCTGTAAATTATGGCTGCTTGACTACAAAGTGCTGGTATACAAAAATCACACAACTAGAAGTAGGAGGGAAATGAGGGGTAGGAGGTTTGTTTGGAGGTTTCCCCAAGGGTTATACATAATAACTATATTGAATCAGTTCCAAACTCCAGTTATGAACATCAATGTGCAGATAACTTGAGTGAGTATCATTCATTCTATCTCTCAGTTATCAGTAGAAGTAAAATATACTTGTACAGACAGGCACACACCTCTTATCAATGTACAAGTTGTGCCTTTGGTAGAAGGGATATAAAAGTGAAGAAAATTTTAGGACAGGTCCACAGCTGATGTCTACTGTTTCTGGACAGAAATGATTTTGGTATTGGGGAAGGCAACAAAAAGTAAAAAAGTAAAAACATCTGCTTTTTCTCTGGTCTTCAGATCAACACACAGAGTCCCCTAAACAGCTGGAGAATAAGTAAGCCAGCACTGGAACACAACAGATCATTAACCAGGGAAAAAACTAATTCTGGCTCAAGTATTAGGAAGGCTTACTATTGTCTGCATGTTCTATTCATGTACCCATTCTAGCACAGTTGTCTCATGCACACATGGATCAAGGAAAGTGTGATTATGACTTAATGGTTACATTAGGACACAATGCCAAGCAAGTTAGACAGAGCTGCCTAGGTCTGAGATATCCTTCTAACCTTTCAAATGTATGGTGGCCATTCAGACAGTCAACCAGGGCAGCAAAGAGATTTATTCCACTGCCCTGGAGGAAGGCTGACTGGCATGCTGAGGGATCTCAAACAGGCTGGTGGAGACCACTATACCTTCAGCAGAGATGAGGTCAAAGTAGCTTCTTTGAAAGCTCTAAATGTTTGCGGCATGGCCACCATGTTTAAGAAATCCACACAACCTTTATGTTCTTCAAAATTAACACACAAAAGTGTGAGTTTGTTATTAAAAGATAAAAACTAAATAGCCACAACATGCTTGTACTTTTATCCCAGTGTGTGAGAAACAATACTTTGTTTCCTATTTGGGATCACCCAGTGTTCCCTAGAAGTCTTGACCGGGAAATAAATTACATCAGAAGGTCCACCCTAATTAGAGAGACCATCTTTTGTACTTTGACTGATGACTTAAATTCCAATTGACTGTTGGTCAGTGATTTCCTCTGACTCTAAAAAGAGCAGAAATGTGACCATGGTGGACAAGACATTTGACACATTTTCCACAGAATTGAGCAAATTCTAATGATAGCCCAAATACCTTACTTTTTTAAGGATAACAGATACAATTCAATTTGTATTTGTAAGAAAGGGGAGTTTGAGTACTGTGAATGCACACAAACAACAGAATTTCATATGTGGGATTTGGCGACAAGTCTTGAACTCAATTCTTAAGCATTGACCTTTGTTGATAGAACTATAAGACCACATTGCTAAGGTGATCAGTGCCAACACATGAAAGAATTTAGAGGAAGACAACCGCTGAAAAAAAGAGTGAAAAACAATTTTAAGAAACTGCCCACATGGTGCAAAAAGTTTCTGAGGTCTCTGTATGCACCACATGAGCACTTCTGTTTAAAAGGAAGAGGCCACAGATCATGGCATGGATCCTTCTATTACTATAGAGCAGAGTGTATTGTGTGCTTGTGCAATTTCGAGGGTGCATATCTCATTATTATCAAGGTGTGTCCATATGTAAATGATGGAATGCCTTTGTTATTGTCTCCTGCACCTTACCAACACAAGCACTGAATGAAATGGTATCTTTAGAAGTAATTTATCTGTGTGCCACCAAAGATTTGACAAACTGTTTACTAAGCCCCAATAGTGACATTTGGAAGGTTGCATGTCTGGTCTCAGCAATGCCAGAGACACTCCATCAAAGAGGCACAATCGCACAATGGACCTTCCTGTGAGGGAGGCATTCTTATCACATCTTTGAAATCTTGCTAGTCAGTCACCCCCAGTGAAGGACAGACTGCTGGTGGTTGGAAGCTTCTGCTCTGTTTCTCTTTGTAGCTTTCTCTCAGTTGAAGCTAAGTTCAAGACTTCACTGTGGGCTTTTGTTTTACAATTTTGCCATAAAGTCCCATTTTGTACCAGGTACATCTAATACGGGAGCACTTTGGCACTTGCCAAGTTTGTGCACTTACTTACATAAAATGGCACTTGGCATGCTACCAAACAAATGACTTACAATAAGGTTACACATTATTATTATATGCAACAGTTAACATGTGAAATATCAACTTAATCCAGATGCCCAAATGATTAGGCAAAGTGAAAACCCTTATTGAATTATTCGGCAACATTTGTAGTTTACCTGCATACCGCTATTTAATTTGTTTATTTCTTATATGTAGGAACTGATGTTGTGTGAATATAGCTTAAAGGCACTGTGGACACATTTACTGAGAGCATTTTTGTATTCCTTCTTTGGCACCTTCTAGAATGAAATGCTTTTCTGAACGCTCTGAAGAAAATCAATAAGTATGTGTGAGAACCATTGCAGTGTTTCTCCCATCTTTCCATTAGGTATTGGTTCTTTAACTGAATAATCTAACATTTCCAAAGTTTAATCTCTATGTGTAGAAATGTGTTGTGTTTAGGATTTTAGCAATACCTTGTGTTAGCCAGCTCAAAGAGTGGAGGTAGCATTTGTTCACTCTGACTCTGTTTGGACCCTGATTAGCTCCTCTTCCTTGTTTTTGTGGGGTTTCTATTTTTTGAAATTGTGCTCCTGAAAGCTTCCACTTCCCCTTCAAAGCCAGATCTTGGCAGGGTGTGTACCAGCAGTTGTTCGTACCTACAGGGAATCTGACACAGACGGAGGTTTGGAGTGTTCCAATCCCACATTCCTTCAGTAGATAAACATCTATGGACTTGGGGGTTTAAGAGTCTTTAGAGACATCTTGCAGTACATTTTCTTGTAGGGACCCTTCAAGGTGTTTGGCAGTTTTTGAGGAAGGTTGTAGGTTTTAGTTTACCGAAAGCTGCTATCAAGAGCCTTTGTATGTATTAACAATTGCATCCCACCAGAACACCAGTTGTAACCTACAATATTCACCAGGAGCACTGTCCAGTCTTTACTGACTACCCAAGGACCCAAGAAAAAGCCTCATACCCTACTTCAAACATTATGACCATATTGGTAGCACTTAAACTCAGGCTCTCTTTAACTCCAGTACATAATATTATTTATAAAATACCTCTACGGATCCTAACAAGCTGGGCAAGAAGACACCCCATAACTTCTACTACTCAATATGATCCAGTTTATAGGTTGCATCCATGGAACTAAAACTAGTTTCAGCTACACAGATATGCTGACAATGAAAACTGCATTCAAAGTATGGACAAAGTACCAACATAGCAGAATTTTCCTATATCAGAAACCCCTTGCACCCAGTTGTAGTGTAGTGGGAAAGTTGGAAACTGAAACCAGAAGACTGTGGGTCAGAGTCACAAAAAAAGTAGAAAATCAGCTGCCACAGATTTGCACCGATGTGCAAATGTATGTATACTACTTTTTCGGACTCACAATTATAAACAGGAATACACAAATTAATTGTGGCAAGTGCAGGTTTCTATTTTTATTTTGCAACATTTATGCCATTAAATGTAGGAGATAAGCTGTATGACGACCATAACTCCATTTGTACAGTAGAATCCTCTGCAAAAGGGGAGGGGGAAGGAAGAGAGGGGAACGCAGTAAGGGACGGTAGGTGGGAAGGAAACTAGGAACAACAGGTGTGGGTGTTGTAGTTTAGCAGCAATTAGATTAAGCATTAGCAGAAGACATCTGTATTTGTGACTATTGTGAACATTTCGCGGAATCCATTTTGTATTCATGGCAGCCATTTTCTCTGCCACATGCTGCCATGTGCTCACCATGTGCTCTGTCCTACCTTTCTGTTAACTACTCTTGAAATCTGCCTAGTGACAAGTTATATTTGGCATCTCCCACTTTCGCACATGCTCAGTAAGGTCTGCAGCTGTTAGTCCTTGAAAACTGTTAGCTCCTCCTACCTGTCGACTATGCATTTTCCACATGACCTTACATGTATACAAGTCTTGCTTCTATAATTGTACCACCTCCTTTTAGCCCCTGCGTGGGTATAAAAGGACCATGCTCTCTCAGTTTAGTGTGCTACTTCAGACATTACCTAAGGGTGCTGTTTGAACTGTAGTACCACCTCATGAGGTTAATAACCTTTGTCTTTTATTTCAGTTCCTGTGCCAACTTCTTCCTACATGGTCTAAGGACTTTGTGCAGAGAAAGGTGAACCCCTTGCACTAGTAGGCCTTGCTGAGGCTTACTTCAACATGGGGATAGTGAGATGTTGGAAAATAGTAAGGAATTATGGCCCTTATTACAACCCTGGCAGTCAGAGTTAAAGCAGCAGTAATTCTGCCAACCGCCCCGGCGAACAAAAAAAATTTAATCACGACCATGGCAGAAACTGCCAACACAGATAGCCACTTTAACACTCCGACCACCACTGCAGTAGAAACAAACACTGTGGCAGTAACCGCCAACAGACAGGTGGAAGACAAAGTACCACCCACACTTTTACAAGAATCCTATCCGCCACCTTTTCCGGGGTGGTACCAACGCGATCAAAAGCACGGCGGAAACAGTACCCAGAAGGGAAACCACTCACCTCTCGACACCCAATGAGGAACCAGGATGCCATGGAGCCCAAACTACACGCCCTGCCCATGCTGGTATTCCTCCTTCTGTTTCAGGAGCAGGAAAGACGCCGTCGACGACCACGGTGAGTAATGCACCTACAACACAGGGGTGGGGGGAGGGAAAAGACACCATAAACACAAATACATGCAGCAACATTACATATACACCCTCTCACCCCCCGGAAAAATGCAAGGACAAAATTAAATGATTGTCACAATTGTAATCAATAAAAATCAAATAGTGCAAGTTAAAAAATCAGTATATACAAATTTGTACGCCAACTACACAAGTCTGGAGATTAATCAAACATCGTCCGTGGATCAGTGTTGCAAAATGCATGGGCAAAGCCCACACAAGATACCTGACTCGAAACGGAGAGAAAACTGCAGGGGCATCAGAACGAAATGAAACAGGCACCTCAGGGGGAGGGGGAGAGGGGCACCTCAGCCGGATGAACGAACAACGCCACTGCTCCACGAGGGGGCTCCATGCCCACTGCTGTATCCTGGGAGAGCAAAGCCACAGTCTCACAAATCTGTCCATTGGGTGGTTTGCCCACTCCTCTATCCTAGGGAGTGCAAAGCCACAGTCTCACAAGTCTTTCCAGTGGGTGGTTTGCCCACTGCTCCCTCCTGGGGAGTGCAAAGCCACAGTCTCACAAGTCTCTCCAGTGAGCGGTTTGCCCACTGCTCTATCCTGGGGAGTGCAAAGCCACAGTCTCACAAGTGGATATCAGTCTCCACTGGATCTGGAGGGGGCTTGGTGCCCAGAGTGCTTCATCCTGCCAAGGACTGTGTGAGTGAATGTGATTCTCCACTGATTCTGGAGGGGGCTTGGTGCCCAGAGTGCTTCATCCTGCCAAGGACTGTGTGAGTGGATGCAGTTCTCCACTGGTTTCTCGAGGGGGCTTGGTGCCCAGAGTGCTTCCACATGGCGGTGCAGGTGGCGGTGCAGGTGGCGGTGCTGGTGGCAGTGCAGGTGGCGGTGCAGGTGGCGGTGTCCACCGCCGTACAGGTTGGTGTAGTGGTTGAGAGAAGGGGTGACTCTAGTCCCTCAGTCGGAGCCACTGTGCCCTGTCCTGACCTGCTCTTCGGCTTGTGTCCCTTCCCCACCTTTGATGTTGCAGCTGGTGTCTTGCCACTCTCCCCTTTTGGTTTGGAGGAGCCCTTGCTTGCTGGTAGGGGCGGCTTCTCCCTCCGGGATGTGGGCACCTTCTTCACCTTGGCAGGTGGCGGAATGGCCTGCTCCTTGGCCTCACTAGGTGGCACACTGGCAGCCCTGATGGGTGGCGCACTCAATGAGACCGGAGTTGCTGGCACCACTGTGCTTGGGGATTTGGTGGCTGAGGTGCTGGGCTGGGACCTGGAAAGCCTGGCCCTAGGGGAAGGACAGGGGAGAGGTGTAGAGAAGAGGTCAATGTTAGCCAGGGAAAAAAATTCAGACACACTGGGACGGGAAGATGGAGGGAGTTTGGGAGTGGAGGAAGAGATAGTGGTTGTAGGAAGTGTACGTTTGCTGAATTTGGGTGAAGGTGCATGGGCCGGAAGCTGTTGTGAGGTGGATGGCTGTTGGGTGGGTGTGTGCCTGCATTTGTGTACTTTGGGAGGAGGGCTCACAGACATACTGGGAGACAACACTGGGGATGAGTGCATGATAGTGGGGGGTGGTGATTGCACATGAGCCGTGTGTGGTGATGGGCGTGCTGGTGATGGAGGTAGTGGCTGAGGATGTAGTGCATGGTGTGAGTGGAGACAAGACAGGGAGGGAGGAGGAGGACGTGGAGGAGAGAGACACAGTGGAGTCAGTGGATGTTGCTGTGTCTGCATGGGGATGGTGCTTGTGTGAGTGCCAGTGGGATGTGTGGTGCTTATGTTTGCCATATCCCCTCTTGTATTTGATGAGTGTGCATGCTGGTCTGATGGTGTGCTTGGGATAGGCTGAGGTACAGGGGATTGGCTCTGGGTGGAGGAAGTTGGAGGGGGGAGGCTGGACACAGGGACAATGGCTGCCATCAGTGATGAAGCCAGAGCCTGAAATGCTCTCTGTTGAGCCACCTGCCCAGAATGAATGTCCTCCGGGTATGCATTTGTTTGTTGCAAATGCCTCTCAACACCCTGGATGGCATTCAAAATGGTAGATTGCCCAACAGTGAGGGATCTCAGGAGGTCAAAAGCCTCCTCACTGAGGGCAGCCGGGCTGACTGGGGCAGGGCCTGAGGTGCCTGGGGCGAAGGAGATGACCACCCTCCTGGGTAAGCGGGCATGGGACACATGCTGAGGGTCTGTTGGGAGGGCAGTGCTGGTAGGGAGGGTGGCGGCTGTACCTGTTGATATGGTGGGCATAGAGGTGCCCACCACTGCAAGGAAGCTCCCATCAGAGGAGGAGTCTCTGTCGCTGATGTATGCTCCTGTCCCCGTCATGGAGCTCCCCTCACCCTCCGTCCCACTGGTGTCTTCAGACTCCGTAAATCCACCCTCCAGGGACATGTGGGATGCAGCTCCCTCCTGCTCCGGTGCCACTGCTCTTCCGCCGGATGATGCTAATGCACGCAAGAACAGGGTGACAAAACAAAAAGGGGGGGAGACAGAAGATTCACATGGTCATTGCATGCAACACCACTACCGTTGGCGGACACAACACACAGGGAGCAGCCCTATGCACTAAGCCATGCACTAACAGTTCTTAGGAAATTCACATGCCCATGGGGGACGATACCTAAGCCCATTTGATGCACACCTGGAACCCAAAGGAGCCTGACGAGGTGTAGATAGCTACTACCACTATTGGGGTTGGAGTGCCATAGAGCCTGCCTAACAAGGGTCCTACCCTACCAAGTTCACCCTGGCCTAGGGGAACCCACAGCCCACTTCCCCCAGCCAGACACCTCGTAAAGCATGCAGAGTCAGCTGAATGAGACTGTACTCACCCCCTTGTGGCTGCTATGATGCCCTCAAGTGCCCATCCAACTCTGGATAGGCCACTGCCAGGATCCGGTACATCAGGGGGGTCATGGTGCGACGGGCACCCCTTCCACGTTGGGAGGCATCCCCAGCTGGGCCTCCGCCGTCTCCTTGCTCCAGCAGCGCAGGTCCTCCTATCTTTTCCGGCAGTGGGTGCTCTGTCTGTGGTAGACCCCCCAGGGTCCGGACGTCCTTGGCACGCCAAATCCCCTTCTTCTGGTGGGCGCTGACCTAGAGGAAAAGTGAAGTTAGAATGAATGTTACTCTCCCATGCAGTTCTTCTCACACATTGCCCACAAACCTCCCACCCTGGCCCAGACATACATACACACACATTATACTCACATGCTGGCCTGTCCCCCTCCCCACACTCTTCCATCCACGACACTCCATACAATCATGTGCCATCCACCATGCTCACAGTGTACTCACTTGTTTGTCTGGAGGACCATACAGTTGCGTGTACTGGGGGAGGACCCCATCCACTAGATTCTCCAACTCCTCCGAAGTGAAGGCAGGGGCCCTTTCCCCAGACCCCGTTAGCCATTGTTGCTTCCAGACACAGGTCACAACATCACTTGCAGTGTAGGTCCTCTCCTGTTGAAGGACAGGTATCAAGTGAGGGAGCAGTTAGAAAATGGTGGCCACTTCCGTGGCAGTGCGTACCATCACCGCCGGCGTACATCGTCATTGGCTCCTGGAACCCATAGGGACAATGTTAACCAATGCTGAATTGCGCTGTGGTCTTCGACCACCTACCGCGACGGTGTACAACACCAGCGCAGTTACCTCATTTCCCCTTGTCCCACCTTACAGGTCAGGCAGCTGCCATTTCAGGGGGCCACATGGTAGGCAAAATAACTGTGTCACAGCTATTTAGGCCAAGAATATGAACAGACAAAGGCACATGGAGAATTTGTAAAGTTTTTGCAAAAAACACATTGTGATACCTAAGTGTTGTATGACCCTCTGCTCACCGTTCTCCTCCATAGGGCACGTCCGCTGGGGCAGGTGATGAGATGGCAGCATCCTCCGGTGAACAGACCCCTGGTGGACCTGTCGACAATGGAAGAGAGACACATCATTCTCACTTACAGACTTGATCATGCAACAATCCATGAACTGTGTGCCCAGTTGGAGCCAGACCTGATTTCAGCTATCCGGCATCCCACAGAAATCCCCCCTCTAGTGTAGGTTCAGTCTGTACTCCATTTCGTGGCCAGTGGGTCTTTTCAAACAACAGTGGCCATGGCATCAGGGATGTCCCAGCCAATGTTCTCTAACGTGTGGTCCAGAGTATTGTCTGCCCTGCTGAAACACATGTGCAGCTACATCATTTTCCCTCAAGTGGAGGATTTGCCCACAGTGAAAGGTGAATTTTATGCCCTGGGACATATCCCCAACATCATTGATGCCATTGATGGTACACATGTGGCATTTGTCCCCCCTGAAGGAATAAACCGGTGTACAGAAACTGGAAAAGCTACCATTCTATGAATGTGCAGATGGTGTGTTTGGCAGACCAGTACATCTCCCATGTGAATGCCAAGTATCCGGGCTTAGTTCATAACGCTTATTCAGAAATAGCAGCATCCCTTATGTGATGGGGCAACTCCAGAGGCACCATGTGTGGCTAATAGGTGAGCCTAAAGCCCCCACACAGTTCCATTTGGTGTCTGGGTATGGGAGATTCCCTAATGTTTGGAGGATATCTAACTGTTGTCCCTCGATATGTGCAGGTGACTCTGGTTACCCCAACATGTTCTGGCTACTGACCCCAGTGAGGAATCCCAGGACAAGGGCAGAGGAACACTGCAATGAAGCACATGGGCAAACTAGGAGGATTATAGAGCGCACCTTTGGCCTCCTGAAGGCCAGATTCCGGTGCCTCCATCTTACAGGTGGATACCCATACTACTCACTGAAGAAGGTGTGCCAGATCATCGTGGCCTGCTGTATATTTGGCTTTGCGACGCCAGGTTCATTTTCTGCAGGATGATGGGCCTGATGTTGGTCTTGGAGCAGCTGTGGATCCTGTGGATAGTGAAGAAGAGGAGGCAGAAGAAGAAGATGTAGTAAACCGAAACAACATCATCATGCAATACTTCCAGTGAGACACCGGTAGGAAGATGGAACTGCTTCCCACATCTCATACTATTGTAGGAGCTAGCATAAATCTGCCTTTTTCACTCTGTGTATGGACCCGGCTTGTCACTTTGGCTTTCCATTTCACAGATCTGGCTCCCAATTTGTACTCTCTGCTATGTTTACTCCTGGTCTACAGCTGTATAACCTTGGTATGTGAACAAGTACGTTGACATTGCTATATTCCAGAGATTTTGCAATTACACGTTTGTGAAAGCACAGACTGACTCCAGATTGTTCTGTGAATCAAGGGTGTTTATCTCTGTGCAAATATGTGGAGGGAGTGTGAAATCGGCTGGGGTGATGGTGGAGGAATGTCCATGGCAGAGTCCAGTCTATTTGTATCACAGGTGCATCTTCCAATGGGGCATAGGAAGTTGAGCAAAGACAGTTTAAGGTGGACAGGATGACAAAGTGGGACAGAGGGGTGACATTCAGGAGGGTCTTATTTCCTGGCGGGGGTCTTGGCAATGTTCTCTGTCTTGTTCCTGGATCTCAGGGACCGTTTGCGGGGTGGTTCTCCCTCTGCAGGGGGCGGGGTGCTGGTGGACTGTTGTTCCTGTGGCGGTGCTTCCTGTCCACTTGTGCCGGAGATGGAGGGCTGTTCATCGTCCAGGCTAGTGTCAGGGGCCTGTTTGTGTGCCACTATGTCCCTCATGGTGTTGACAAGGTCTCCCAGCACCCCTGCAATGGTGACCAGGGTGGTGTTAACGGACTTGAAGTCCTCCATGATCCCAAGGTAGTGTTCTTCCTGCAGCCGCTGGGTCTCCTGAAACTTGGCCAGTACCGTGCCCATGGTCTCCTGCGAATGGTGGTATGCTCCCATGATGTTAAAGAGTGCCTCGTGGAGAGTGGGTTCCCTGGTCCTGTCCTCTCCCTGTAGCACAGCTGTCCTCCCAGCTTCCCTGCTATCCTGTTCCTCTGTCCCCTGAACCTGTGGCCACTGCCACGGACCGCAGGTCCCTGATTGTCTTGGGTTGGTGAGTTTGCCTGAGTTCCCTGTAGTGGTGGACACACTGCTGATTGACGTGTCCTGGGGACAGAGGGATGGGCCCGCTGGGTGGGTGCTGTGGTGGTGTTTCCTGAGGGGGAGGCTCTGTGGTGGTTTGTGACTGTGTCAGGGGAACCGACTGTCCCGAGGTCCCTGATGGGCCGGGCTGGTCATATTGATCTAGGCGTGCAAAGCTGCTGTCATCACTGTGGGCCTCTTCTGTGGGAGGAATGGATATGTCTCGCACCTCCTGTCCGGTGACGTTGGGTATGGGACCTGTTGGGGTGTAAATGCATAGTTTTAGTATCTGTGTGTGCCATCTTGTGCATTGGGTGCGGTACCCTCTACTCCTGTGCTTGCGTCATTGTGTTAGCCCTTTTTTGATAGTTGTTTTTGGGTCTGTGTGGGTTTCTGTACTGGCCATGCTTTGGTGACGGTGGTCCATGCATAGGTGTTGCATGCTGGGCCTTGGTATTGAGATGTGTGGGTTGTGATTGTGGAACAAATGGAGTTGATGGAGTGATGGGGGTGAGGGTAAGAGTGGGAGTATGTGATGGCATGCAGGTATGGGGGGATATGGTAGTAAAGATATGACTTACCAGAGTCAAGTCCTCCAGCTACTCCTGCAAGGCCCTCAGGATGCATTATTGCCAAGACTTGCTCCTCCCATGTTGTTGGTTGTGGGGGAGGAGGTCAGGGTCCACCGCCAGTCCTCTGTACAGCAATCTGTTGTCTGGATACCACTGAACATACCTTCCCCCGTAGGTCCTTCCACCTCTTCCTGATGTCATCCAGTGTTCTTGAATGCTATCCCACTGCGTTGAACCTGTTGACAATTCTCCGCCATAGCTCCATCTTCCTCGCAATGGATGTCTGCTGCACCTGTGATCCGAATAGCTGTGGCTCTACCCGGGTGATTTCCTTCACCATGACCCTGAGCCCCTCCTCTGAAATCCTGGGGTGTCTTTGAGGTGCCATGATGTGGTGTGGGTGATGTCTGAGGTGCTGTCTGTTGTGATGTGTGAGGGGATGTGTTGGTGTGTGTTGTTTGAGGTGCGTGGATGTTGTGTAGGTGATGGTGTTGTGTGTCTGTGGATGCTGGTGTTGTGTTAGCTAATCTCTCTCTCTGACCTTCTTTCAGATTTTTGGTTGTAAGGATTTGTGGGTAATGTGGGTGTGTGCTTTATATTGGATTGGGTGTGTGGGTGTGGTGTGTGTATGTGTATCAAGTGTGTGTATTTTGAATTGTCCAATGTAGTTGTGTATTGTAAATGTGTTTGTATTTTGAGTGCCGCGGTGTGTACTACCAATGGATTACTGCGGTTGAAAGACCGCTGCGTTGATTCGTGGGTCGTGATAGTGTGGGCGTATTTTTTTTGGCGTGACGGTGTAGGTTTTGCTATCGCCAGTTTATCACTGACCTTTGGTGTGGCGGACTTGTGTGGGTGTCTGTATTGTGGCGGATTCTGAGCTGTGGGGCGTGATACCTGTAGCGGAATTCCGCTGCCGCAACGGTATGTTGGCGGTCTTCAGCACGGCGGAAAGTGGGATTTACCACCAGGGTTGTAATGAGGGCCTAAGTGTTGTGCAAATCCAAAGCTGCTGAAGAAAGAGTCATGGCCAGGTTGGTGACCATTAAGGTCAGCAGACTACTGGCAAGAAGAGAAAAGGGGCAAGCAGGTTGACTTGGATCTCTCTTCAGTATGTGAAGTGGATAGTGAAATATCAGATGTCCAGTGTGACAACGGTTAGGAGTTGCGGATAAGGAGGGATCTGAGTATAGGGCTTTAATGAGCACCCCGTATAAGCCAGAGACCACTCTCTCATACTTACCCAGAGCCTGAAGATTGTATAGTACTGAGGAGAAAAGAATATTCTAAATGGTGCTCTCAGAATTGCTCAGAGACAATGAGCTAGTTGATGGTCCTGCCAGAGGTCAGTAGATTGGAACCGGAACTCACGTTGTAGGGCTTGGTACTATTTAAGGGCAGAGGCCAGTAAATAGTTTGTCCACTCTCTTCAGGCCCTTCCCATGCCAAGATTCCCAGCAGAATGACTTCCCTGCTATGGGTGAGGCAGTATTGTGCTAAAACTGGGCCATCTGTAATTTGAGTATGGTCATAATTCCGTGGGCGTCATTCCAGGTCATGACCGAAGCACTAAGTTCAGGTTTGCAACCACCACTCAATCTGAAGCAGAGAGATACAATGACAGCAGCAGGTTCAGATGGCTGAAGTGGTGGTATTCGAAGCCCACCCACCATAGGTCCTTGCAGGGGGTGCACAAGTAGGAGGCTAGCCATGGTAAGTGAAAGGTCAAACTATACAGCTGCATACCCCCAGAAACTGTGTCTGCCCAGAGCAGGAATGCTCGCATCCTGGGTTTACGGGTGCAAACACTGTCAGATTTTATGACAGCTTCAATACAAACTGGTAGCTCAGATACACTTCAAAGTAGCTAGCAGCTTTGAGTTCCTTTTTAAATATGTACAGGGTCATTTTTCGTTTTACAGTTAAGGGAGGACAGTGTTTATTTTACATTATCATCATGAGGCTGCAGATAACAGGGCCTGATAATGAGCAGTGCTTGATTCAGATATATGACCCAGGGTGGGGTACAGAGGTGAAGAACTGAAGCACTGAGGTATGTAACTCATCAACAAAAGTCCTTATCAACACAATATTGAAGGTGAGAACAGAATAAATAATGTTTCTGAGTGTTTTTAAATGGGAGAAAACAAAAATAAAGAGTTAACTTAATGATTAAGTTAACTTTTCATGTTCCTTTTTTCTCATTTCCAAGTGTTTCATTTACAAACAGCAGGACTCTTGCTCCCAGTGGGTAGTGGACACTGTGCCATATTTACACCTGAAAAAAAAGTCATTTCTTAAAATGGGAGAAATTTAAAATGAAGAAAAATATTTTTATGAAACATTGTCCAGTGTTTTTACCCACTTTCAGTTAGGCCAATTATGTTTTAAATTCCTTCCAATTAAACAGATTGCTGTATTTTTATGTTCTAAATACAAATTCTTGCCTTCAGGGCACTAGGTACAAGATGCCTGCTGCTTGTATATGCAACACCTTTCAAATGGGAGAAATTTAAAGTGCAGATAAATGTTCAATATAACCAACATTTTTGCAGTATATTTTTCTGCGCTTTAAATCTCATCCATTTAAAAAAAGTTGAATGTTTGTGTTATACATGTGACTGTGCAACATATGTATATGTATGTCCTGTGCCACAAGTAAATTTGACAGGCTCTCATTCATCCATACAGATATACCACATTCATAAGTATACATGTTCATACGTCACCAAAGACCACACTCACACACATTGCAGTCCTATCATGGTGCCCCTAGTATTTTGATCAAACCATAGTAACTGTCTCCATGGGTTTGAGGCTTAAAGTGAAACTGGGTCTGGAGGTGTCTAGTATCACTGAGTGAGTGGCATGGCCTTCAGCAGCTAAAGATGTTTTTCACTGATCAGTAGTAGCTCTCACTACAGAAAAGGTTGGAGACCCCTGGGCAAGAAATTGTCTAGGGATCATCAAATGCAGCATGACAAACCATTTTAGCCATTTAGACTTTTCTCCAGAAAGAGAGATTGAGGTGTGAATGATCCTATTCTTGATTTATAGAGTTCATTTTAGCAGAAACTACTACACAGGAGAAATAGGATGCCCTTTGTAAAACTAACATATTTTTTCTCAAAGACACACTCCTTCAGCTGCAATCTAGAAAATCTGGGTTTGATGTACTACACCTCCCACTTTGGAAATAAATTAAGGCCATCACTTGACTGGATTAAAAGTCTTACATTCTCTAGGATAGAGAGGGGAATGATAGGGGTTTGTGAATGCCTGATGCAAAGTGTTTTATTAATAAGGGCAGAATAACCTACACTTAGTAATTACACCACAATCACAAATAAGTTCTAGTCAAAATCCTTGTTCAACCCTTGGGAGCTTGGCCTATGAACAGTGTGTCTTAACTTAGTAGGTAGGTATGTAAAGCATTTAATATCAACAAAATGGTAAATAAGTAAGGCACAACACACAATTTATAAAAATAGGGAATATTTTTATCTTTTAAATGGCGCCAAAATTATAATCCTCCAATGTAGGGAACTGGAGATATGAATTTTAAAAATGTAAATAAAAAATTGTGTTTTCTACTACCTAAAAGTGAAAAGTGCCAACCGTGGCTAACTGGTTGTACCTGACCGGGTCCAAGTCAAAGTTTGATGGAGCCCAGGTCGGATGCACAAGGTAGGCCTCGGTCAAAATTTTACCTTTGCACATAGTCACTTTTTTGGTTCTTTTTTCCTGGTCGTCGAGTGAGGTTTCTCTGCAGGCCTGGTTGCAAGTCATCACCAGTGACTTGGTTCAGTTCAAGGCCTCGGTGAACTCCTTGCAGTCTTGGTTCTCATTGTAAATGGGCAGAGCTCCGGAGCTTTAGTGGCGCTAAGTTGCAGTTCGATAACACTGGCTTGACTCTCGTTGATGGGTCAGTCTACTTATGGAGGTTTTCACCAAAATTCTCCAAATGGTCCAAAACCTCTAGAGCTTCTTCCAGATGGTCATTTTGGTGTCATGAAGTGTCCACAACACCAGCCAAGGTTCCAGAAGCTCTAAGTTGCTCCTGAAAGAGTTGGGATTTCAATTCTCACAATGCACTTGGTCAAATCCTAAAAATAAAAAGTCCACTGGATGCTGGACAGCTGGACTTTTCTTACAGGAGATGATGCAGGGGACTCTTGGTAGCATCTTTGTGCCTATTGCTACAAGGATTCCACTCCTGAATCTTGGAAGCAAAGCAAAGTCCACTTTTTGGCGAATGCCAGAGTGTGCAGCAGGTCTAGTCCTTTATAGTGCAGTCCTTCTTGGTGGTCAACAGGGTTTCAGCAGGGCAGTCTTTCTTCTTCTGATTTCATTTAGCAGGGAACTGAGTTGCTGGGCAGCTCTCCCACATTTACATAGGTTTCTGGGTTGGCAAACGGGGGGCATCTCTGACCAATGGAGTAAATGGTGTCACCCTCTGAGATGAACACTTCCTAGGACGTGTGACATATTTTTGTCCCAGAAAGCACTGTTTCAGAATAATCCAAAATGAAGAAAATCCTTCCAGTTCTGGCTAAGACCACCCACAGGAGTGGCTAACTTCCCCCACACTCACCTTCCAGCCCTTCTCCTTATCTAATTAGAGAGGCTCCCACCTGGCTGGGATTGTAGGAAGTGGGGGTGGATCTGGTTTCTGTCCTATCTTTCCCCATTTGAAGACCAGTTAGCTGCCTAGACACCCTGCTATTCTGTCATCTGCTGCTGCAGATCTCCCCCCCACCAGATGTCTCCTTGGCCTCAGCCCAGGCAACTTCAGTCACACTTCATCAGAGCAACCTGGCCAGCCTGTCAAAGGCTGGCCAATCAGGAGAGGCTGCTACAGGACTGCATTTAGGTAACATTATGAAAGCATTTCTAAAACTACTTTCCTGAAAAAGTTATAATAAATCTAACCTTGGCAAGTTTGTTGATTTATTGTAACTATTAATTTTACTCCTTGAATTACATTTTCAGCTCACTTATATCACAAAAAAAGACGTTATTGGCATTAAATAAAGTCTTCTGATGTTAGCCAATGGAGCTAAAGTACTACAATGGGGAAAAACAAAATTATCAGTTTTTCCCTCACTTGGGCATATAATACATCTTTTATAATGAACCTGATTATTATTACACTGCACGCTACCCTTGGGGCTCCTTGGATAGACGGTGGGGGTGCCTTATATGAAAAATAAGGTAGTTTGAGACTTCTGAAGTACTTTGATTTCCAAAGTCAAATTTAGCAAGGCAGGTGTTGGACCTGGCCCTTTTTACAGGGTCATCCCCAAACTTTTTGCCTCCTTCCTCCTACTTTTCTGACCTATTGTTGTTGGCTTTTGAACTCTGAGCACTTTACCACTGCTAACCAGTGCTAAAGTGCATATGCTCTCTGTGTAAGTTGTACTGTTGATTGGTTTATCCATGATTGTCATATTTAATTTACTTATAAGTCCCTAGTAATGTGGACTGTATGTGCCCAGTGCCTGTAAATTAAATGCTACTAGTGGGCCTGCAACACTGGTTGTGCCACCCAGTTTAGTAGCCCCTCTAGCATGTCTCAGGCCTGCTATTGCAAGGCCTGTGTGTGCAGTTTCACTGTCACCTCGACTTGGCATTTAAAAGTACTTGCCAAGCCTAAAACTCCCCTTTCTCTACAAATAAGTCACCTCTAATGTGTGCCCTAGGTAACCCCTAGAGCAGGGTGCTGTGTGGGTAAAAGGCAGGACATGTACCTGTGTAGTTTACATTTCCTGGTAGTGTAAAACTCCTAAATTTGTTTTTACACTACTGTGAGGCCTGCTCCCTTCATAGGCTAACATTGGGGCTGCCCTCATACATTGTTGAAGTGGTAGCTGCTGATCTGAAAGGAGTAGGAAGGTCATATTTAGTATGGCCAGAATGGTCATACACAATCCTGCGGACTGGTGAAGTTGGATTTAATATTACTATTTTAGAAATGCCACTTTTAGAAAGTGAGCATTTCTCTGCACTTAAATCTTTCTGTGCCTTACAATCCACGTCTGGCTGGGTTTCGTTGACAGCTCCTTGTGCATTCACTCAGACACACCCCAAACACAGGGTACTCAGCCTCACTTGCATACATCTGCATTTTGAATGGGTCTTCCTGGGCTGGGAGGGTGGAGGGCCTGCTCTCACACAAAGGACTGCCACACCCCCTACTTGGACCCTGGCAGACAGGATTGAACTGAAAGGGGACCTGCTGCACTTCTGTGCCACTCTTTGAAGTCTCCCCCACTTCAAAGGCACATTTGGGTATAAAACAGGGCCTCTGCCCTACCACCTCAGACACTTCCTGGAGAAGAAAATGTGTAACCAGAACTTGCATCCTGCCAAGAAGAACTGCCTGGCTGCCCAAAGGACTCACCTGACACGCAGCCGGATAACTACTCGTCACATCACGCACTCTGCACTCTGTTTTCTGAGGAGCAATCTGAAGGCATTTAGGGGAATAGTTATCTATCTTTCATGCAGCACAACTCAGCAAGCCACCTTGTTGTGCTGCACAGCATGACAGGGAAATTGCACTTTTCCTGGTTATCATCAATGCAGTCACCCTTGCGTCATGTCGCAAGGGTGCTTGCATCGCAGGCAGGATTATTTTTGTGCAAGAAGGGACATCGTTCTGCACAAAAACAATCCTGAGAGGCATTTTCCTCTTTCGACATGTGCTTCAGTATGCTGCAGCACATGTAGAAAAAGGACAAATGAGGAGAAATAAAGATATTTCTCCTTGTTACACCTCACCTGGGAAGGTGCAGCATTTTGACACATTTCCAGGTCTACGACTTTTGTTAAATCTGGGAATGCACCAAACTCCATGGGTGGATGCATCAGCACACCCAGGTTCCATCCATTGAACACTTTCCTGCCACAGAGTAAAGCAAAGCAGTGATTTGCACTGTCTTACATTTCTATAGATTTATGAAGCCATGCGGAGCCAAGGAAGGTGGTCTTGTGTGGGTTGATAAATCTCATTTAGGTTTTGTGTCCCCCTTGTGCCCCCTTGTGTGACACCATCTTGATTAATCTGGCTCTTAATGTTATTAGCAAGTGGCCCAGTGTCATTGTGTGCAACAATGCACCTGTCTGATACTGTGTGTTATAGGCTGCTGAAGCCTGTTGGGTTGTGTGGCAGCACTATAAGCCAGCCCACACACCATAGAAATTAGAGGTAAAAAAGTCTGTAGCCGGCCTCAATCAGTGGGTCTAAGGCAGCCATCGAACGAATATCCATCCTCTCAATCTGACCCTGCCCAGCATACTTGGGAACCAATTGTAATCCACAGACTGAGTGGAATCTGTGACTTAAACAATATTTCAGTCAAAAAATTCCATTGAAACCATTAAAAATTACACAAAGGGTTTGAAATAAGGTTTACAGGTATTGGGTGTAAAATATTCCCGGAAGGACATATTTAGTGCAAAATATTTACATAATATACTGGCTGGATGCTGGTTAAAACAGAAAAAGTCTATCAGAAAGACATGTTCTTTTGAACCAGTCTCTATTTCAGCAATGCGTTTTTGGTTGCTGCATTACCGTTTGTGAAAAAGTAGGTTTACCCTAAAATCTGTCACATTATATTCCTTCATCTAAAAAATGATGTTTTGATCTTCGACCCTTTGTCTTTCATTAAGTATAAAATCTAGCTTTCAAAGCCACGCGCACGCCTTCTACAGATGGAAGTAATTGGCAGAGATAAAAATGCAATGAAACAGAGCAGTCATTTTTCATCATGTATTAAATATGTGCTTCAGAAGCTAACTTGATAAAGATTTTTTCTTTTATGAATTTATAGAGACAGAAGATAGTCATATGCCCTTTGCTGAATGATTAGTAGGGTAGTTAGAATAACATCTGCCGTTTGAATGCCCCATTCTCTATACTTTGACTGGATATTTATTCGCTATTCAGCTGTTGTTGCTGACATCACTACAGTCGGCCTCATTTGCACTCTAGCCTATTTCTATTCCACTAGCCATCTGACCTGTCTTGACATGCATTCTTTGAGCAGCACTGCCCTGGGGATTAGAGTCCCCTCTCCACCGGCTTTTACATGGCAGTTGCATCGCCATGTGAAAGCTGGCGGAGACAGGGTGCCGGGAGTCCCATGGGGGCCCTGCACTGCCAATGTACTTGCATGGGAAGTGCAGGGGCCCCCATGGACAGTAAGTCATGCTTTTCACTGCACGGTAGGTGCTGCTGCACCTAAAACACTCCAACATTGCATCAATGTTGTGGGCTGTTTCCCGCTGGGCCAGCAGGCAGAAACTGAGTAATAGGGGTTGTGGGAGGGCTGCCGCATAGGTGGTAACCAGACCGCTGGAGTTCGGGTGGGCAGGTTTTTCCGCACACCAAACTCATAATCAGGGCCTCACTGTATTGGTTGTTTCCTAAAAGAAAGATGTATGTGTTAATATCAATCCTTTCTTAATTGTGAATATCTTTCAATTAAAATTCTCCGCATGCTACAACTGGATTTATCTGAGCCTTTAGATGGTTAACCCTCTTGTCCAAAGTCCCACTTTAGGTTTTATTAACACTGTTGCTTCCACGGGAAATTGTTTTATAGTTCTATACTCCAAACACATGTATCTTGCTAAATTCCTTGTAACAGGGCAATTTGTATTGCATAACTTTGCGTGGAAGAGGCATGCAATGGGTGTTGATGTGGGTGTGCCACAGCAACACCTATTGCATTTTAACGCTGCCCCAGATTTACGAGTTTTCGTAAAGCAGCGCCAAAATCTAACAACATCACAGAAGTTCCATTAGCAGGGTGCAATGAGGAGAAATGCTTTTATTTCTCCTCATTATTTGCTCTTTCTATGTGTGTTGCATTCAACAGTACACATAGAAAGAGCAAATCACTATTTAAGATTGTTTATGTATAGGAAGGTGTCCTTCCTGCACAAAACCAGTCTCCCCATCAACGCTCCATCCTTACACCATGGCACAAAGGAGGCTACATTGGCGCTCAGCTGCAAATTTGGCACAGGGGACAATACAGGGGTGTGCTCTATTCAATTAAATATGGCCCATCCCTGCATTGTAAAAATGACTGAGCGCTGCGCTGCCAATTTTGGCACAGTGTCACTCTCCATCATTTTCTGTTAAATATGGGCCATTATTTTTAACTGCATGATTCCTATGCTGATGCCTTGAGATTACAACTTATCTCTAGTACAAATACTGGTCTTCTACGCACAATATTTCATTTTATATAGCATGAGGTGCCTTACTTGATTTCTCTCATTTTTCTTTTTCAGGCTCCTCCAATTGCAGTTCTTGTAGTGCTACTGTCAGAGCGAAGTCACAGAAACTATCTGGAAAATTGCAGGTATGTCTGTCTCTTTGTATCCAAGTTGCCTAGCAAGATGTGGCAGGACCTGGTGAGTTTTTTTACCTGCCGAAATCTCAATTCCTTAAGTGACCATGCAAGAGCGGTTACTAGAAGGTTGTCCATTACATCAACATCAAAGAGAGGGACAGTGTATAATCTCCCCAAGTAACGATAGACAAAAATGAATACACTGTTCCTGGGAAAAGAAGGGAAACCCTATGGTTTAGGAGCAAGAGCTCTCACACATCCATTAGGATGTCATGCTTCATCATTGGGGTGCTCCTCGTCAGACCAGCGCTGCAATGTCTGACGGGCTCCCCGTGAGGGGGCTCTTTGCCGGAGATCTTTTAAAATAACTGCTGTGGTGAAATAAGACCTACAGGCAGGTCGTAATTCAAAAGCAGGAGAGAGTTAAAATTGGTTCTATACCACGACGGGAAATTCTCATTTGATGGGCAGCAAGGGGATAACACCAAGATTAAAAGCAAATTGAAAGTGATAAAATGAGGTAATGCTCAAACACTTTCTGGAATGATGGGGGCAAGGAAATTATCTCAAAGCCACCTGAATTGTCCATTTTAAACAATTACCGCTCAGTTTCCCATCATGTCTTTCTTATGACGTGTATGCCTTTGCTTAAAAGTAAGTCTTCCAGCTAACCCCACTGTCCAGTAACACTAGATATTATCAAAGGCTGATGACCATGTTAGCGATAGCATGATAATACTTAAGAACATGTTATCCGCTTAGAAAGGCTACTGATTTCACCAAATCTCATGAACCTGGAAGTGATGGGTTTTAAAAAAGTCCAGTTCTGAGAGCCACATCTTCACATGTACTAGCTCCAGGGAAAATTGAGTTGGGCCATCTGAGAACTCTGGGATGAAGCTGTAGTTGGCAGGGCATTGACAGTACCAAATGAAGGTAGACTTATGTATGAATTCTGTGAAATAAGTGCTCAACTAATAGTTCCTCTGTTCAGCACAGCTGTTCCAGAAGTGGTGACTTAGCATAACCTTCAATTAGAATACAATTGGCCTCTTGTTCCTCTAATACCAAAACTAAGGAAAGAAACACAGTCATATGCCAACTACAGGCCTATATCTTTTATAAATACTGACAAGACAGTTCTTTCAAAAGTGTTATTTAATAGGCTATGAAAATATATATCACTGTTAAGTCACAAAAATCAAGTAAGTTTCATTCCATGAAGATCTTCAATGCACCATTTGTAGACCCTCATTTATGCTCCATGGCTAGAAAACCACAAGGAGAAGCCCTTTCACTTCCTTAGATTCCCAGAAAGCCTTTGATCATATGAGATGGCAATGCTTTTTTTAATGTGATGTGGAATAGGGCCCAAATGCATTAAAAAAATATCAGTCTATACTGTAATTCAACTGCAGAAGTGAACAGTGGTGGGTATATATCACCTACTGTCTAGATACAGAGGGGTGACAGATAAGGTTGTCTGCATCTCCTCTACTCTTTCCATTAGCATTTGAATCTCTGTCTTCTGCTGTTCAGAAATCTGATGGGGGGTTTTGATCGATATTCAGAGGCAGAGGAGATTCACATTTTCTTGCCATTTTGTTGGTCCTTTCCAAGCCCACTCTGTCATAATACAATACAGAAGAAATAGCACCTGATTTAGATCTTGTCGGAGGGTAACACTCCATCACAAAAGTGATGGATATGCCATCCTCCTTATTACTGTCTCATAATATCCTATGGAGATCATAATACGGCAGACGTTTGTGATGGAGTATTCCCTCCTCAAAGATCTCAAACAGGCCCATAATCTTTACTTTTACAACATTTTCTGTATACAAATTTTAATGGGACAAGTTTGAAGCAATGCACATGGACCTTTTCATAACCAGTGATCTTAGACCTCTCTTTTAAATAAATGCCCCCAAAAAACTAAAACATTTGTGATTTTTGGTTAACCAAATATCATCTATGATGACTGCAGACAATGTCTCAGCACTTTTGGAGAAAACACAACTGAACTTTCCAAAAGTACCAGCAACTTTCACTTTTGAAAAGTAAAGACTACTGAAATCATAGTACCCTGACGTTTCTATGTCTTTAGTATGCTCCCTTTACAAACTTCACACATGTTCCTATGAGAAAATGACAAAATAATCAAACGATTCATATTAGTCTTTATAAAAAAACAGTTCTATAAATGGAAACATTAGATACAGCTACAACATTAGGAGCCTTCAGTCTGCCTAACCTGGAGTCCCCACCTGGAAATTACACTTGGGAAATTACTTCTCCTGTGCCCAGGCGACACCAGAATAGATACTCATTGAATTCCACCAATCAAGAAACTCAAAAAGACCATTGATGAGCTCTACAGAGTGAAACACTGATGGGACCCTAGGACTCCAATGCTTCAAAAAACAGAGGCATTCTGGCGTAATGAATTCATCCATCTTTTTGCTCTTGTCTGGAACAATGAAGACCTTAGAATCAATAAAAGAACAATTAATTGACCAGAATGGTCTGTTCAGGGTACACAGACCCAGAAACCTATCCTAATGAATGGCATGATGAAATCCTTCACAAATGAGAATGAATATAATATTGATAGAAAGTAAGAAGCATTGTTTGACCAGTAAACTTGGAAAAATGGCATCTCAATTACTGGAATCTACAATCCACCCACACTTCCAATGATGAGATGACTTTAGAAAAATGGCCTCCATTCTATTCACCTTTCTGATTACCAACCAAGAATGCTCAGACCTTTAGAAATTCATGTTAACAGATTGAGAGAGGCACGTCCTAGCTTTTGTTTTTGGATAACTGAATGAATAGCACTGGTCCAGTCTAAAGCTATGGAAAGTCAATTTAAGCAACTTTGCCCACAACTGGAGATACAGTGATCTGATTTTAGGACAGCACACACACACTAAGGTCAGTCTGAAACTGACAGATATACTGGCAATGGGTAAATCTCATGTAACATTGCAAATTACAGAAATCACAAATTATTGAAAAGCTGGAACAACACAGCACTTGTGACTGCCAAGACCTGTATACTGAGAAGAGGAAAAGTGAGTATATCCTCCATGCACAATTGGATGAATGATCTAACAACAGCACCAACACCTAAACAAGTAACATACAGACTACTAGACTAGCAAATACTTTTTGGTTAAATACGAGGACCATTCCTCGAAGACTTAAAAAGAATCAGATTATTCACACCTTTTAACAATATACGCTTTGATATCATTGGAGATCGCTAGCATTAACATCAAAATTCCTGCCTTGCATCTCCGAGTTACAAATTTAAATTCATTATATTTATTTTATGTAGCACAAATTGGGAATGTCGTCAGTGTTGCTATGATGGTATATAAAGTTACGTTTATCCTTTCTCCTTGCCCCTTTGCACCCTCTCACTTTTGATTCCTCAACCTTCCTTCCTCTGTTATCATCTACCCTTAAGCTCAGCATCATCTTTAGTTACACTTAAGCCTTCTCATAACAAATTTCCACGCTTGTTGTAGTTGCAGATTTTATTTTAATGTTTGGAATTAGAAACGTCAGTTCCTGAGCTCCCTGTTTGCTGTTCTGCTCTGACAAAATGTATGGGGCATATTTTTAAGCCCCTAGCGCCACCTTAGCTTCATTTTTTTTTTTTACGATAATGTTGCTCAACAAGGCCAAAATCCTCATGCAATATTTACAAAGTGTAACCCATTGTGCTACATTATGCCTGCGCCAGGCATAATGTAGCGCAAAGGGGGCATACCCCCTTTAGGGGGGCCCAAAAAATGGTGCAAGGAAATCTAACTTCCTAATTTCCTTACATAATTTGTTACAACACTTTTAACGCCTGCTCAGAGCAGGCATTAAAAGGGGGCTTCCATTATTTTTATTGGGCCCCTATGTACTCTGCAGGAGTAGTGCCAATATTCCCTGCAGAGTACATCAATAGCTTCAATAAAAATGATGCTATTGCCCCCTACCCTGAACCATGGAGGCAGTAGGGAGACGCTAAGGGGCGCAAGGAAAGTGGTGCCGCACTAGGTGCAGCAGCATTTTCTTTAAATATGCCCCTATCTTTAACATTGGCCACTCTCTGCTAATGGACATACATTGCCACCCACCTGTTATTTTTGCTTTTTATATGTAATTTCACCCTATCTGTCTGGTCCACAAATCTGTCCTTCACCTTCTCTTCCCCATCTTTCTGCACTGACCATAGTGCATGTACTTTCACACCTTGATCATCCCCTTTTAGGTCCGTCTCACTGAAAGAACCAGTGGGAGGCCCCAGAGGATGGGGCAGAATGAAGTTTAAGCAAAACAGTCACAGTGTCTGACATTTTACCATGCTGAAGTCATATTCATACATTTGTTTTTTTTTCATACTCCGGGTGCGCACATGATTTTCACTGATGAGTCCAATTAGGCACTTCAAAACTGTAGATACA
This sequence comes from Pleurodeles waltl, assembly GCF_031143425.1. NCBI lineage: Eukaryota > Metazoa > Chordata > Amphibia > Caudata > Salamandridae > Pleurodeles > Pleurodeles waltl. Next base: position 1,417,734,638 of record NC_090440.1, on the reverse strand, counting down.
TATCTGATGTATATATATATACTCAGTGGCAGGTCCTCGGCTATCGCAGAGGAGCGTGGCCCCTGCTACAAGCAGCAGCTGCAAAACTGTCACTACAAATCCATAATAAAGAAAGTTTATTATGGTTTTGTTGTAAAAAGGATGGGGCCATGGGGTGTGACAGGGACCTAGGGGGAGTGCACAGCCCTCCCCTCAGTGCGCATGTATATTTGCCCAGCTGTCTCAGGACCCCAAGGTCTCTCCAACCCGGCACTGTGTTGCTGGGTTGCAGACGGCAGGCAGAGTCTTCCGCTCTGCCTCGGTGCCAGCAGCATGAAAGCAGCCTTAGGATTGGCCAGAGGGAAGGATGCCTGTGCCTACAGGCTGCAGTCAGAGGAGTGGATGGAAACAGCGTGGCGCGGTGAGAAAGGTACATTTTTTTAAATCATTCTATTTTTTTTTTGCCATTCCCCCACGCCAAGCGACACGCCTCTCCTCTTAGCCTCTTTTCCCTCCCACGTGCTGCGACTTTATGTACGTAAATATTATATTCATATTTATGTTCTCGTAGGCTCAGTGGGAGAATGGAGTCTAGACAGGCAAGAGGGAAGGAAAGTAATAACTGGTAAAAAAAAAATTGAGTGACAGAGAGGATGAAGAGCGAGGGAGGGACGACAGTGACATGGAGAGTAGTGGAAAGAAAGAGAGAGAAAAAGGAAGCGAGTTTGTGAAAGAGATAAATATATACAGAGACCTGGAGCACGCAAAATGAGGCAGGTAGGACAGGCCCAGAGCGAGCCAAAGAAACACAGATGGTGATGGAGAGGCAGCTAAACAGAGCAGGAGAGACATACAGAAACATGCACACAGAGTGGGTGAGAAATAGATAGATAGATAGATAGATAGATAGATAGATAGATAGATAGATAGATAGATAGATAGATAGATAGATAGATAGATAGATAGATAGATAGATAGATATTCGTACATCTATATTTAGAGTAGTATCAAAAAGACGGTGAATGAAGATGGGAATAAAATACTGCTTCAAGTGATAAACAGGGGAAACTGCTGAATAAAATGGGTGATGGAAGGAGAGAGCAAGCATCTAAGAAAGTATTAAAATGCTGAAAATAATAACCAGACCAACGGCAAGAAAGAGACGGGAAAAAGAGAACATGATTTAACAATTAAACATTCATCTCTGCGGGAGTGTGAGCTGCATACCTTTCCAAAGCAATAGTTCTGTGGGTTTAAGCGCCGGGCTGCTTTTTGGGTTTTACGTTTTCATAAACGCTCTGCTTTTTTCAGTGTGCCATTTTAGTTCTGAATTGGCACTGACAAAACTGCAGCTTAAAAGGGAGAAACACAAAGAGCATTTATAGGCAACACAGATGGAAGGAGTACCGATTACCACCCGGAGCTAAAATGTAGGTGATGGGAGTAGACCGATTTCTTCTGTTACATTTTTTACAGTCACTCGCTTTTTAGTGCCACGCTGTCAGCACGGCATGTCACTTACTGAAATGGCTTAATTATGTATTGAACATGTTGATACAGTGTTGGTAGGCAACAAAGTGCGAATAAGAAACATGACATATAAATGCTTGCCCTCTGGTGTCCACGCAGCACTTTTGTCACATTGTGTAAATGTGATATTTTTTTAACAGGCACTCCAGTATAAAAGAGCAATTTGTGCTCTTTAAATAATGTGCTATATTTGATTTACATTACCATATATTGACTGGAATAAGATAAACTGAAGCCGAATGATTCCATTGGAACCACTGGTTCTCCTGCAGCCTTCTCCCAGTGATAGGTCACATTCTCGGACTGAGAGAATGGGTTAGTTTAGCGTTTAGTTCTATTGTGGGGCGTTGTTTGATTTGGTCCCATGCAAAAGAAAGAAAACAGCTCGGCATCCCTCAACAGGAGAGCCGGTTTGTGTCTAAATAAAATAAAAAGTGTCAGAGTTATTGAAAAAAGTCGGAGATTTTGTAGCAGTAAGGGGGCAATCAGCAAATCGGTCTTTCGGTCTAAATCAAGGAAAATTTAAAATTCTCAGCTGCTAACGCCTAGAGACACACAAGACACTTGTCCTCTCAACTCAGAATGCTCGACCGTTCGATATTGATTTTCATTCTGAGTTGTTCATACCGCTGAGTTCATGTGGCTTGGCCTGACCCTCCTGATCACCCTCCTCCTTCAAGGTTTTCAGACTTTCATACTACTTCTTGTTTAATTTTTCAACTAAATACACTTCTGTTGGAGAAACGAATATGAACACTCGAATGTTGTCACAGACTTATTTCCACTCTTATGTCCACTTCACCCCAGCATCTCTTGAGTTTAAGTTATTTTTATAATGTTTCCAACATCTACACGGTACTTGAAGAACAGAACAACTTGGTCAAATATAAATATTACAAGGTAAGAAATGGAAATCTTGTCTGTGTTTGGACCTTTGATGACCAATTCTCTTAAACATTTGTACAGTTTTAAGAAGCAGGAATAAAAAGCACACATCTTTGTGGTCACTTTGAGCTGTATGCTATCGGATCATCTGTATACAGTAGAAGTGGTCAAGCGATAATACGATAAATGCAGATGGCCAATTGTTTTGAGTTCTTAATTGATATGATGGAAAGACCTGTGATCGGCCAGCTTGGAACTGAGGCTCAGAGGTGATCAGCAATGAGAAAAGACTCCCTGCATATTAGTGATGGGGAGCACCGGGCAGCAATCCTTGTACTTTTGTGAAGATTCTCAGTCAAAGCTGTAGACTGGCGAGAGTTCACTATTCTCGGAAAGACCCTATCTTTATATGTTGCCTATCTCTTTTTTAATTCTTCTGAGCATACACACCAGCCAGCAGTAGAGTGTAACTAAGGAGTGATGGTGAAGAGGTAGGAAGGGCCCTATTTTCCAAATGAAGTCATGACCCCTTGTCATTGGGCTCAGTTTCTCTGATATCCCCCTTGCCCTCAACAAGCTGGACGCTGAATTCTAGGTTCCTGGGAGAAATGAGAAATCAATAAAGCACATCCATGTGCTCCTGATCACCTACCACCTCCTCCAGACACAGTACAAGAAAGGGGATTTGGCATCCATGGGTGTAAAAGATATGCAGCTGTGCCAAGCTTCTCCTCTGTTGTACATTGTGACCCACTTGTTTGGGATATGAGTGAATACATTGAGTACATTAGCTTAGGTCACATCCCAGTATTACTCAATCCAAAACCGGGCGCCCAAGGGCAATGTCTGGGAGGGCAGGACCTATTTGCAAAAGACTACTGCCCTGGCACTGAATATACTTTATTTAACGTTATTGCTATACAACATTTGTTGGCCTACCTCTTCAGCAGTGATTCACATTCACATGGGCCAATCAGTGGCCCAGAAGGCAGGAAATACTACTCTCCCACTTCACATACGGGGGAAAGGTCTGTTTGTTCTGCAGTTTGTGCACATGGTGGAAATGAGTAAAGCCATGGAACATGATTCCATGCCACTTTCTTGGAACAGGGATGAAGTAACTCTTATTACAAGTAACTTCAGATTGAATTTAGTAGCCTCATGAGAACTTGCAAGAGATTACAAGTCCTGCACTTTGATTTGGAAAAGTGAATTGGTCAACGAGATCCATGGTTCTTCCTGATGGCGAATGAATTTACACTTGTCCATAAAAAAGTTCATTTTGAAGACTAGGCAAAGCAGGTGTGATGTTACAACCTCATCTCATATACCTGTGGGTTTAATTTAAAGATCCTAATGTGTGTGTGGGGGGAGGGGGGGTGACCAGGACAAACATTCATGCTACATCTTTTGCCAAACTTTAAATTCATACGGTTTATATTCCACAGAAAAACACAAAAAGGGAGCACCTTCCTTTGAGTGACTCATGGGTTTGCAACAAAACCCACCAATAAGAAAAATATAAAAGCCAGCAGCCCATGCAATATTGTCCAAGGTGCCACTAAGTGGGATCGAAATTGAGCACAGTTTGTTTTCCATTCCCACATGGTTCCTGTATTTCTTTATTTCTTTTTCTTGTTTGGCGTCTTAGGAAAACAATATGGCCCAGCTAACAAGTTTCATCCCACACTCTTAGCATGTCTTTAAGGCTAATCTAGTCATGCTTCTTACCTCCTATTCTCCTTTTAGGTAGAGCATGTGCAGAGCATTTGAAGTTGCATACATTTCCATCTGCCTGTGGTACATCAGCCAAGAGAAAGGTTATCTAATATGTCAGTCAAGCTCGTCCTGGCATTTTTACAACTTTGGATTTTATTATATTGTGCGTATAGTTATCAGTGAAAATCTCCAGTTGTGTTAAATCCCTATTCAAAGTATAAACAGGGCTGTGGTAAGGCCACATGCAAGACTTGAGTGGAGTGCCAATGCAGAGACTTCTCATGTGGTGTTGTCATAAGTAGTTTCTCTCTAGTGGTCTTGGGGACAACATTGCTCAAGTAACTCACCATAACATGAGAGCAACCCACTCTGATTGAAAACAGAAATAGCAAGGTCCTTTTGTGCTGTTTCTGAGTATGAAGAAGCTGAGTCAGAATATGAGGATAAAACGAGTAGTGGGGCAGAGATAAATGGGCTATGCCTGTCCTAATTATTAGTAGAACATATTTACTCAATCTAGTGAGTAACTAAAGTATATATTTTTTAAAACACGTTCTAAAGCTCAGATTCATGACCGTTCACTTGTTTAATAAGGTAAAACACTTGTCCCTGGATTTTAAAATATGAAAAAATGTCTATGATTAGGAGATCAGAAAAGGCATTGCAATTAAGATTAAGTTTTAAATTCTATTATAGGCAGTTGTGTGTTTTGGTCCCGCGCAAAATAAAAATAAAAATGCTTTGCATCACTCAGCCCGAGGGCTGGAACGTGCCTAAATGTAAAAAGTTTCATGTTTTTTTGTGGCAGTAAAAGGCAGTCTGCAACTCGGGTGCCACGAAGCTGTACCTTTGAATTAACAGTCTGTGTTGCTGCAGCTCCCAGTTAATAGGCTGTCAAACACCTAGAAAGTGCAAGGGATTAGAAGTGCTGTTGGCACTCAGATGCGGCTCTCTCTACATATTTTACGCATCCATCTATTAGCAAGAAGCACGTGTAATGAGGATATCATACATGGGAAATTCTGCAATCTTGACTCTTGATTGGGAAGATGAATGAAAGAAGAAACAGCAAGCTACGAAGGTGAAAAGACACAATCAAGGCAGATCTGAGGACGGAAAAAGAGGTTCATCGGAGGACAGTAGAGCATATCAAATGTAAACTCACCTCTGAAACACTACGAGGCCTGAGGTACAGTCAGTAAGATACCAAAGGCTCATCTAAATGGTTCATACTTCTGGGATACAGTCAGTCACATGCCACGCACGTCTCTGAAAGGCAAGATCTGACAGGTAAAAGTTATATGTTGGACTCAACCTAGAAATGTTGTCTTGGGCCAGTGACCTAGAGAGCTATAGTCTGTGAGACGGGAAGAACTGGAGAAGAATGCATGACCTTTCAGACATCTCTGAAAGGGTTTTATGGCTCGGACACAGGGCCCCCTTTAGGGTGGTGCGAGCGGTGCGGCCTCACCGGGTGCTGACCTGGTTTTGGGGGTGCTGACCTCAGGGGGCGGTGTGTTTTGCAATGACTTACCCAACTTGAGATTTATAAGCACCTGCTGAAAAGTTCCTCGTGCGGACATCCTTCAGGAAACAAGTAAAATGTCAAGATACCTCTTGTAATTAATATTCCTGCTAGGTGGAGAGATGGGAGTTTTGTCAAGTGGCAGCTTTAACTCGCAATAAAGTAGGGTACAGGGTTAATATGCCTGCTGCAAAGAACAGAACTACATCTTATATGGATAGCTGAGTGGATTAGTAAAGCCTGCCTTTACAAGAGTTTTGAAACAAATGTATGTCAAAGGTAGACTATGGAGAGATGAAGGGCACATTTGCTGGGTGGCGGTCATGGGTTGGGGGTGCCTAAAAAGGCTGTCGCACAGGATGCCACCAGCGCTAAAGCTAACCCTGCTCATATAGATTCAGTCCCATGCCAAGCAATCATGCAGCAAACGTGTCATTCTGCCTGGGAAAGGCAAGTAGGGCTGTCAAAGAGCGCTACATGCCATGTTTGTTTTCATACTGTAGACCAGTAAGTCCTGGATGAGTCTGTCACATATCTTCTCTTTCAGACCCTCTTCCTGAGATGTGATTGTCTCTTTCCCTCATTCACTGGCTATTCATTGAGTCAATCGTATTGAAAATCAATAATTCTAACAAAAATTCCCATGTTGCTCCTTCTCAGTGGATTGGTTGTCCTCCTGGCTGCTCTTTCCTAGCCAGAACTCTACAATGGTGTGGTCATGTGTTATTTCAGACAGTGCCATGTTCCAATTGCTCCCGGGCTTTTAGGGGATGCTGTGAAGTAGTGTGCATTGCCCAGCACTCCAGAGTAAGGTATTGTGCTTGCAGAGAAAATAAATGTCTACTTGCTTGATTGTTGAGGGTGTGTGAAGTTTTAACTTCCAGTTAGACAGGCACCAACCCACCTGGAGGTAAAGCTGTCACTATAACTGGTTTGGAGTGACCATAGAGGAGGAGACTGCTTAAACTCTTGGAACACTTCTGAGTCGGCATACATGCACTGTCCAGGGAAAGATGGGTTTTCCCATCTTGTATTTTAGGAGTGAGAGAGAGTAACCTGGCTGTGCCATTATGTCTCTTAAAATATGAAATGAAGAGGTGGTTGTTTTCAGCTTAATGAAAGAAGTGTTTTCAATAAAAATGGTGCACGTAGAAACATACAAGTAAAGTACACAGATAAATGCAATGTTTTATGTATGCCATATTTTATCATAATTTTGAAAGAATGCTTATGTTACAGTGTTTTAGAAATATTATTCTTTATAATCATTGTATATTTGACATAAGAGACATAAGAATATAGAATTTATTTAACCTGAAGTATTCATGTTTGGCCAGAGTGAAGGTCCATGGTTTGTTTCTGTATTCTAACCTTTAATGTGATTTGCTTTTTGAATGTTTTTTCTAAAGCTGCAGGTGTCAGGATCTGATACCTAGTTAATGGGGAGATCATTGTTTGGAATCATAAGAAAAGCCCAGAGGAATGCTTATCGAGGACGTGAGGAGGATCCTGGGCTGGCAGCTAAAACCCTTGGGATATTCCAAAGCGCAAAGGGTGTACCAAGGTCAACGCAGAAACTTCAGAAGGCTAAAGTGTCAATTAGCAACTTATGATTTGTGATTATGTTTTTGAAATGGTAAAGGTATTTGTCTATGGGATCATACGTGGAAGAAACAAGATCTAAGTGTGGTTTAGTTAGCTTCAGAATTTCTCTGCCTTTAGCTTTAATTAGAAACCTCTCTTGAACTCTAATTTCTGTGTGGCTTCTTGCTGCCATACTTCCCTTGATGGAAAATTCTCCAGAAGTTCTGATGTGCTGACTACTTTCCTGAACATATAGAATATTAGCATAAGTAGGATTTTAGATCAAATGGTCAGGCAGGAAAAGTTTCAATCTAACTTAATGCAGCAATTGTTTTTTCTTATTTTTTTGCATTATAGCTAACAAATTAGTGGTCTTTTACATGTTAGTTAAATGTAATATTGTGCAATGTTTTGATTCTTCTTTGGTTATTCCATACATTTATACTATGATTTTGAGACTCGTGCATGTAAGTTTTGACTTTGAGTCTAAATAAAACCACTTTGTAATATAAGGTGGTGTGTGGCCATCAAGTTACACTGTAATTAATTTAACAAATTTGATGCATTGTCTTCTCACCCTTTGGAACAGAGAAGAAAAATTTATCAATCCCCGGATTTAGAAATAGGGCCCAGTGCTGGATCAGATGGGCGCGACAAGGATGGTTCTCTTTCCGAAGTGAGGAGAACTGGAATTAGGCAATAGAACAGTTAGTCCTCAGTGTCCAATTTAGATGCTCATATCCAACTTGGTGATTCAGAGAATAGTTATACTGGTGACAGATGAATGAGTATTATTAGGGTTGCAGATTTCAGCAGTTGTGACAGTTGCGATAGTTGGCGGTGGCTGTGTGAATCAGTGGTGTCTTGCAAAAATGTTTTTGCATGTTGTGTGACTGCAATGATTTATAAAGAGGTTGAAGAGGTTCTTGGGTCTGACGTAGCCTAGGATTTTGGGACAGTTTAAAAGGTGTAGAATAAACTATATTATACTGTCTGCTCAGAGGTGGTGTCGTTGTGAGACATCGCCAATGGCATAGACAAGATAGGGACTTACTTTGTGTGAATGTGAGGCTTAATGTGCATTCACTTTGAATCTTAATGTGCAGAGTGAAGCTATACTGGTCTTGATGACACACCGCAGGTCGAGGTTACATCAAAAGTGATTGTAAACTTTCTTGTGTGTTTGAAACTATTCATTTTAGCGAAGCAGACAAAGTTTTTGTATTTTGTTTGTGCATGAATTATTGCAGAGTGAGCATCTGTGCAGATTGTAAAAGAGGGGGACTGCCATGAGGAATGAGGTCTATGTCACAGTGTACTGTGCTGGTGAAGGTCAGTTGGTGTAGTGTCATGTTGCTATTGGTGTACAACGTCATATGGTGCTGCATTGCGATTGGTGGTTGTGTTGAAGCAAGGAATTGTGGATATGATATTGTTTTTATTGAATTGAAGTCGTGTGAAAATTGTTGAAAAATGAAATGTTTAAAAGTTTTTGCAAGACCTGTTTAGAGGTGATATTCATATTCCTAGTAGGGAGGGTAAAATGACCCCTCCCTCCCGAAGGCACTTCTGGTCCTTATATAGCGATTGATGTAAGGCTTCACATGTGTTTGGCTTGGTCAGTGGTGCAAGATCACAGAAAAAGATGGCCCATTGAGATTCTCACAATATGGCACATTTAATTTGAAAATTATTGAACATTTGAGGAGACTGCTGTACACAATGAAGCCACCCCCTAGACCTGCACAATATGAAGCACTTAATGCTTGGGAACGTGATGCCCATTCGAGGGAAAGGGAGAGATACCAAGGTAGAGTGAAGAAAGCTATGGTTTCTTATGCAGATGCTAGATGAGGTGCTGAGCACAAAAGGTGAAGAACAGATGTGTTAGAAGTTGTTAAGCTGTATCCGGCTTTGAACACGGATGTGACTGTGGGAGAAGGGGAAAGAAAGACAATCAGGAACAAAAAGAGAAGAAGCAAAAAGAGCACCATGACATGAGCATAGATGGTGACGATGATTCTGGCAATAGTCTTTTGGATGTGTTATTATAGGAACACCCATCCCCGTATAATGAAGCTAAAGGTGAGGGTGGGAACAATGATGTTGGGGCAGTGGTGCAATTACTTTCCCTACAGCCCTGAATAGAAAGGCTCCTATTCCTATGGGAGCTATTCCTACTAGCCTGCATTCCGAACTAAGAAGTGAGGATCTGGGAGAAATACACACAATTTGGCAGTACCCAATGGTGTGGTGGGATCAACAACTGCTCCAAATAATTCAGGTACTACAGAAGTTGTTTGTTGAATTCCAACACATACAAGCACTCCATATGCAGCAAGTGCATATATGATTTTGAATATGTCAGGATGCACTTCAATAGGCACATATCAGAAGATGCCCACTCATACTACTCCTGTATGGCACCTGCCTTTGAATTTGGGGAATGGTGCTCAGGGAAGCGATTCCACACCTAAGATTCCTGTAGTAACTTGATCTATTAATGCAAAAGAGATAGACAAATGGGTAAATTTTTTAATGGAAGCAGTCCATCTAAAAAGGGTACAAGTACAGAAGTAAGTCAGGGAACAATTCCCTCAACACCAAGAGAAAGAACTCTCAAGGTAGTTGTCAGTAGAATTGGATGCAAAGATAGTTGGAAATCTTGACTGAGACCAATTGGAGACTTACCAAGAGGATGAGCTTGCATTTATGTGTAGGGACATCTCTAAGCATGTGGGTCAAGTTCATGACAAATTTCAGAATTGGCTCAGAAGTATGAGGTTGACTTAAATAAAACTAAGGCTCTGCTATACAGTGTGCTTTTGTGAAAAAAGACATTTCTCAGATGAGAACTCCAGGGTTGGAAACTTAGATAAAAGAACTAATTCAGAATATTAGAATATAGAATTAATTAGGGTAAATGGGAGAATAAATGGGCAAAATAGAAAGAGGTCAAGAAACCTTCAGGTGAACCGCTCCATTTGGAGCAGATGGAGGTATTGCAAATTTCCATTTGAGAGAAGTGCCTGGTGGAGGTTATGTGCATTTGCCATGGAGAAGGAGTGATCTTGCATCATTTAGCAATGATTTCCCAAAATTACGAGAGAAACCACGGGAGTGGTACTAACAGGATGAAAGGTTTGTGAACAGTTCACGGGTGCTTGTTGATTGATTTGAATATGTTGTTTGACATGGTTGTTTTGAATGACCTATACAATGCCAAATGGTCCATCACCATAGACAATGAAGAGATATCAGAAGGTCATGACATTCCTGAAAGGGAAAGTGCCTCCTCAGGATGTTGACTGGGTCAAAATTGACAGAACAACATAAGGAGATGGTCCACGCTTACTATGAAAGGTTGTTGTAGACATTCAAACAATACATTGGTATGGAAAAGTTAGAAGCAAAGAATATGGGACATTTTGTGTCAAGGTTTGTGACAGGTTTGAGGTCAGAAATAAGCATGATGATCCAGCAACATTTGATCTGTTGGCAGAATAAGTTTATGAGTGAAATTTTGAGTGACTTAAAATACTTCCATGAAGAGATAGAGATGACAGCCGCTCAAAGAAATAGCCAGATGCTCCTAGCATAAATAATATGGGCATGATGCAAGGTGTATACCAACAACCACAAAATCCCATGCAAGGTAGAGGTCAGAGAGTCCCTATGTTCTAGGGTGGATGTACTTAGTCTAAAAAGATCAACCCTGTCACATCTGCAATAGTGTGGGACATGGGAAGTGGGAATGTTAGTTAAATCCAGCTAATCAGGTACAAAATGCAGAGTGTGCAATGACCCAGAAGTCAAAATTGTAATGTGGCTCAAGCTCCAATAATGCAAGTCTCTCAACCTTCGATGCCATAGCAAAATGCTGTTGAGTCATGTCAGAATATGAATCAGGGTTTGAGAATAAATACAAATCTGATGCAAGATAATAATACATTTGAACAATTTCCCCTGTTAAATTTGAATAAAAGAAATGGCCCGATCAGTAAGACTGATTGTGCCTGAAGGGGGAGGAAGGGTCCGTACTTGGTGCTGCCTTAGAGGTGGACAAGAATGTACTATTTATAGACAGTGAAGCGGATGGCCGTCCTATGTCATTCTTGGTGGATACTGGTGCTACCAGTTCTACTTTGAGAACAGTAGAAGTCCCAAACCTACCCCTCTTGGGAAAAACAATCCATTTTTGTTGGTGTAGAGAATTAACAAATGACTGCTCAAGAAATTGCCTCAGATAAAGTGAAAATAGGATCTTTTGAGGATAAACACAAGTTTATCATATGTGACTGCAGTCCAGTGAATCTCTCGGGAAAAGACTTACTTTCAAAATTAAATCAGAACCTGTCTGGATTTCTGTTAAGCCTAATGTTGAATTCCCTAGAACCCAACAATATAATTCGACACCAGAAATGGTTGCTTGAATAACTCATGTAATTGAATCCATGATACACCAGGGAATTCTGAAAGAGATAATGGGAAGTCTTTGTAACTCTCCCATTATGGGTCTTCAGAAACCAAGTGGCAAATATAGTATGGTACAGGACCTGATGAAAATAAATAACATTGTTATTCCTTGTTGCCCTGTGGTACAGAATCCAGCTGTAACAGTATTCCAAATTCCAGGGGAGACTGAGTGGTTCACTATCATTGATTTGTGTCAGGCCTTCTTTTCGATACTGTTGTATAAGGACAGTCAGTTCCGTTTTGCATTCCGGCTCGGAACGTGGTGTACTGTCCCACCAGGGTATACTGAATCTCCATCTATTTCAATCAGATTTTAAAGAACAATTTTGAATCTTTAGTCATGCCTTGCAGCTCAGTCTTGATCCAACACATCAACTACCAAATGGCGGCATAAAATACCCAAGAAGCTTGTAAACAAGACACTATTGCATTCCTGACCCACTGGGCTGAGAATGGACATAAGGTGTCACCAGGAAAGTTACAATATTAAAAAAAAAGTCCGGTATTGTCATGTTTGCTTTCATTATACTAAATGATACTGCTGGATTTGGGTGGCAGAACCACTAGTCTGTGGGGAGCTAAGTCCAATTCCACAACTTGTGAAAACTGTTGGCCTATCCCTTCTGGCCAGCCAACAGTACCTCACCAGCACCTGAAAGTGGCAGTGATTTGTGGCAATCGTGTACATGACATTCAGATTTCTTGAGGAAATTGTGGTGTAACAGATCACATCCTTTTCTCTCAATTAGATTTGTCTCACAGATGCAAAGACAAACAGAAGCCGGAATTGGTCCAATGCACTTTATTGAATCAACTGTGTTTTAGATAAAATGGCATCAACTCCAACGATTAGAATAATGATAGCAATGCAGTGACAAAGAAAGTGAAACATAACGTAAGTCCCGCCATAGTGTCATAATGCTAAGTGTTGGAATTCCTATCTACACTACTAAGGTACTACTGGAGCATAGCAGTGTTATCCCTAATCTGCCCTTCAAGATCCCTAGGTAGACACCATCTCCCATACCTGAATAAAGTAGTAGCAAACAGGGTTGTTGGCCTACTGAGAGTCCTCACCCATGTAAGAGGAAAAGACATCAAGTCTCAGCAGACAGCTGCAAGGCATGTGGATGTAATTATCTGGCTGGATCTCTCCCTCTGAAGTGTAGGGGCAGAGGGATGTTTTATACTAAACAACTGGTGTTCTGAGAAAAGTGTCCTAACATAAGAACATGTATGTTTCTTGTGAAGTGGCAAAGATTGTGGTGTTGAACTTTGTACTAACAACAATACCGGTTACAGCCTTGAGAGTACTGATCGAGAATGTCAGACTAAGAAGAATGAAACCAGTTCCTAGTGTGGTACTGAAAATTCTGGACCCGTGTTATAAACATCGTCGTATCACAACGATTTTGGTATCAGCAGACCGGGAATGATTAGAATAGTATGCACAAGCATTCTATTCATATTCGGGTAACGAAATCACCCGAATATCAGAGTTTCCGTCCTGAACCCTCGTGCTCCATTTAAACGACAGCCATTTTGTGATTGCCCTCACATAGGCCAATGTCTAATGCTGAAAACGAGTCTGAAGGACACGTACATCTTTGCTGACTCCTCTGTGACCTGGGCAAGCTGACTCCACTGCCTGAAGCCAAACCTGTTCGGCCAGTTTCTTTCCCAGTGGCCGAATGAGATTAGTATCAAGGCACAACACATCATAAACCTTTCATCACACACAAACCATGCCTAATCTTACACACACCTGTCCCTGTTTCTTTCTTTATGACTTGCTTTACAAGGAGGAGGTGCCCGTTTATATTGGGGGTCCGTCGATATCTGATGAAAGTACTAAGCCTTGCCGGGTAATTGATTGAGGGCTGGACAAACTGAAATATGGGCTTGTCATCATAACCCTGCTATTTCTTTGTAGTGAAAATATGTGAATGGTCAACTGTAAATTAAGGAATGTTTGCCTAAAGCATAATATTTTGTATAAAAGAGAAGGTTAGCTTTGCAAAGGAAGCAGTCTCCTGAGAATATACACCGTGTTGTACTTCTAGGATACCTGTTACTGGCTGCAGCCAATAAACTAGATCTTTGACTTCACCAAGAAGACTCTGTGTTTCTGTAGTCTGAAACAGGAAGGACTCGAAGCCTTAGGGTGTGTTCCCTGGCACCACTGGGTTCTGAAGAACCCAGTACTTCACTAGGCTAGAGTGCATGAGATAAAAGAAATAAAACATCATCGCAGGATGAAGCTTCTGCTCTGAAAATAAAATTAATAACATACATTTTTATAATGTTAAAGGGCATGATCTTCAGACCTATGGTTATAATAATGTGCCCATAGAAACCTGCTAAAATAACCTCACAACAGTATCTTGAACACCACATTGAAAAGGGAATGAGGAAAGTGTCACAAGAGAGAATTTAAGCCATACTGAAAATGAGTCAGCCAACTACACAGAGGGAAGTCACAATGTTTTTGGGAATGGTGGGCCACTAAAGACAGGGGATACCCAACATTCCCTTGATCGCCTGATCACCAAGCCTTTACAGAGGCTGACACACAGTGATGTGCCAGATCCGATACAATGGGATAATGGCTGTCGTGTCACACTTTTTAGAGAATGTCTCTGTCGTGCCCCGGCTCTAAGGATGTCCAATTATAACAATTTTGTTTGCACTTTTCTGCAGTGGAAGGGAGGGCTTTGCTCTCTCAGTGCAAACTCAAATGCATGGGAATGCTAAGAGACCTATGGCCACTTTAGATCCTGTTGCTTCTGCATTGCCCACCTGATTTAAATTGGTAGCTGCAGTCAGCACTGGTATGGAGAGGTGTGAAAATGTTATTATGAGTCACCCATTAACTGTATACATCCCACACGCTGTTGAGCTTTAGTTGACTGGAACAAAAACACAGCATCTCACAAGCAGTCTACTTACCAAATATGAGCAGGTGATATTGGGTGCATAGAAGGTAAATATCAAACGTTGTGGGATTTTGAATCCTGCCACTCTGTTGCCAATATAGAATCAGGAAATTGCTGAAGATTGTGAAGGGGACCATGATTGTCTTGATATAACTGAACTGTGCATCAAACGGAGACCAAACATTTGAGATGAACCGTTACCTGAATCAGATTATATCCTTTATGTTAATGGTTCATGCCTGTGAAGCAAGTCTGAAAGCAGTTTAGGCTGCTTGTACCTGAGTTACATAGGACTGTCAGGTGGAACCTTTACCAGGATACAAATGGATTTCATTGAGATTCCTGTGTGCAATGGATTGAGATATGTTTAAGTTGTAGTGTGTGTCTTCCCATTTTGTCGAAGCTGACCCAACTAAGCAAAATGATATTCACACTGTAGCTAAACTGTTACTGAGAAAACTCATGCCTAGGTTTGGCATCCCAACCTCTTTGGACTCAGATTGAGGAACTCATTTCAACAATGAAGTCCTGAAATTGTCATGCAGCTTTGCAAATTGAGCAGGGATTGCATTGCACCTATAGACTGAGGTTTTAGGTCTTGTGGAGCAGGTTAATGGCACGCTGAAGTCCAGACTGGCAAACGTGTGTGCTTCCAACTAATTGAAATAGCCTGATGATCTACCTTTTGTTTTAATTAGTCTGCAGAGCGTACCTGATCGAAAGACTGGACTGTCCCCCCACAAGATCTTAACGTGGAAGGTGATGAGGCTGCCAGCGATTCCTGCAAATCCACTTGTGAATATTACTGATGATATTGTCCTAGACTATTGCAAAGGACTAGCTAATGTAGTGCATTCTGTGTCTCATCAGGTTGGAGTAGCCACAACACTTCCATTTCAAGAACAATGCCAAGACCTTAATCGAGGAGATTGGTTCTTTGTGAAGAAACATGTCAGAGAGACATGTTTAGAACCTCACTGGTGTGGGGCCTTACCAAGTGATCCTACTGACAACAACTGCTGTAAAGTGATCTACACAACTGCATACACACTTCCCACACTTACAGAGTTGAGTGTCCCCTTGACACAACAGCACCTGTTCCATAAGAACCAGTGGTTTGAGAAAGATGACATTAGAAGAATAAACAGGCTATCGGGAACCAAAATGAGCCAAAAACAGCACTTGATTGGGCTGAAGGGAGTCTTGAACAAGTCACGTCTGAGACCAAAACAGAGATAATCGAACCTTGCTCTGTGATGCATTGAAGAAGGTGAGTGGAAGCTGGAGACCTTTGGCCCAGAAGGAATGAAAGAGGGAAAGTGAGTCTGCCTATAGAACATGTGCCAACAATGATTGCCGAAGAAACTGCAACTTCCGAAATGAGTGAAGGTGACAATGAAAGTGTGGCACTAAGAAGATCAAAAAGAACAAGAGTTCTTAGTTGTAGGTATTCTTCGCCACAGAAGACTTACTTTTTAAATGGCACAGTCACGGATAAAAAGTTCTCATAATGTTGGAATGAACATACTGGTTCGGCTGAACCTCCATTAACTGAACATTGTGGTTGAGTTATATTTTGAATTTTTGTTGCCATCAAGGAACTCAGTTTGTTTAAATATTAGAGATATTTGTATTGATTGGAATAGAGAATTTGGAATATTTGCTAGGCCTCATTAAACGAAGAGAAAGTGTTGTCATTTAGAAGAACATGGAGTAGGGTTAGGGAAGTCTCATGAAGATTTATAATTTATTGCTTAATGAACTTTGAACTTTGTTGCTATTCCCATTGATGAACCCAATGAAGATATACTTTGCTGCTGCATTGTTTACTTTCATAATAGATCTGATTCTAAAGACGCAATGGAGAAAAATAAGAAAAATAAGAGTAGATACATAATAGGTACCTTATTGCTTATTTCCCTTGAGTATTAATATTGTTGCTGTAGTGAATCCTAGTTGTTTTAATGGAATAACAAGAGTTAGCTTAGCCTTTGGCTTGCAGACTCATGCCCCCGTCACCTAGAGACCTTTAACCTTCTTAACTTGCACTGTCTTAGACCATTTATTTAATTAATTTGAAGATGGCTGCCTTGTTTATAGTTAGGCCCTTTTTGTTTAGAGTTATGTTATCAGTGTCACCGGGCTAAGGCGCGAACTAATATAACAAAGAGAAACAAACTATAGGTGCTCACATTAGAATTTACCATCCCAAGCATGCAGCGTTATCTATTGTTTTGGAACAACCTACGTTAGGGGTCCAAGTATGTCTGTATAAATACTTCACACTTTAGACAGATAATCAGAGGGATTCTGACCAGATACCATTGCTGCTATCGATGCTGCACGTCACCTTAATGCTGACCCGGACTTTGTGTTCTTCCGAATGAGCTTGAGACCTCACTCAAGGTAACCAGGGTTGGGGGCTCCTTCCAGGGACATGGCATTGGCAGATTCGGTTTAACATACAGATAGGCCTATTATGATAGGGTACACAGACGTATGATACACTTTATGTCTTTCTATGCCAATACAAGATGGTGGGGGTCTTCATAATCATGACCCTTGTCTTTACAATTCTATCTCTTGTAGTGTTCATTGTCCGAATCATTGTATCCAATATGATTTACTGCATTGTATTAAATAAAAACTATTGAAACATTACTGCATCTTCGTTATTGCCTGTGTTTTGTTGAGACATAATATATCTGAGAGAAAGGGGTAATCTTTGTTTAACCACGACACTCCCTGAGATGTCATACTACTGAGTCCATGCGTAAAGGATGCCACAAATCACCTTTAACTGTTGGGTTGTTGGTGAGGTACTGCTAGGGAGCCGGAAGGCTTGGGACTACAGTTGCAACCTGATGTAGGATAGGCATAGTCACCTACAAACATAAGTACTGTCATCCTTGAACCAGCAGTCTTTCTCAGAGCAAGAGTCCAAACTACGACATTGCTAATAGGAGTGATTCCCTCTACACATTCTGAAGAGAAGTTATTGTTCCCCCACAAACTCTTAGTCCCATGAATAATAATGTTTATATGTTAGACGATAAAGCATTACACTTAGATGAGTCTAGCGGAGATTATTCAGATAATGTATATTTTAAGCTGCTGTATAAGTATGTAAAAGCAATGAATGCTAGGGACCCATACGTCATGAAAATGGCAATAATGTGAGGAGACGTCGTCCCAGATGTCCTTCACACAGTGGCAAGGGAGAGAGAGGCCATGATAAGCCTGATTCTTAGAAAGTGCTGGGATTCCGGGTCGCGTAACTGACGAATATTGCACCATGCCAACAACCTTCAATACAACTCTGCTCTACCTCATGATGGAGTCACCCGACTTTATACCCTTTTGGAAGCCTTTCGAAAATCTTACTAGTCAAAACACTGACTTTTAAGTCCTTGAGAAAATCCTTGTGACGAAACAAGTGTTGGTTATTCTCGGATGTATCACTGTTTCAGCAAGAAATAAAACCTCAATCAAAAATCACACTCGCCCTCATTACAACATTGGCGGTAAATCCCGCTTACCGCTGTGCAGAAGACTGCCAACACCCCCGTGGAAATCTGCTGCAGCTATTACGACCCACAGCCCAGAATCCCCCAAAATCTAGACACCCACACAAGTCCGCCACACCAAAGGTCAGTGATAAACTGGCGATAACCAAACCTCCACTGTCACGCCAACAGGAATACGCCCACACTATCACGACCCACAAATCCATGCAGCGTTCTTTCAACCGCGGTATTCCATTGGCGGTACACACCGCCACTCTCAAAATACACACACATTTACAAAACACTACCACATTGGACAATTCCAAATACACACACCTGATACACATACACACACCACTCCCACACACCCAATACAATATAAGACACACACCCACATTACCCCCAAACCCTTACAACCAAAAATTTGGCAGAACCAGAGAGATAGCAAAGCAAAGACCACACCAGCATTCAGAGGCACACAACACCATCACACATACACATCCACGCACAAAACATTACACACCCCTAAACATCATCCCACACATCACAACTCACACCACCTCACACATCACCCACACCACCCCATGGCACCGCAAAGTCACCTCAGGTTTTCTGAGGAGGAGCTCAGGGTCATGGTGGAGGAAATCATCTGGGTAGAGCCACAGCTATTCGGATCACAGGTGCAGCACACCACCATAGCTAGGAAGATGGAGCTATGGTGCAGAATCGCGGACAGGGTCAACACAGTGGGACAGCACCCAAGAACATAGGATGACATCAGGAAGAGGTGGAATGACCTACTGGGGAAGGTGCGTTTCGTGGTCTGAAGACACCACATTGCGGTTCAGAGGACTGGCGGCGGACCCCTACCTCCTCCCCACAACTAACAACATGGGAGGAGCAGGTCTTGGCTATACTGCATCCTGAGGGCCTCGCAGGAGTAGCTAGAGGAATGGACTATGGTAAGACAAATCTTTCACTACTTCATCCCCTCCCCTACCTGCATGCTATCACATACCCCCACCCTCGCCCTCACCCCCATCACTCTAACTCCTCACATATGTCCCACTATCACAAACCGTCCCAACACCAAGCCCTGCATGCAACAACAAAGCATGGACACCCATCACCAATGCATGTCCACTACACAAACCCACACAGACCCCTAAACAATTATCACACAAGGTCCTACACAGGAATGCAAGCACTGGGGTACAGGGTCACCCACCCATTGCACACCATGGCACACACAGATGCAATAATCATGCCATTACACCCCTGCAGGACCCCTACCCAACGTCACTGGACAGGAGGTTCCAGACATGTCCACTCCCCCCACAGAAGAGGCCCACAGTGATGACAGCAGCTTTGTCCAACTGGATCAGATGGACCAGCCCGGCCCATCTGGGACCTTGGGACAGTCGGTTCCCCTCACGCAGTCATAGGCCACCACAGAGCCTCCCCCTCAGGAATCACCAGCACAGCACCCACCCAGCGTGCCCATACCTCTGTCCCCAGGACACGTCAAGCAGCAGTGTGTCCACCACTACAGGGAACCCAGGCTAACCAACTACCCCAAGAACAACAGGGACCTGGGGGCAGTGGCAGTGGGCACACGGTTCAGGGGACAGAGGCCCAGAAAAGCCGGGGAACTGGGAGGTCTGCTGTGAGACAGGGGGAGGACAGGCCCAGGGAATCCACTCTCCATAAGGCCCTCTCCAACATCATGGGAGCGTACACTCATTCCCAGGAGACAATGGCAACGGTACTGGCTGAGTTTCTGGAGACCCAGCGGCTGAAGGAGGAACAGTATTTGGGGTTCAGGGAGGAACTCAAATCCATCAATACCACCCTGGGAACCATTGTAGGGGTGCTGAAGGACCTCGTGAACATCAGGAGGGACACTGTAGCACAACCAGGGGCCCCTGACACTAGCTGATGATGAACTGCCCACCACCTCTGCCGGCGCTAGTGGACAGCAGGTACCGCCACAGGACCACGACACCAGCACTCCACCCCCTGCAGATGGAGAAACACCCTGCAAGCAGTCCCTGAGATCCAGGACAAAGACAACGAACAATGCCAAGACTCCCACCAAGAAATGAGACCACCATGAATGTCATCCTTCTGTCCCACTTTGTCACCCTGTCCGTCCTTAAACTGCCATAGCTCCACTTCCTATGCCCCTTTGGACAATGCACCTGTGAGGACAATAGACTGGACTCTGCCATGGACATCCCTCCACCATCACCCCTGACCATTTTACAACCCCCTCCACTATTTAGCACTTAAATAAACACCCTTGAAACCACAAAACAATCTGGAGTCAGTCTGTGCTTTCACAAATGTGTATTTGCAATAACTGCGGGAAACAGCAATGTCCATTCTATTGTCAACATACCTATGTCACACAGCTATGTCACAAAGCCAAGTTGTGCAGCATACAGCAGGCCACAATGATCTGGCACACCTTCTTTGGTGAGTAGTAAAGGGAACCACCTGTCATATGGAGGCACCGGAACCTGGCCTTCAGGAGGCCGAAGGTCCGCTCTATAACCCTCCTAGTTCGCCCATGTGCCTCATTGTAGAGTTCATCTGCCCTTGCCTG
This sequence comes from Pleurodeles waltl, assembly GCF_031143425.1. Lineage (NCBI taxonomy): Eukaryota > Metazoa > Chordata > Amphibia > Caudata > Salamandridae > Pleurodeles > Pleurodeles waltl. The sequence continues at coordinate 1,417,713,890 of NC_090440.1, read as the reverse complement.
GGATTCCTCACTGGGGTCAGTAGCCATGACAGGTTGGGGTAGCCAGAGTCACCTGCAAATGTCGAGGGACAACTGTTGGACACACACTAACCCTTAGGGACAACCCCAGACCCAGACAACTATTCACACTGTATAGGGTCCTTGTCCTCACCTAATAGCCACACACGGTGCCTCTGGACTTGCCCCATCACATAAGGGATGCTGCTATTCCTTAGAATGTAAGAGTCATGCACTGAGCCAGGAAACTTGGCGTTCACATGGGAGATGTACTGGTCAGCCAAACACACCATCTGTACATTCATAGAATTGTAGCTCTTCCGGTTTCTGTACACCTGTTCACTCCTGCGGGGGGTACCAAAGCCACATGTGTCCCATCAATGGCACCTATGATGTTGGGGATATATCCCAGGGCATAGAAGTCTCCTTTCACTGTAGGCAAATCTTCCACCTGAGGGAAAACGATGTAGCTGCACAAGTGTTTCAGCAAGGCAGACAACACTCTGGACAACACGTTTGAGAACATAGGCTGGGACATCCCTGATGCAATGGCCACTGTTGTTTGAAAAGACCCACTTTCCAGGAAATGGAGTACTGACAGGACCTGCACTAGAGGGGGGATTCCTGTGGGATGGCGGATAGCTGACATCAGGTCTGGCTCCAACTGGGTACACAGTTCCTGGATTGTGGCACGATCAAGTCTGTAGGTGACTATTACATGTCGCTCTTCCATTGTCGACAGGTCCACCAGCGGTCTGTACACCGGAGGATGCCGCCATCTCCTCACCTGCCCCAGCGGATGTGCTCTATGGATGAGAACAGCGATCAGAGGGTCAGTCAACATTGAGGTACAAAAAAAAACAACTTTATTGCACACAATTGTCAATCCTCTATGTGCCTGTCTTAGTGTGTATGCAAGACCTAGATATGTGTGACGCATTTGAAATTAATGCCATTTGGCCCCCTGAAATGGTGGGTGCCTGACCTGTAAGGTGGGACAAGGGGATATGAGGTAACGGCGCTGGCATTGCACACCGTCGCGGTAGGCAGTCGAAGACCGTGGCGCAATCCTACATTGGTTAACATTGGACCCTATGGGTCCCAGGAGCCAATGACGAGGCATGCCGGCGGTGACGGTACGCATCTCTGTGGACGTGACTGCCATTTTCTCTCTGTTCACTCACTTGATACCTGATCTTCGACAGGAGAGGACCTACACTGCAAGTGCTGCTGTGACCTCAGTTTGGAAGCGACAATGGCTAAAGTGTCTGGGGAAAGGGCCCCTGCCTTCACATCGGAGGAGTTGGAGAAACTAGTGGATGGGGTCCTCCCTCAGTACACGCTACTCTACGGTCCTCCAGACAAACAGGTGAGTACATTGTGAGCATCCTGTATGGGCAATGCCTGTTTGGAGTGATGTGGATGGGAGATGTGGGGATCAACGACTGCGCCAACACCCTTGCCCCTCTCAAGACCTTTACAACCAACCACACCAACAAGAAAGCCGCCTGGTTCACCGAGGACCTCCGGATATCCAAGCACACCTGTCGGAAGCTGGAGAAGAAATGGCTCCACGACCGAACACCAGACAACACACAGCCCTCAAGAGCGCCACCCGCAGACATCACCAACTCATCAGGACCGCCAAGAAGACCGCCTTCAAGGACCGCCTAGACAACAACGCACACAACACCAAAGAGCTCTTCAGCATCGTGAAAGAACTCTCCAACCCCAGCTCCATCACCAACGACATCCCGCCATCTCAAGACCTGTGCGACTCCCTGGCCTCCTTCTTCCACCGCAAGATCACCGACATCCACAACAGCTTCAACCCCGACCCCCTGCACCCACCACCGAGCCCACCACCCCTGCGACTACCACTCGCACCAGTCGCCTGACCGTCTGGTCCAGCGTCAGCGACGAAGACACCATCAAAACCATGAACTCCATCCACTCCGGATCCCCATCGGACCCCTGCCCTCACCACGTCTTCAACAAGCCAGCGCAGCCATAGCGCCCCACCTCCGGAAAACAATCAACTGTTCCTTCGAGACAGCAACCTTCCCAGAAAGCTGGAAGCACGCCGAGATCAATGCCCTTCTGAAGAAGCCCAAGGCGGACCCCAAGGACCTCAAGAACTTCCGGCCCATCTCCCTGCTCCTTTTCCCAGCAAAAGTGACCGAGAAGATTGTCAACAAACAGCTGACCCGCTACTTCGAAGTCAACAACATCCTGGACCCTTACCAATCCGGTTTTCGCAGTAACCGCAGCACCGAGACTGCCCTCATCGTCGCCACTGACGACATCCGGACCCTGATGGACAAAGGAGAAACAGCCGCCCTCATCCTCCTGGACCTATCAGCAGCCTTTGACACGGTCTGCCACCGCACCCTATCAGCACACCTCCATGACGCCGGTATCCAAGAGAAGGCCCTGGCCTGGACCACATCCTTCCTCTCCGGCAGAACCCAGAGCGTCCGCCTCCCACCCAAAACCACTGAGATCATCTGCGGCGTCCCACAGAGATCCTCCCTCAGCCCGACACTGTTCAATATCTACATGGCCCCCCTCGCCCACGTCGCACGACAACACAACCTCAACATCATCTCCTACGCCGACGACACCTAGCTGATCATATCGCTCACCGCAGATCCCCACACCGCCAAAGCTAACCTCCACCGAGGAATGAAGGCCGTAGCCGACTGGATGAAGGACAGCAGACTGAAGCTGAACTCAGACAAGACGGAGGTCCTCATTCTCGGGCCCACCCCATCAGCCTGGGACGACTCTTTATTGGCCCACGTCACTAGGCACAGCCCCGGAACCCACGGACCACGCACGCAACCTGGGGGTCATCCTCGACTCACCTCTCTCCATGACCAGGCAAGTCAACGCCGTCTCCGTGTCCTGCTTCAACACCCTCCGTATGCTCCGCAGGATCTTCAAATGGATCCCCCTCGACACGAGAAAAAACGTTACCCAGGCCCTCATAACCAACAGACTCGACTACGGGAACGCCCTCTACTCAGGAATTACAAACGAGCTCCTGAGACGACTCCAACACATCCAGAACGCCTCGGCCCGACTCATCCTCGATGTCCCCCGCCGCAGCCACATCACACTCCACCTGAGAGGCCTGCACTGGCTCCCCGTCAACAAAAGGATCACCTTCAAGCTCCTGATCCACGCACACAAAGCACTGCACAACACCGGACCCACCTACCTCAACAACCGACTCAGCTTTCACACCCCCACCCGAAGCCTCCACTCAGCCAACCTCGCCCTCACCACAGTCCCCAGCATAAAAAAAAACACCGGCGGCGGCAGATCCTTCTCCTACCTCGCCGCCAAGACCTGGAACACTCTCCCCACCATCCTACGACAGACCCAGGACCTGCTGGCCTTCAGAAGACTCCTCAAGACCTGGCTCTTCGACCAGTAGCATCCCCCCCCTCCTCAGCGCCTTGAGACCCTCGCAGGTATGTAGCGCGCTTTACAAATGCAGTGATTGATTGATTGATTGATTGACTGAACATGTCTTTCTACTTTCTTTCCCCCACCATTTTTGTGGTCTCCATGTTCTTGTGTGCACTAGCATCATCAGGCAGAGGAGCTGTGCCACCAGAGCAGGAGGGAGCTGCATCCCACATGGCCCTGGCGGGCAAGACTACGGAGTCAGAATTCACCAGTGGGATGCAGGGCGAGGGGAGCTCAACGGCTGGGACTGGAGCAGGGACCAGTGACACCGACTCCTCCTCTAATGGGAGCTCCCTTGCGGTGGCGGGCCCCTCTGTGCCCCCGCATCTACAGGTACAGCCACCCTCTCTACCAGCACCTCCCTCCCGGCAGCCCCTCAACGTGTGCCCCTTGGCCGCTCACCCAGGAGAGTGGGAATCTCCTTCGTCCCAGGCACCTCAGGCCCTGCCCCAGTCAGCCCTGCTGCCCTCAGTGAGGAGGCCATTGACCTCCTCAGATCCCTCACTGTTGGGCATTCTACCATTCTGAATGCCATCCAGGGTGTAGAGAGTCAGTTGCAACAGATAAATGAATACCTTGAGGGCATTCATTCTGGCCAGGCAGCTCAACAGGGAGCATTTCAGACTGTGGCCTTAGCAATGATGGCAGCCATTGTCCTTGTGTCCAGCCTCCCCCTGCAACTTCCTCCACCCAGACCCAATCCCCAGTACCTCAAGCCTATCCCAAGCACACCATCAGACCAGCTTGCACACACCTCAACACACAAGGGTAGCTATGGGAAACATAAGCACCACACATCCCACAGGCACTCACACAAGCATCATACCCATGCACACATACCAACATCCACTGCCTCCACTGTGTCCCCCTCCTCCACGTCTCCCTCCTCCCTCCCTGTCACGTATCCACTCTCACCTGCATGCACTAAATCTTCATCCACTACCTCCATCACCAGCAAGCCCATCACCACACACCGCTCATGTGCAGTCACCACCCCCACTACCATTCACACATCCCCTGCGTCCTCTGCCAGTGTGTCTGTGAGCCCTCCTCCCAAAGTACACAAACGCAGTCAAACGCCCACCCAACAGCCATCCGCCTCACGACAACCTCCGGCCCATGCACCTTCACCCAAAGTCAGCAAAAGGACACCTCCTACAACCACTACCTCTTCCTCCACTCCCAAACCACCTCCATCTACCCGTCCCAGTGTGTCTAAAAAACTTTTCCTGTCAAAACTTGACCTCTTCCCTTCACCTCCCCTTCTGTCCCCTAGAGCCCGCCTTTCCAGGTCCAAACCCAGCACCTCAGCCACCACATCACCGGGCACAGTGGTGCCAGCAGTAACCAGCTTCTGGAGTGCGCCAAGCAGCAGGGCTGCCAGTGTCCCAAGGAGCGAGGCCAAGGACAATCCCCCACCTCCAAAACAGAAGAAGTTGCCCACATCCCAGAGCGAGAAGGCCAAAACACCTGCCACCAAGGGCTCAGCCAAGACAACAGTTGGGAGTGGCAAGACAGCTGCGCCACCATCCAAGGTGGGGAAGGGCCTGAAAAAGAAAGGCAAGTCGCTGCCAACCTGCATGGTGGACAAGACCGCCACCGGCACGCCACATGCACCGCCGCCACAGCCACCGCAGCCAGCACCCAAGATGCTGAGCCCTTCACCAGCACCGCAGACACTGTGCCCTTCACCAGCACGAGGTCAATGAGCCCGCCACCAGCACCACCCCTCATGACACCGCCGTCAGCACTGAGGTCAGTGAGCCCCCCACCAGCACTGCCACTCATCACACCACCGCCAGCACCGAGGTCAGTGAGCCCCCCACCAGCACCACTGCCCAATGACCACCGCAAACACAGCGGTCACACCACACCCTGAGCCAGTGGCACCACCACAGACATGGCTGCCATCCCCAGTGGTCATTTGCACGAGGCTGGTGGCCAGTTCCAGGGGCCTGGGCAGCTTCCATGTTGCCTCACCGTCAGTGGAGTATCACATCCACTACCTCAGTCCTTGGCAGGATGAAGCACTCTGGGCACAAAGCCCCCTCCAGAACCAGTGGAGTATCACAGCCACTACCTCTGTTCTTGGCAGGATGAAGCACTCTGGGCACAAAGCCCCCTCCAGAACCAGTGGAGAAAGGCATCCACTACCTCTGTCCTTGGCAGGATGAAGCACTCTGGGCACAAAGCCCCCTCCAGAACCAGTGGAGAAAGGCATCCACTACCTCTGTCCTTGGTAGGATGAAGCACTGTGGGCAGAAAGCCCCCTCTAGAACCAGTGGAGTATCACATCCACTATCTCTGTCAGTGGCAGGATCAAGCACTCTGGGCACAAAGCCCCCTCCAGAACCAGTAGAGTATCACATCCACTAACTCTGTCCTTGGCAGGATGAAGCACTCTGGGAACAAAGCCCCCTCCAGAACCAGTGAAGACTGTTATCCACTTGAGAGACTGTGGCTTTGCACTCCCCAGGATGCAGCAGTGGGCAAACCACCCACTGGAGAGACTGTTGCTTTGCACTCCCCAGGATAAAGCAGTGGGCAAACCACCCACTGGAGAGACTTGAGAGACTGTGGCTCTGCACTCCCCAGGATAAAGCAGTGGGCAACCCACCCACCGGAGAGACTTGAGAGACTGTGGTTTTGCACTCCCCAGGATTCATCAATGGGCATGGAGCCCCCTCATGGAGCTGGCATCAGGCACTCATCCGGCTGAGTTGCCGTTCCCAATGAGGTGCCTGTTTTATTTCGATCTGATGCACCTGCAGTGTTCTCTCCATTTGGATCGGGTATCTTGTGTGGGCCTCGCCCATACATTTTGGGCCCAGTTTTCCACAGACTATATAGGTGCAGTACCTGGTCTTGAATTCTTGGTTTACATATTTGTTAATAGTGTATATACATTTTTGAGTAATGGATTTTTCTTGATTGCATTTGTTCAAATCATTTCCTTTTGTCCTTGCGTTTTCCAGGGGGGGTTGTCGGGAAAATGTAACGTTTCAACATGTATTTGTGTGTGTGTTGTTGTGGGTGAGGGTGGGGGTGTTGCATGTTGCGTGTGTGTGTCACTCTCTTTTCCCTCCCCCCTCCCCTATGTTGTAGGTGCAGTACTCACCATGGTCGTCGCAGCCGTCGGTCGTGTTCCTGGTAGAGGAGCAGGACGACAATTGCAGGGAGGATTTGAAGTTCCAGCTCCATGGCGTCCTGGTTCCTCGTGGGTTGTGTAGAGGTGAGAGTTTTCCCTTCCAAGTCCTGTTTCTGCCGTGCTTTTGTTTGCGTTGAATCCGCCCCGGAAAAGGTGGCGGATTGGCCTGCCATAATAGTGTGGGTGGTACATTGTCTTCCGCCTGTCTGTTGGCAGTGACTGCCAAGCTGTTTGTTTGTACCGCCGTGGCGGTCGGAGTGTTAAAGTGGCTGTCTGTGCTGGTGGTTTCCGCCACGGTCGTAATTCCATTTTTGTTTCCGCCAGCCTGTTGGCGGTCTTACCACCGCTTTACCACCGACCGCCAGGGTTGTAATGAGGGCCATAGTGTCTCTTGGATCTTACACTTATGTCGACATTTGGAGTGACTGTTTGGACTACTTCGGTGTGCCCTGGTTTTACATTGATTTTCCTCATTTTGACAATGGTGGTAAGTGCCGCCTACCGCGTTGGCGATGGCCGCCAAAAGACGTCGCAGCGGCTAACAGCCATCCGCCACATAATGACCACAACCGGATTTCTGCCACAAGAAGGGTGGAAATCCGGCTGTGGCCATCCTTGCGGACGGCATTAAGGTGGCGCTGCTACCACCAGCAGTGCCACGTCAATAGACCGCCTCCACCTGTAGCATGACACATGATACAGATTGGCGGTGTTCTTCTGGCGGGCACTGCTGGTGGTAACAGCGCCCCGTCCCGTCCCCTGCCAAAAGACCCCCTGGATCCAGGTAAGTTGTGTTGTAATTTAGTAGCGGTTAGATTAAGCATTAGCAGAAGACATCTTGGCCCTCATTCCAACATTGACGGGCGGCGGAGGCCGCCCGTCAATGTTGCGCGTCAGGATTACCGCTCTGCGGTCCAGAGACCGCGGAGGGTATTCCAAGTTTTCCCCTGGGCTGGCGGGCGGCCGCCCGCCAGCCCAGGGGAAAACGACCTTCCCACCATGAAGCCGGCTCGTAATTGAGCCGGCGGAGTGGGAAGGTGCGACGGGTGCTGTTGCACCCGTCGCGTATTTCACTGTCTGCAAGGCAGACAGTGAAATACATTTTGGGGCCCTCTTACGGGGGCCCCTGCAGTGCCCATGCTGTTGGCAAGGGCACTGCAGGGGCCCCCAGGGGCCCCGCGACTCCCCCTCCCGCCATCCGGTTCCCGGCGGGAGAACCGCCAGGAACTGGATGGCGGGAGGGGGAGTCGGAATCCCCAAGCCGGCGCAGCTTGGGGATTCCTTGGGGGCAGCGGGAAACCGGCGGGAGACCGCCAGTTTCCCTTCTCTGACCGCGGCTAAGCCGCCGCGGTCAGAATGCCCCGCGGGGCACCACCGGCCTGTCGGCGGTGCCACCGCGTCCCGCGGCCCTGGCGGAAGTAATCCGCCAGGGTCGTAATGACCACCCTTGTATTTAGCAACTATTGTGAATATTTTGCAGAATCCATTTGTATTCATGAAAGCCATTATCTCTGCCACATGCTGCCATGTACTCGCCATGTGCTCTGTCCTACCTTCCTTTTAACTACTCTTGAAAATCTGTCTAGTGACAAGTTATATTTAGCATCTCCCACTTTAGCACATGCCCAGTAAGATCTGCAGCTGTTAGTAATTAGTAACAGACAGTAATGTGTCTACTAGTCCTTGAAAACCGTCAGCCCCTCCTACCTGTTGAGTGTGCATTTCCATATGACCTTATATGTATATAAGTCTTGCTTCTATAATTGTACCACCTTCTTTTAGCCCCTGCGTGGGCATAAAAGGACCATGCTCTCTTAGTTCAGTGTGCTACTTGAAACATTACCGAAGGGTGCTGTTTGAACTGTAGTACCACCTCATGAGGTTTAATAAACTTTGTCTTTTATTTCAGTTTCTGTGCAACTTCTTCATATATGGTCTGAGGACTTTGTGCAGAGAAGGGCGAACCCCTTGCACTAGTAGGCCTTGCTGAGGCTTACTTCGACAAATTGGTGCCCGAACATGGACTCATCGGCGAGTCGGACGCCTGACGGATTGGTTGCGACGAAGGATTGGGATCTCGCTGCGGACGATCAATGCCTGAGGAGACCCGAGTCTCGGCAACCACAGCGTTTTTCCCTTCTTTCTGATTTGACCATCCAGGTGGCGCCGGTCCTCGTCTGAGATCCTTTTTGTTCATTCATCGTGCAGTGACCATTTGGTCAATTTTAGAACTTGGCAGTTGGAAGCTAGACGCCCTGTGATTGGTAGGAGCCGTTTTATGGCACTTGCTGTGGGTTTTGATTCCTTTGTTTGGTAATGTAGTTTAGCACCACTTACTGTGGCTCTCGTGTTTTGGGTGACTAGTCAATTTGTGTCCTTTGAATTGATATATAAATTGCAATTTATATAGGCAGGTAATGAGGAGAATTTTTTCCAATTTAATTTTGATTTGAACCGCATATCGTACTAAAGGTACCTTAAGTGCTACTTTGATTATAATACTGCATATTCTGCACTATTTTTGGCATGCCTGTTTTTAGCGCACTTCGTTGGATGTGTTGCTTTTGAAGAATCGCAACCGGCACCCCCAGAGGGGACGCCCAACAGAGTTATTTATATTAAACATGGTCTTTCTCCTATAATGTACAGCACATTATGGAATAAATACACTTGTGCGGATCCTGAGTTGCGTTGGCCTATGCATGGGTCATTTGATTTGCAAAAGATTGAGTATGTGGAACAATGTATGTGTAAGCAAAGGTCTCGGCAAGATGTGTTTGACTGTGTATGAATGTGGGAGAAGGAAGTGCGTGGACGAATGAAGCGTGCGCAGCCTTGCTTGAGAAAGAGCAGCAGAAGAATGTATATGTGAAAGCATTGGAAATGAGAAATAAATAAATAAACTATTTAAAAGTGATAGAAGAGAAAGAATGTAAATTACAGGTAACTGGCCAATACACTGTTCGGCAACCTCTCTATCCTATCCTTAATAAACCGCACGATGATTTTTTGTTACTAGATCGCCCTCCACCTCCGTATGTCATTCCTTCTGCCCCTCATGAGTTAGCTGAGGTCTCCGGTACGGAGCAACAGAAGATACGAGACAGTCGCTCTATGTTGCCTGCTGACCGTGCGTCTGAGCTTAGGTCTATTGCTCATAAAACAATTCACAGCGTTGTCTCTGCTTCTGAACTTTCATGAAAGGGTGGACAGAAAAGGAGCAGCTATATTTTACTGAGGCATTTGGCACAGAAGTTAGTGAACTATTTCAGAAATATTCTGATGAGTCAGAGCCCGATGATGTAGCAGCTGATCATAAGCAAATGCGTGATGGTCTTTTTGTTTTCTCCCAGGTGGCTGATGCAATCATGCATTTGGTGAAATTATGTGTTGCTGCAGTCCGTTTGCGAGAGGAGAAAAGGGCCATGGATGTAGTTGCACAGACATCTCAGACGGCGGGGTGCAAGCTTCCATCTTCGGAACAGATAAGACTATGATAGTTCACGCAAAACGAATGCGGGAGGCCGCACCTTTGTATGTTCCTCCTAAAGATCGGGTACAAGTGATGATAAAACTTCTGTTGATGCTGAGGGTTATTTTATTTATAATTGGGTGTATACTCCTTGGAATAGGGCAGATGTAATGGCACTTAAAACAGCATTACCTGACCCGCGGAAAAATCCAGCCGCCTTTTATGAGGAAGTTGAGGGAGCAATTAGTTCTTGTACTGTGACTTTGGCTGACATTGATTTATTTTTCGGATTGATATTACCGCCAGATATGTGGAGAACTGTTCCTAAAGTTGTTGATCGTGTAGTTTTTGGGGTATCATGGAAAGATTTAGAACAGATGGACAGGGATAGAGAACCTGCGAAAAAGCCGTATCAGTTGATTCTAGATCTTCCCGCAGCCATATTAGTTAAGTTAAAAATAATTATTCGCCATAAAAAGATAGATTGGACTGTTTTAGCGTCTTGTAAGAAAAAGGCAGATGAATCGGTCTCTGATTTCTTTACACGCCTTGAAGAAGCATTTCATGATTTTAGCGGCCAGTTATTGTCAGATGATACGGGGAGACATTTGCTTGTCGATAAATATGTAGCAAATCTGTTACCAGGAATAGCTAGTTGTCTAAAAGCTAGTGAAAGTTCATGGACTACGCTACTCCGGTTTCTCTTTTGACTATGGCTCAGTATTATGAATGTCAGGAATTAGAAACAAAAGGTAGCGAGGATAAAAAGATTAAAGAATTAAAGACAAAGGTTATGTTGGCTCAAGCTTATGGTCCGCTTTTTAGAGGTAGTGATAGAGGTTGACATGGATCTTATGGTTCTTCTTACACTCGTTTGAATTTGTCTGCTGATCAGTGTGCATATTGTAAGAAATTTGGGCATTGGGCTGCCGATTGTCCAGCACTACATGTTCAGCAGTGTTCACATGGTCGAGGACAAATGAGAAATCTCTCAGGATATTCAGGGCCTAGAAGAAGCACGAATGATCATGCTAGGTTTGATGCTAATGTACAAAGGCAGGATGGGTTTAACACTTTTGATAGACGGAACCAAAACCAGATGTCTAACTATGTGCAGCCTGATTTCCAAGATTCTGCTTATGCATAGGATTTCCTAGGATGGGGTAAGGAATCAGTTGAAGTTCCAGTAGATCAGAGGGGTCCCTATGTTACAGCACATGTTTTTGGTTCTACTGATCAGTTTCTGGTTGATACAGGAGCTACTAGTAGCGTCTTGTCTAAACAATTGATTCCAAGGGCTCCCCTGTCTGGCTTAACCATTACATCGATAGGTTTCGATAGAACACCTTCCCCTAGCGCATTGTCACAACCACTTACATTCCATGTTGATAAATTTACTGCTCCATGTCCATTTTTGCTTTCTCCAAATACACCAGACATTATTGTGGGTCTTGATATACTCAAGTATTTCAGGTCTACAATATAATGCTCTCCTGAAGGGGTGCGTGTTATTTTGAATGATAATCATCCTGTGATGGAAAGAGTTTGTCTTGTTAAAGAGGATATTGCATTAGCTTCACTCCCTAGTACTTTGTGGGCTATTTCAGATACTGATGTGGGACAAATGATTATTCCACCTGTACATATTAGTGTCAAGGAGGGAGCTGTATTGCCACGTTTGCCTCAATACAAAATTTCACAGGAGGGCGACGGAGCACTCATATGAATTGTGCATGATGTTATTGCAGTTGGAGTTGTTGAGGAAGTTCCGTATAATGTTTGTAACAGTCCGATTCTTCCTATTCTGAAAAAGGATACTGATACTGGGATTTACCGATTCATTATTGATTTACGAGAAGTGAATATGATTGTGGTACCACAATATCCTGTGGTATCTGACATCACAACACTTCTTACTTTGGTTCCCCCGACAGCAACTACGTTATCTGTGATAGACTTGAAGAATGCTTTCTTTTCGATCCCTATTCATCCTAACAGCCGATATTTGTTTGGTTTTACTTTGAATAAACAATCATATAGATTTTGCAGAGTTCCTCAAGGCTATACTGAGAGTCCTAGGGCCTTTTTTATACTCCGTTTGCGCCGGATTTGCGTCGTTTTTTTTTACGCAAATTCGACGCAAAACGAACTCCATATTTATACTCTGGCGTTAGACGCGTCTAGCGGCAAAGTCCATGGAGTTTGCGTCATTTTTTTGCGTGGACACCTACTTTGCGTTAATGATATGCAAGGTAGGCGTTCCCGTCTAAAAAATTGACTCCGAGGCATGTGCGCCGTATTTACACTCCCGGGCAAAAATGACGCCTGGGAGTGGGCGGGTCAAAAAAAATGACGTCCAGCCGCTTTTGCGTCATTTTTTAGCGCCTGGTCAGGGCAGGCGTTAAGGGACCTGTGGGCTCGGAAGGAGCTCAGAGGTGCCCTCCCATGCCCCCAGGGACACCCCCTGTCACCCTTGCCCACCCCAGGAGGACGCCTAAGGATGGAGGGACCCATCCCAGGGAACATAAGGTAAGTAATTTTTTTTTTTTGTGGCATATGGGGGCCTGGTTTGTGCCCCCCTACATGCCACTATGCCCAATGACCATGCCCAGGGGACAGAAGTCCCCTGGGCATGGCCATTGGGCAAGGGGGCATGACTCCTGTCTTTGCTAAGACAGGAGTCATTTCAATGGGGGTTGGGAGCAAAAAAAAATGGCGCAAATCGGGATGAGGCGAAAATTTTGCCTCAGCCTGACTTGCCCCATTTTTTGGCGCCCAAGCTCCATATTCCCCTACGCCGACGCTGCCTGGTGTACGTCATTTTTTTTGACGCACACCAGGCAGCTCCGCCGGCTAACGCCGGCTAACGTCATTGAATAAATACGGCGCCCGCATGGTGCTTCAGAATGGCGTTAGCCGGCGTTAGATTTTTTGACGCACAACTGCGTTGGCGCAGTTGTGCGTCGAAAAGTATAAATAGTGCCCCTAGTATTTATAGTCAAGCGTTAAAACGACAACTTGATTCTTTTGTTTTGCCTGAAGGTCTGGCTCTCATACAATATGTCGATGATATTTTTATTTTGTTGGCAGCTGATAACCCTGAGCAATGTGAAAAGTGCACTTTCTCCTCACTTTCTTTTCTTGCTTCACACCATCATAAAGTGTCACGAAAGAAATTGCAATATTGTAGACCAAAGGTAACCTATTTAGGTCACCTTTTGTCTAAGGAGGGCCGTGCACTTACATCAGATCGTATTCAAGCAATTTTAGACACACCAGTACCCTCTACTCAGAAAGATGTTTGTGCATTCCTTGGTCTTACTTCTTTTTGTAGGCAATGGATATTAGGGTTTTCACAATTGTCAAACCTTTGCTAGCACTTTTGACTAAAGATACTCCAATGCCCCTCCCATGGACAGATGAATGTGAGACTGCTTTCTGGCAGCTACGACAAGCCCTTTATTCAGCACCTGTGTTGGGTACTCCAGATTACACAAAGCCTTTTGCACTTTACGTACATGAGAAAGATGGTTGTGCATCGTCAGTTTTATTACAGACACATGGCGATAAGCAGCGTCCCTGTGCATATTTTTCAGCAGTACTTGATCCTGTCGCTCGAGCGTTGCCTGGGTGTTTTCGATCAGTTGCCGCAATAGCTGTGTCAATATGTCAGAGATAAGGCATAGTTTTGTCACATAAGCTGTTGGTTTTAGTACCCCATGCGGTTGATGCTCTTTTAAATCAAACAAAGACGCAACATTTAACTAGCGCTCGCCTGACAGGATATGAATTGACATTGCTGGCTCCTCACATTACACTGAAGAGATGTGCAACACTAAATCCAGCCACTTTGTTGCCATATCCGGTGACTCAGCCTCAGTCACAAGAAACACAAGATTGTATATGCCTTACCGAAGAACAGACAAAGGGTCGTATTGATTTGCAAGATACGCCCCTTCCAGATGTAGACGGGAAATTGTGGGTTGATGGGTCTTGTTTGAAGTTGCCAGATGGTATGATCTCAGCTGCATATGCAATCACCACAATACACACAGGAGTAGAGACAGCTCGTATACCACAGAAGTCCGCTCAAGCAGCTGACCTAATACCTTTGTCACAAGCATGTGAGCTTAGTACTGACTTATGTGTGAACATTTATACAGACATCCACTATCCTTTTGGAGTGGCTCATGATTTTGGTTTGCTTTGGAAGGAGAGAGGCTTTCTCACATCCCAGGGAATGCATATAATGCACAGAGAATTAGTGCATAACCTCTTGACTGCATTGACATATCCAGAGAAAATAGCTATTGTGAAATGTAGTGCACACAAGAAAGTGACCGATAAGATAGGGCAAGGTGATGCCCTTGCGGACCGCGTAGCACGTGAGACTGAGATGCAGCGAAGTACTACTTCTATGTATGTAGTGAAGTCACAAGCTGAACATTGGTATAGTGCTAGACAAGACGTATTAGATATACAGAAATCTGCTTCTGTGAAAGAACGTGAGCAATGGTCTGAAGAAGGAGAATTGTAATGATGTGGGCTGTTGGCGGAATAAGCAGATGGATAAATGGAAATTGCCTATAGCTTTTGTACAACCTATGGTTCAGATGGCACATGGACTGGAACATGTTGGAGCTTCAACCTTAACGAAGTTGCTTACGCAAGTTTGGGAGCATCCAGAAATTTCCAGTACAGCTAAGAGAGTAGTACAGTCTTGTTTGATCTGTTTACAATACAATCCTGGCAAAGGGACACAAACTCCTGCGGGAGGGTTTGCTATACCAACTGCACCTTTCGAAGTTCTACAAATGGATTATATTCACCTTGAACGCTGCAACAATTAAAGTATGTCTTGGTGGTGGTATGTGCCTTCAGTAAATGGATAGAGGCGTACACCACAAAGGATAATACTGCCATTACCACAGCGAAGGTGCTTTTGAAATAATTTTTCCCTAGGTTTGGTGTTTGCAGACTTTTATGGAATGATAACGGACCTCATTTTGTTGGGGAAGTTATTAAGTATGTCCTGAAAGGATTAGGGATTCTGACTCATTTTTGCTGACTTTTCGGGATTCTGACACTTTACCACTGCCTACCAGTGCTAAAGTGCAGGTGCTGTGTACTCAAAAACATGGTGAACTTGGCTTATGAACATTTGGCCTATTTAATTTACTTGTAAATCCCTAGTAAAGTGCACTAAACGGGCCAAGGGCCTGTAAATTAATTGCTACTAGTGGCCTGCAGCACTGATTGTGCCACCCATTGCAGTAGCCCTTCAAACGTGTCTCAAGCCTGCCACTGACGAGCCTCTGTGTGAAATTTTAAACTGCCATTCCAACATGGCAAGTGAACCCACTTGTCAGCCAGACCCAAACCTTTCTTCTTATTACATAGAAGTCACCCCTAAGGTAGGCCCTGGTTAGCCCCAAGTGCAGGGTGCACTATATTTAAAAGGTTGGCTATGACCTGCTTCCACAACATTTACTGAACCAGCCTGTCTATGTTAATCTCTAAGGGGCATATTTAAGAGCCCCTAGCACCACCGGAGCGTCACTTTATGTGACACTCCAGTGGTGCTATGCCCTGTATTTACAAGGTGGCGTTAAGCCCCTTTTTATAGCTTAACACGACCTTGTAAATATGACCCCTTCACACGCAGCTCTTTGCGTGGAAGGGGCATGAAGTGGCTGTTGCTGTGGGCATGCCACAACAACACCAATTGCATTTTGACGCTGCCTCAGATTTACGAGGTTTCAGAAACCTGAGGCAGTGCCAAAATCTAACGTCACTCCATGGGTGGCATTATTAGCAAGGCGCAACAAGGAGGAATACTTTTATTCCTTCTCGTTTTTTGCTTTTTCTATGTGTGCTGCATTCTGCAGCATGCACAGAAAGAGCAAAATGCCAGACATGATTGTTGAAGTGCAGGAAGGTGTCCCTTCCTGCACATAAACAATCATTTGAAAATTACTCTTTGGTAATTCTGTGTGTGCTGCATTCTACAGCACACACAGAAATGCCAAATCGCCATTAGTGATTGTTTTTATGTGCAGGAACATCTTCCAGCATATAAACAATCACACCCCTCAAAGCAGACGTCCTTGCACGATGGTGCAAGTATTCCTGAGTTGGCAGCTACATTTAGTGCAAGTGCAAGGAACAACACAGGGGTGTGCGGTATCCAATCAAATATGGCACATCCCTGTGTTGTGAAAATGAGGAAGCGCAGCACTCCCAATTCTGGAGCAGTGTTGTGCTAAATCATTTTCCTATAAATATGGACCTAAATGCTCAGACTGTATTCTCCAACACCAGTACTGCCACTGAATATAAATCTACAATGTAGTACAACCCATAGATGGCCTTCCCTCCTGTACATATACACATCAATACATGAACACTGTCAGACACACAAACAAGCATGCAACTTGTACAAAACACACATGCACAAATGCATCACACACAATTGCCTAAATATATTTAGAAACACAAATTTCAGCCTATAACACACACACACACATACATTAACTTAATCATGCACATGCATTTTCATCAATAATACATCCACACACACAAACAAAAACACATATATGGTCAGGTAAATGAATGCATTAAAATTGTAACATTTAGGCAAATTTTACTTACATGGTGGTCTAAGGACCTAATTTACTAAGAAGTGGTGCAGCGGGGCACTGCACCAAATTTGGCAACGCCATGCTGCATCACTTCAGAAATGCAGGAATAAGCTGTATTTAGTACAATATGGCACACCCCTGTTTTTCTCTAGCACTGGTGTTAAAATTAGCTGCCTAGCGCCTAGTGGGTTGTAGGGAATGATTGTTTATGTGCAGGAAGGTGTCCCTTCCTACAAATAAACAATCAATAAAGGTGATTTGCTAGTCCTATGTCTACTACACAATGCAGCACGCATAGGAGTAGCAGATCATCATTTTTTTATGATTGTTTATGTGCTGGAAGGGAACCTTCCTACACATAAACAATCACTGATTGCATTTAGCTCTTCCTATGTTGTGCTGCAGAATTTAACACACGTAGGAAAAGCAAAAATGAGGAAGAATTCAAGTATTACTCCTCGTTGTGCCATGCCTCTGGGGTGGCATTAGTTTTTGGCGCTGCCTCAGGTTTATGAATCCTCGTGAATCTGGGACAGCGTCAAAATGCAATGGGTGTTGCAGTGGAACGCCCACAGCAACACCCATTGTAAGCGTGTAAAAGGGCTGTATTTACAAAGCAGCATTTAGCCAAGAAAAGTGGCGTGACGTCACTTTGTAAATATGAGGCAGGGCATTGCGCCAACGGAGCGTTAGTAAAAGTGACGTTTGGGCATCCAAAAATCCTTAAAAATGAGGGCCTAGGACCCTTGAAAGTCGTTGCTTATTATAGCTTTTATTTGGCCAAATATCTATAACTTTTAATGGTCGATCATCCTTTGGCACTTACACGCATGAGAGGGAGAATGAAGTGTTGGCTTTTTCAGTTAATAATGAAATGAAGGTTAATTTATTCTCTTCTTCCACAAGACTCTCAATAAAATAGTCTAATTAAAGTAAGTAATTCATATTTCATGTCTTACAGTAAGACAAATCGACGACCCTCGAGAATGTCCACAGTTTACTAAGGCTGATTTGATGTCAGCACATTATTCTTTCCAGTCTGGCAGATGCACTCTTCCATCTGAAGTGTTATGTATGCAGATCTCCTGTTTATGGAGGCCGCAGCAGGCCTCTCAAAACCAATAAAAATAGAAACGAATGATGTTTCAGAAATATTGAGCGGGGCACCTTGTATGGCTCCCCTAGGATTTTGTTGGACTGGCCCCTTCCAGAAATGTATGCTTCCTTTCTCTCACAAGGACAGAAAGTAAGGCAGCAACAAAAACATCTCCCAAGAACCAAGACCTAGCTAGGTACATTAAATGCTGCAATAGTATCATGCAACAAGGTCAATGCAGCCAGCATCAGAGCACGCTTGTCTCAGACACAGAGGACCAGGCCTTGTGTCAAGCATAAATAAACCATGTAATCCTGGCCTTTATTTTGTATCTGGTACTCATAGTTTTCTGTTTTTCATTTCGATTGCAGGACTTCACGTACAAGAATGTAAATACAAACCAGGAATGAATCATCATCTTATCCATTGAACAACTGCAGGATCATTCCTGTTTGGCACTGTTAGGTTAAGGAAAGGTATAGGGATAACCTCTCTTCCTTCACACCACCTGCTCCAAAACTTACCTCTCCTCCATTACTCAAAAATATAAATTTCCAATTTTCACTGTCTTCTCCCTTTCTTTTATTTTTACCCTCTTTCCTTTCCTTCACTTAAACATATAACTGAATCTCCCACTGAAAAGCTAAGTATCACCCATTCAGGCTCTCTTCCAATTCTATAAAAGCTTTACAAGACTGACCCTGTGCTACCTATGTAGTAGCTTTGGGGTAGATACAATTTATTGTTGAGCTTCAAGGGCTGACCTTGGGTTGCTCGTATCCTAATTTGGGCTAGTCCCCTAGATCTTCTAATTTTACTTCTTGGTTTACACTGGGTATTAGACCTGGCATCCTTGATGTGGTTTTCCCTAACTTTTTGCCCTCTGACCTGTTTTCCTGACTAATTTTTGCTGGCTTTTCAGGATTCTGGCACTTTACCACAGCTGACTAGCAGTGCTAAAGTGCAGGTGCTGTGTACTCAAAAACATGGTGAGCGTGGCTTATGAACATTTGGCCTATTTAATTTAATTGTAAATCCCTAGTAAAGTGCACTATATGGGCCAAGGGCATGTATATTAATTGCTACTTGTGGCCTGCAGCACTGATTTTGCAACCCACTCAGTAGCCCTTCAAACATGTGTCAAGCCTGCAACTGACGAGCCCATGTGTGAAATTTTAAACTGCCATTCCAACCTGGCAAGTGAACCCACTTGTCAGCCAGACCAAAACCTATAGAAGTCCCCCCTAAGGTAGGCCCTGGTTAGCCCCAAGTGCAAGGTGCACTATATTTAAAAGGTTGGCTTTGTACTTCTAAGTTTAACATGTCCTGATAATGAAAGACTGCTAAATTAATTTTTCACTACTGAAAAGCCTATCTCTCTCTTAGGTTAGCATTGGGGTTACCTTGAAGCATCCATTAAGTGCAACTTCCAATTGGGAAAGATAACATTTGGAGCTTGGTGTCTCTGGACTCATAATTTTAAATCAGAACTTATGGTGAAGTGGGATTTTAAAATGTAAGTCTAAAAATACCACTTTTAGAAAGTTAGCATTTTCTTACTTTAATCATTCTGTGCCTCCGCCTGTCTCTAAATACATTTCTGGGGTGGATAACAGCTGGGCATTTTGCATTCCCCGTAGACATTCACACACAAAGGGAGCTTGGGTTTGACATTTGCATCCTGATAGCTAATCACCAGGCTGATGGGTCTTCCTGGAATAGATGGGAGGGAGGAGCTGGCACTTGTACCTGAATAAGGCTATGCCTCTCCCCACACAAAGGACTGCATAACCTGCTGTTGAGTGCCTGGGGCCAAGGAAGGAAGGGCAGGGACCTTTTGCACTTCAAAGGCCTCTCTTTGAAGTCTCCCCCACTTCACAGGCTTGACTTGGTATACGTACTCGACCCCACCAAATCAGAACTCTACTAGAACCAAGACCATTCTGCCAGGAAGAAGTATTGCTGTGCTGCCAGAAGGAACTTCCACCCTGCAACTGCATTGCTCGGTTGGCTTACTGCTTGAGGTGTGCTGTGCTGTGGGAGGGACTGCCACTCTGTTATTTGTTCTGCTGTGTTGGCCAGCTGCCTACTGCTTCTTGGAGTGAGAAGGCCTGTACCTGTTCTCCAAATCCTTGAACCCAAGATTTTCCAAGGGCTTGTTGGCTTGCTCCCTGTTTTCCTGCAGTCTTAAGGACATAAAAGACTGCTTGCAACTCTCCTGGTGCTGCTGGACTCTGCCATCTGTGAGTCCTACCCTTGCCTGAGGTGCCCCCCTCTACGCCTGTGCCTCAGAAGTGGGTTTTGCAGCTGCTTTTTGGAAAAGCAGGGACATTAACCTGTGTGCTTGAGAAAAATCAATACATCCTCCTTCAACACTGACCTAGAGGCTGCCCGATGACAGCAGACCCACAGCCTGAGCGGCATAACAATGGCTCAATGACAACGCATTGGATTAATCTCAATTGAGTATGATGCCAATGCGGGACCAGACTGTGAGGCTCAACAACGACACAGTGGCCGACTGCATGAGAAATATCAACACATTGCCTTCACGTTTGGTCCTCGACATTGATGCTTGCTCCTTTCAAGCTATTGGTTTAGTGTGGGTCCTGTAGCCAGCCTACCCTCGAATACAGTCAGCATGACCTTTGGATTTGCACCAGTCCCTCACGACTCCAAGTAACCTTTTCACTGTTAGTGACTTCTAAGCACTGTTTTTTACATTTAGGGGGTCATTACAACATTGGCGGTAAAAGCCGCTTACCGCCGTGCAGAAGACCGCCAACACACCGCCGCAGCCGTGGAATTCCGCCACGGTCATTATGACCCAAAGCCTGGAATCCGCCAAAATCTAGACACCCACACAAGTCCGCCACACCAAAGGTCAGTGATAAACTGGCGATAACAAAACCACCACCGTCACACCAACAGGAATACGCCCACACTATCACAACCCACAAATCCACGCGGCAGTCTTTCAGCCGTGGTATTCCATTGGCGGTACACACCGCCGCGCTCAAAATACACACACATTTACAAAACACATCCACATTGGACAATTCGAAATACACACACCTGATACACATACACACACCACTCCCACACATCCAATACAATATAAAACACACACCCACATCACCCAAAAACCCCTACGACCACAATTGCAACTGAAGGCCAGAGAGAGACACCACCATCCACAAACGAGCATCCACAGGCACTCAACATCATCACTCACATAACATCCATGCACCACACACAACACACCTCTAAATATCACCCCACGCATCACAACACACACCACCCCACACATCACCCACACCACCCCATGGCACCACAAAGACACCCCAGGTTCTCTGAGGAGGAGCTCAGGGTCATGGTGGAGGAAATCATCCGGGTAGAGCCACAGCTATTCAGATCACAGGTGCAGCACACCTCCATAGCTGGGAAGATGGAGCTATGGCGATGAATCGTGGACATGGTCAACGCAGTGGGACAGCACCCAAGAAATAGGGATGACATCATGAAGAGGTGGAACGACCTACAGGGGAAGATGCGTTCCGTGGTCTCAAGACACCACATCGCGGTTCAGAGGACTGGCGGCGGACCCCCACCTCCTCCCCCACAACTAACAACATGGGAGGAGCAGGTCTTGGCTATACTGCATACTGAGGGCCTCGCAGGAGTAGCTGGAGGAATGGACTCTGGTAAGTCAAATCTTTACTACTTCATCCTCCACCCAACCTGCATGCCATCACATACCCCCACCCTCATCCTCACCCCCATCACTCCAACTCCTCCCACATGTCCCAATATCAAAAACCACACATCCCAAGCCCTGCATGCAACACCAAAGCATGGACACCCAGCACCAAAGCATGGCCACTGCACATACTCATATGCCCCCCTAGCCCATCATCACACAAGGTCCTACACAGGAATGCAAGCACTGGGGTACACGGTCACCCACCCATTGCACACCATGGCACACACAGATGCAATAATCATGCTTTTACACCCCTGCAGGACCCCTACCCAACATCACCGGACAGGAGGGTCCAGACATGTCCACTCCACCCACAGAAGAGGCCCACAGTAATGACAGCAGCTCTGTCCATCTGGATATGGATGACCAGCCCGGCCCATCTGGGACCTCGGGACAGTCGGTTCCCCTAACACAGGCACAAGCGAGTAAAGATCTTCCCCCCTCTGGAAACACCAGCACAGCACCCACCCAGCGGGCCCATACCTCTGTCCCCAGGAGATGTCGAGCAGCAGTGTGTCCACCACTACAGGGAACCCAGACTAACCCACCACTCCAACAACACCAGGGACCTGGGGCCAGTGGGCACACGGTCCAGGGGACAGAGGCTCAGGAACAAAAGGGAACTGGGAGGGCTGCTGTGCGACAGGGGGAGGACAGGCCAAGGGAACCCACTCTCCATGAGGCCCTCTCCAACATCATGGGAGCCTACCACCATTCCCAGGAGATGATGGCAACGGTACTGGCCAACTTTCAGGAGACCCAGGGGCTGCAGGAAGAACAGTATTTGGGCTTCAGGAAGGAACTCAAATCCATCAATCCACCCTAGGCACCATTGTAGGGGTGCTGAAGGAACTCGTCAACACCAGGAGTGACACTGTGGCACAACAAGGGGCCCCTGACACTAGCCTGGACGATGAACTGCCCACCAACTCCGCCGGCGCTAGTGGACAGGAGGCACTGCCACAGGACCACCACACCAGCACCCCACCCCTGGAACCATCCCGCAAATGGTCCCTGAGATCCAGGACAAAGACAGAGAACGATGCCAAGACCCCCGCCAAGAAATGAGACCACCCTGATTGTCATCCTTTTGTCCCACCTTGTCACCCTGTCCATCCTTAAACTGCCCCAGCTCCACTTCCTGTGCCCCTTTGGACAATGCACCTGTGAGACTAGTAGACTGGACTCTGCCATGGACATTCCTCCACCATCACCCTTCCCCATTTTACAACCCCCTCCAATATTGAGCACTTAAATAAACTCCCCTAAAGCACAAAACAATCAGGAGTCTGTCTTTTATTTTGAAATAGTGTATTAGCAATTACAGGTACAAAATGCTCTTTCAAATGTAATGTCAACATACCTATGTCACACAGCTCTAGTCCATGAGGAAACATAGCAGATATCACACAGTGGGACCCACATCGGTGAAATCGCAATGGAAAGTGACAACTCAGTGACCATACACTGGGTGAAAATGACAGACAGTAGAGAGGTAGTAGATGTAAATCAGATGTAGCAGGCAGTGTTGTCTTCTTACCTGTGTCTCACTGAAAGTATTACATGATCACCTTGTTCCTGTTGTCGATGTCCTCCTCTTCTGCTTCCTCGTATTCACTGTCCACAGTCTCCACAGCTGCCACAACACCTCCATCTGGACCATCCTCCTGCAGAAAAGGCACCTGTCGTCGCAAAGCCAAGTTGTGAAACATACAGCAGGCCACGATGATATGGCATACCTTCTTTGGTGAGTAGAATAGGGAACCACCTGTCATATGGAGGCACCGGAACCTGGCCTTCAGGAGGCTGAAGGTCCGCTCTTTAATACCCCTAGTTCGCCCATGGGCCTCATTGTAGCGTTCCTCTACCCTTGTCCTGAGATTCCTCACTGGGGTCAGTAGCCATGACAGGTTGGGGAAACCAGAGTCACCTGCAAATGGCGAGGGACAACTGTTAGTCACACACTAACTCATAGGGACATCCACAGACCCAGACAACTATTCCCACAGCATTGGGTCCATGTCCTCACCTAATAGCCACACCCGGTGCCTCTGGAGTTGCCCCTCCACATAAGGGATGCTGCTATTCCGCAGGATGTAAGCGTCATGCGCTGAGCCAGGGAATTTAGCATTTACATGGGAGATGTACTGGTCTGCCAAACACACCATCTGCACATTCATGGAATGGTAACTCTTCCAGTTTCTGTACACCTGTTCACTCCTGCAGGGGGGTACCAAGGCCACATGTGTCCCATCAATGGCACCTATGATGTTGGGGATATGTCCCAGGGCATAGAAATCACCTTTCACCTTAGGCAAATCCTCCACCTGAGGGAAAACGATGTAGCTCCGCATGTGTTTCAGCAGGGCAGACAACACTCTGGACAACACGTTGGAAAACATAGGCTAGGACATCCCTGATGCTATGGCCACTGTTGTTTGAAAAGACCCACTTGCAAGGAAATGGAGTATTGACAGCACCTGCACTTGAGGGGGGATTCCTGTGGGGTGGCAGATAGCTGACATCAGGTCTGGCTCCAACTGGGCACACAGTTCCTGGATTGTGGCACAATCAAGCCTGTAGGTGATGATCACATGTCCCTCCTCCATTGTTGACAGGTCCACCAGCGGTCTGTACACCGGAGGATGCCGCCATCTCCTCACATGCCCCAGTGGACATTGCCTATGGAGGAGAGCAGCGAGCAGAGAGTCAACCAACTCTGAGGTACGTAAACACAGCTTACTCTGAAAATATTAGCAAATCGAAATATGCCTGTATGAGTGTTTAGGCAAGGCCTAGATAGACATTTCGCGTGCCATCGCCAAGGAAGTTCGGACACTGGGGGTCTACCACAGACGGAGCACCCACTGCCGGAAAAGATGGGAGGACATTCGCCGCTGGAGCAAGAAGACGGCTGAGGCCCAGCTGGGGATGGCCTCCCAACCTGGGAGGGGTGCCCGTCGCACCATGACCCCCCTGATCTTCAGGATCCTGGCGGTGGCGTACCCGGAGTTGGATGGGTGCTTGAGGACTTCACAGTGGACACAAGGAGGTGAGTACACTCTCATTCTGCTGATTCAGCGCGCATTGTAGGTGTCTGGGTGGGGGAGGTGGGCTGTGGGTTCCCCTAGGCCAGGGTGAGTTTAGTAGGCAAGGACCCTTCTTGAGGCAGGCCCTGTGGTACCCCACCCCACCTGTGTACATTGCCAACTACACCTAGTCAGGCTCCTGTGACATCCATGTGTGCAGAAATCGGGCATAACCTTGTAACCCATGTCCCTGGGACTGAATAGTGGACTCCAAGTGTGCAGCGTAGTGCAGGGGGCTACTGTGTCCGTCAACGGTAGTGGTATTGCATGCACTCAACATGTCGTTCTTCTGTCTTCCCCCCCTTTTTGTGGTCTCCCTGTTCTTGTGTGCATTAGCATCATCAGGCGGAGGAGCAGTGGCACCGGAGCAGGAGGGAGCTGCATCCCACTTGGCCCTGGAGGGCGACACTATGGAGTCTGAATTCACCAGTTGGACGGAGGGCGAGGGGAGCTCCACGGCGGGGACAGGAGCTGACACCAGAGATACGGACTCCTCCTCTGATGGGAGCTCCCTTGGGGTGGCGGGCCTATCTGTGCCCCCGCATCTAGAGGTACAGCCGCCACCCCCCTACCAGCACCGCCCTCCCAGCAGCTCCTCAGCATTTGCCCCGTGCCTGCTCACCCAGGAGGGTAGGCATCACCTTCACCCCAGGCACCTCAGCCCCTGCCCCGGTCACCCCTGCTGCCCTCAGTGAGGAGGCCATTGACCTCCTCAGGTCCCTCACTGTTGGGCAGTCTACCATTTTGAATGCCATCCAGGGTGTACAGAGGCAGTTGCAACAAACAAATGCATACCTGGAGGGCATTCTCTCTGGCCAGGCAGCCCTTTAACGAGCTTTTCAGACTCTGGCCTCAGCACTGACGGCAGCCATTGTCCCTGTCTCTAGCCTCCCCCTCCAACTTCCTCCACCCAGACCCACACCCCTGTACCTCAGCCTATCCCAAGCACACCATCAGACCAGCATCCACACCTCAACACCCAAGGGAAGCTCTGGCAAACATAAGCACCACACATCGCACAGGCACTCACGCAAGCATCACACACATGCAGACACACCAAAATCCACTGCCTCCACTGTGTCCCCCTCCTCCTCGTCTCCCCCCTCCCTCCCTGTCTCGTCTCCACTCACACCTGCATGCACTACACCCTCAGCCACTACGTCCATCAACAGCACACTTACCACCACACCCCACTCATGTGCAGTCACCACCCCTACTACCATTCACATGTCCCATGTGTCCTCTCCCAGTGTGTCTGTGAGGCCAACTCCCAAGGTACACAAACGCAGCCACACACCCACCCAACAGCCATCCACCTCACGACAGCCTCCAGTCCATGCACCTTCACCCAAAGTCACCAAACGTACACCTTCTACAACCACTACCTCTTCTTCCACTCCCAAACCCCCTCCAGCTACCCGTTCCAGTGTTCCCAAGAAACTTTTCCTGGCCAACCTTGATCTCTTTCCCTCACCTCCCCCACCCCTTCAGTCTCCTAGGGCCCGACTCTCGAGGTCCCAACCTAACACCTCAGCCACAACATCGACGGGACCAGTGGTGCCAGTAGTCACCGGATTCTGGAGTGCTCCGGGCAGCAGGGCAGCCAGTGTGGCAAGGAGCCAGAGCACGGACAGTCCCCCACCTGTCAAGCATAAAAAGTTGGCCAGTGCCCAGCGGGAGAGGGGAAAGAAATCAGCCACCAAAGCTGCTCCCAGGAGTACAGTTGGGAGTGTGGAGACAGCTGCGACACCATCCAAGGTGGGGAATGGGCACAGTAAAACCGGTAAGTCTGGGAAGATCAGCACGGCGGACAAGACCGCCAGCAGCCCCGCTACCCAGGACAAGACCGCCACCAGCAGCCCCGCTGCCCAGGACAAGACAGCCACCAGCAGCCCCGCTGCCCAGGACAAGGCCACAAGCAGCCCCGCTGCCAGGGACAAGACCGCCAGCAGCCCCGCTGCCCAGGACAAGACCGCCACCACCAGCCCCGCTGCCCAGGACAGGACCGCCACAAGCAGCCCTGCTATCCAGGACAAGACCGCTAGCACCACGGCAGGACAGTGAGCGCCAATTATTACAATGCTACTGAGGCCGCCACAGGCAGGATGAAGCACTCTGGGCACCAAGCCCCCTCCAGAACCAGTGGAGAGTTACATCCACTACCTCAGTCCTTGGCAGGATGAAGCACTCTGGGCACCAAGCCCCCTCCAGAACCAGTGGAGAGTTACATCCACTACCTATGTCCTTGGCAGGATGAAGCACTCTGGACACCAAGCCCCCTCCAGAACCAGTGGAGAGTTACATCCACTACCTCAGTCCTTGGCAGGATGAAGCACTCTGGGTGTCGTGCACTCATCTGGCTGAGGTGCCCCCCTTCCTTTCCCCTGAGGTGCCTGTTTTATTTCTATGTGATGCCCCAGCAGTGTTCACTCCGTCTTGTTCGCGTATTGAGTGTGGGCCTCGCCCATGCCTTTTGGGCCCAGTGGTCCACGGACTTTGATGGTGGAATCCCTTGGACTTGTGTTCTTGGTGTATATAATTGTTTATAATGTATATATATGTGAATATTTTTGATTTATGTAATTGAATATATAACAATTTTTCGACTCATTTCCGTTTGTCCTTGCATTCTTCCAGGGGAGGTTGGGGGGTGTAACTGTAATGTATCATGCTGTATTAGTGTGTGTGTTGTCGTGGGTGAGGGTTGGGGATTTGCGAGTTACGTGTGTGTGTCTCTGTTTTTTCCCTCCCCCGTGTCGTAGGTGCAGTACTCACCTTGGTCGTCGCCGCAGGCGTTCATGCTCCTGGTAGAGGAGCAGGAAGATAAAGGCTGGGAGTATCTGATGTTCCGGTTCCATGGTGTCCTTGTTCCTCGTGGGGTGTGTAGATGTGAGCGTTTTCCTTTCCAAGTCCTGTTTCCGCCGTGTTTTTGTTCGCGGTGAATCCGCCCTGGAAAAGGTGGAGGATTGGACTGTTGTAATTCTGTGGGCGGTACATTGTCCTCCGCCTGTCTGTCGGCGGTTACTGCCGAGGTGTTTGTTTGTACCACCGTGGCAGTCGGAGTGTTAAAGTGGCTATGTTGGTGGTTTCCGCCACGTCGCAATTCCATTTATTTTACCGCCGGCCTGTTGGCGGTTTTACTGCAGCTTTAACATCGACCGCCAGGGTTGTAATGACCACATTAGTCTTTAAACATTCACATCTTGAGTTTTGATTATTGTATTCTTGTTGTTGTGGTCTTGTTTTACTCATATGAATATTCCCTATATTTTTTTACTTGTATGGAGTTTTTTTGTGGTATTTGTCACTATGATACAGTAATTAGGTATTGCACAAATACTTTGCACATTGCCTCTTAAGCTAACCCTAACTGCTCTATGCCAAGCTACCCAAGGATGGGCACAGATTAATTTAAGTTGTGTATCTGACTTACACTGACTAGGATTGTTGTCCCTACTTGGACAGGGTGCATACCTCTGTCAACTAGAGACCCAATGACTAACACAGTGCTACTCCCACTCTCTTTCTAGGTAGCTTACTACATGTGTTTCATTTTTGGGTATTTCACCAAATTCATACTATTCTGGAGTCAGGCTGGTATGATGGGTGTTGGACAAGAATGTCTCCTTAATGGTAATTGGTGTGTACCCCTGTCCGATTGCTTGACTGCTTGGCCCTGCCACAGTCCCTGGTGATGCGACATCCTGAACCTGTTCTATGACCAGGAGGGGTACACCAAGTGTGCCCTAATAATTTGTGTTGCTCTCTTGAACATGCGACAAAGTATTACATGAAGAATTGGTTGCAGCCTGCTGCATATTATAAATATTTAGTGTGGCCATACCTCTTTATCTATGTGAAGGATAGGAGAGCCTACTTACTCCCTTGGTGTAGAGTTCCATTGCTATATGATACCCATAACCTTGCACACACGGAATGTGTGTGGTTCCAGTGTGTGTGTGTGTGTGTGCAGGAGTGTGTATCACAAATAAGGGATTATGACTGTGTGTTGTATGACTCTAAGTACAAAAGCCAGTGGAATCCTATTTGTATGGCTCTGCTATAGCTTGGCACAAGGTTGATTATAAGGACATCTTCCCCAGATAGTAGACGTGTATTGACTCCATCCTGTGGCTGGAGGATGAAAACTCACACAGTGAAGTGAGGGAAGATGAAGACAAGACTTCCCTTGGAAATTCAATGAGGACCTTGTCAGCAAAGTGATGCTGATTAGTTCTTTCCCAAACACTACTATTGGATGAACGGCAGAGTTGAAGGGGAGGACAGCAGATTCTGTAGTTCATGGTAAGGCCTGCCCTTTGTTAGTCCCTGATTATTGCTCTTGGAAGACCCAAGTGCAGAGATATCACACTTCACTGGGGCAATGTTTTTGGATACTCCTGCTTGAACCTTTCCCTATTTTTACCTGCTGCACAAAGGGTCTGTCTCAAGAACATCCAGGAATGACATTTGAAAGAGAACCATCCTGTAGTAAATTGGTTCTGCCTAATTAGCCCATCAGGACTTTTCACTGTGAGCAAGTCTCACTATCTCAATCTCACTCACGATAAATTCACTATAATTGGACTGAGCCTGTTAACTGCAGATGCTTGCCTTTTAAGATAAGGCCAATGCCGTGCAGCTAGTACAAGAGACTGTGAGCTAGTTACACATGAATATGTGTACACACGGCTGGCATCTGCGCACAGGTCACCTGTCACATGAAGGACTCTGCACAGATAAGTACTGACCTGAAGTAATCCCTTTATTATGAGTGAGCTTTCATAGTGTAAGTCTGAAGTGCATAGACGTTTGTGGTGTTATCCCTGTTCACATTATATGCAAATCGGAAACCCAAGTATGAATTTCTAGATCCCAATAATTCTATGGGACTTTAGGATGTGTCATATTTTCCTGGTGCAGCTCTTATTCAGATTCCAGGCCTTTTTCCCTAACTGGGCTAGGTTAATTGCTATCCTGAACAGTAAAGGAGTCCAAGTCCTCCCTACAAATGAGAGCAATTAACAGTGCTTGACCCAAGTTCCTGGTAAAAGGTACACTTGTTAAATAGCATGTCACATTGCACCTGGTCTGGTATAGCCTAGGCCCACTGGAACAAAGGAGGAAGCCCAGACCTTTCAAACCAACACAGGAGGTGTCCATTTTTTAAGACCTGCTGGGAAGAAACAAGTCAGCTGTGTCATCTAGGGGCGGATCAGAGGCTCTCAGGGGAGCTTATACCAGAGATAACTTAAAGTCAACATTTTGGATGTTTCCAGCATGTTGGGACAGAGGTGGAAAGGTGAAGGGATGATGTGACATGCTATAATTAGCCAGGGGCACCTGGGCCCTAAAACGTTCCCACTCTACTTAAAAACCATCACACAAAGGATGATAGTTGAGAAGACCATGGGCCTGGAATGCGACAATAGTGAAAGGATGCCTAGCTGAAAGGAGAAGCCACCTGATGCCTTGCAACGATGGACTAATAACTTTGAAGCCCTTCAATCAACCAATTAAGCATGTATAGAGCACAGCAAATCACCTGTGAGGGTCTTGAGGCACTGGAGCTGTATGATGCTGTTTGGAGGTATGATCAATACAACATCCAGGTGTTTAGTTCTCTTCTGAATTGCTGGATCGACGGTGCAGTCCTGAGGTGCAGGGGGAGGATGTTCCAAGCCTTGGCTCCCAGGTACGAGAAGAAGTAACCCCCACTGTTGGCTCAATTGACCTGTGGAGTGTCTGCCGGGGAGAGAAAGCTGATTGAAGATGCCTAGTCAGTTGGTGGAAGTTCAGGCATTTATTTTGCTTGTTTTTGTTTTTATTAGGTGGTGCAACAGTTTACATCCACATCAGGAAAATAATATCATATGTGAGCATCAACATATAGCAAAAGAAAATTTAGCTAGACATGTATCAGAACTAATCTCCTAACGTTTTATTTAAATAAACTAAAATACAACAGTGTCCCTCCCCCTCTCCATCCCTCCCCTCCCCAAAGCTTCCATGGAAGGCACATCATACTGTTTTCATCAGTGCTCGTTAGAATTGTCTCTCTCCGTTCTCAGTCGGCCATAGTGTCTAGATGCCCGATTTGGAAGGAAACCCTACCTCCCCATCCTCAGTTTTCACTCCCCACCCCCCTGCAGTAAAGGGACACTTCTCCGTTGTGTTCCCTTACGTGCAAGCATTGCTCGTGTCATCTCCGCCCAGGCTGTCCATGCTTTTTGCACTTTGTCATCTCTCGCAGTCCTTCTCATATGAACTTCTTCAGCCCCTGCCCACTTCACCATGTCTGACCCCCACGCTTCCCTTGTTGGGGCCCTGGGACTCAACCAGGGGATTGCAGTGTATCACTTTGCAACTGTTAGGCCTAAAACAGTATAGTGCCTACTAAGCCTCTTGTTTGGATTCTGTGAGAAAAGTCCCAACAGGCATTTTTCCCCTGTCAGCGGGACTTCGCAGCCCATGGCTACCCTCAGCTGAACAAGGACCTCCCCTCAATAATCCCATACCAAAGGCCAGTTCCATACCATATGAATAAAATCAGCAAATTCCTCCTTGCCCCTCAGGCAACTCTGGTCCCTAGAGGGACATATTGCGTGCAGGTGTTTTGGGAATAGATAGGTCATATGTATACAATTATATTGAATTAGCTTAAAATGGGCACATACCACCATTTCCTTCATGCCTGTAAGTGTCTTTGTCCAATCCCATTGAGATAATGAATCTACAATGTGGTTTTGCCAAGTGCTTTCCACTGGTAGTGGTTGTCTTCTCCTGTAAGAGCACAGTTCTTGGTACACATGGGTTATAAGCTTGCGACCACCCGCCATCGCAAGTAGCATGACTAGTGTTTGAGTCAGTGCTGGTGCATCCAGGAATATGGGCCATAATTGTCTACCTATTGCAGCAACTTTTGCATATTGTAGAACGTGCCCTGCACCCACATTAAATGACTCCTGCGCCTCTTATAATGTAATGAATCTACCTGCTGGGTATTGGTCAGATAGCATTATGCAACCTCCTTCCTGCTATCTGGTCACTGTCATAGTATGTGTCATCTTTACACAGGGGGATGAAATCCAGAGATCCATATCTGGGGCATAAGGCGCTCTCTTAAGAACCCTTCTAACTGTTCTCTCCCATATTCTACCCATAAGTTGGAATATGTGGGGAAATATGAGGGACACTTCCCCGCCCTGCATCAGAAGCTCCCCCAACTGGTAGTTCCCATGAGATCCCTCAACATGGTCCTCTTCTAGTTCTTTTTCCCATTTAACAAGTTCACCACATGCTGTAGTTGTGTGGCCAAATAGTACAGCTCCAAATCTGGTACCTCCAAACCACCCTTTTTCCATTCCCTTCTAAGTGTGGATAAGCTTACTCTACATCTCTTGACATGCCATAGGAGATTCACTATCAGAGAGTCCAGTTCCCTGAAGTCCTCACTAGGAATCTTATAGAAGGAGCCTTGCATCACATATAGGTGGTCATTACAACCCTGGCGGTCGGTGCTAAAGCGGCGGTAAGACCGCCAACAGGCCGGCGGAAAAAAAAATGGAATCACAACCGTGGCGGAAACCGCCAACATAGACAGCCCCTTTAACACTCTGACCGTCATGGCGGTACAAACAAACAGCATGGCGGTCACCGCCAACAGACAGGCGGAGGCCAATATACCGTCCACAGTATCACAACCTACCAATCCACCACCTTTTCAGGGGCGGACTCACCGCGTTCAAAAACACGGCGGAAACAGGACTTGGAAGGGAAAACGCTCACCTCTACACACCCCACGAGGAATCAGGACGCCATGGAACCCGAGCTCCAGATCCTGCCAGCCTTTATCTTCTTGCTCCTCTACCAGGAGCACGATCGCCGGCAGCGAAGACCACGGTGAGTACTGCACCTATGACACAGGGGAGGAGGGAGGGAAAAAAACAGGGACACACACACGCAACACCCCCACCCCCACCCCCACTCTCACCCACTACAACACACACACTAATACATCATGATACATTACAGTTACACCCCCCAAAGCCCACGTAAGAATGCAAAGACAAAAGGAAATGAGTGTAACCATTGTAATATATTACAATCCAGTACGCAAAAATATATATACACTACTGACAAATATATACACCAAGAATAGTAGTCCAGGTAGTGCTCCATTGAAGTCTGTGGAACACTGGGCCCACAAGGCATGGGCAAGGCCCACACTCAGTCCCCGAATATGACGGAGAGAACACTGCAGGGGCATCAGATGGCAATAAAGCATGCACCTCAGGGGGAAGGGAAAGATGGGGCACCTCATCCGGTTGAGTGCACGATGCCAAATCCACAAGGGGGCCACATGCCCACTGTTCAATCCTGGGGAGTGCAAAGCCACCCTCTCTCAAGTCTCTACAGTGGGTGGTTTGCCAACTGTTCCATCCTGGGGAGTGCAAAGCCACAGTCTCTCAAGTCTCTACAGTGTGTGGTTTGCCCACTGTTCCATCCTGGGGAGTGCAAAGCCACAGTCTCTCAAGTCTCTACAGTGGGTGGTTTGCCCACTGTTCAGTCCTGGGGAGTGCAAAACCACAGTCTCTCAAGTCTCTACAGTGGGTGGTTTGCCCACTGTTCCATCCTGGGGAGTGCAAAGCCACAGTCTCTCAAGTGGATAACAGTCTCCACTGGTTCTGGATGGGGCTTTGTGCCCAGAGTGCTTCATCCTGCCAAGGACAGAGGTACTGGATGTCTTATTCCACTGGTTCTGGAGGGGGCTTTGTGCCCAGAGTGCTTCATCCTGCCAAGGACTGAGGTAGTGGATGTATCTCTCCACTGGTTCTGGAGGGGGCTTTGTGCCCAGAGTGCTTCATCCTGCCAGGGACTGAGGTAGTGGATGTCATTCTCCACTAGTTCTGGAGGGGGCTTTGTGCTCAGAGTGCTACATCCTGCCAAGGACTGAGGTAGTGGATGTATCTCTCCACTGGCTCTGGAGGGGGCTTTGTGCCCAGAGTGCTTCATCCTGCCAAGGAGTGAGGTAGTGGATGTCTTTCTCCACTGGTTCTGGAGGGGGCTTTGTGCCCAGAGTGCTTCATCCTGCTCGTGATGGACACAGTAGCGTCGGTGCCCTTGGTGCTCATGGGCCAGCGGTGCTTGTTGCGGCGGTGTCCTTGGCAGCGGTGCTTGTTGCGGCGATGTCCTGTTCAGCGGTGCTTGTGGCGGCAGTGTCCTGTTCAGCAGTGCTTGTGGAGGCGGTGTCCTGTTCATCTGTGCTTGTGGGGGCAGTGTCATTTCAGCGGTGCTTGTGGTGGCGGTGTCCTGTTCAGCAGTGCAGGTTGCAGCAGGGTCCTTGGCAGCGGTGCTTATGGCGGCAGTGTCCTGTTCAGCAGTGCTTGTTGTGGAGGTGTCCTTGGCAGCGGTGTTTGTGGCGGTGGTGTCCTGTTCAGCGGTGCTTGTGGCGGCGGTGTCCTGTTCAGCAGTGCTTGTGGCGGCGGTGTCCTGTTCAGCGGTGCTTCTTGCGGTGGGGTCCTTGGCAGTGACTCAGCTGCTGGCGGTCCTGTCTGGCCCTGCGGGGCTGGTGCTGGTGGTTCTTTCTGGCCCAGCGGGGCTGGTGCTGGCAATCCTGTCTAGCCCAGCGGGGCTGGTGCTGACGGTCCTTTATGGCCCAGCGGGGCTGGTGCTGGTGGTCCTGTCTGGCCCAGCGGAGCTGGTGCTGGTGGTGGCCTCCTGGGCAGTGGGGATGGTGCTGGCGGTGGCCTCCTGGGCAGCTGGTGCTGGCGGTGGCCTCCTGGGCAGCTGAGCTGGTGCTGGCCTCCTGGGCAGTGGGGATGATGGCGGTAGCCTCCTGGGCAGCGGGGATGGTGCTGGCGGTGGCCTCCTGGGCAGCTGGGCTGGTGCTGGCGGTGGCCTCCTGGGAAGCGGGGATGATGGTGGTGGCCTCCTGGGCAGCGGAGATGATGGCAGTCTTCTCCGCCGTGCTGCTCTTCCCAGACTTGCTGAGTTTCTTGTGCCCCTTCCCCACCTTGTAAGGTGTCACAGCTGACTCCACACTCCCACCTGTACCCCTGGGAGCGGCTTTGGTGGCTGGAGTCTTCCCCCTCTCCCGCAGGGCACTGACCAACTTTTGATGCTTGACAAGTGTGGGACTGTCCGTGCGGTGGCTCTGTGCCACACTGGCTGCCCTGCTGCCCGGTGCACTCCAGATTCCGGTGACTACAGGCACCACTGGTCCCGGATATGTTGTGGCTGAGGTGCTAGATTGGGACCTGGAGAGTCGGGCCCTTGGGGACTGACAGGATGGGGGAGGCGAGGGAAAGAGGTCAAGGGTGGCCAGGAAAAGTTTCTTGGGATTACTGGGACGGGTAGCTAGAGAGGTTTTGGGTTTGGAGGAAGAGGTTGTCGTTATAGGAGGTGTTCGTTTGGTGACTTTGGGTGAAGGTACATGCGCTGTAGGCTGTAGTGAGGTGGATGGCTGTTGGGTGGGTGTGTGCCTGCGTTTGTGTATCTTGGGAGGTGGCGTCACAGACACACTGGGAGAGGACACAGGGGACGTGTGAATGGCAGTGGGGGTGGTGACTGCAGGTGAGCGGGGTGTGGTGGTTTGTGTGCTGGTGATGGAAGTAGTGGCTGTAGATGTAGTGCATGCAGGTGTGAGTGGAGACGAGACTCGGAGGGAGACGAGGAGGAGGGGGACACAGTGGAGGCAGTGGATGTTGGTGTGTCTTCATGTGTGTGATGCTTGCGTGAGTACCTGTGCGATGTGTGATGCCTATGTTTGCCAGAGCTTCTCTTGTGTGTTGACATGTGTGCATGCTGGTCTGATGGTGTGCTTGGGAAAGGCTGAGGTACAGGGGATTAGGTCTGGGTGGAGGAAGTTGGAGGGGGGTGCTAGAGACAGGGACAATAGCTGCCATCAGTGCTGAGGCCAGAGTCTGAAAAGCTCGCTGAAGGGCCGCCTGACCAGAATGAATGCCTTCCAGGAAGGCATTTGTTTGTTGCAACTGCACCCTGGGTGGCATTCAAAATGGTAGACTGCCCAACAGAAAAGGACCTGAGGAGGTCATTGGCCTCCTCACTGAGGGCAGCAGGGGGCAGGGTCTGAGGTGCCTGGGGCGAAGGTGATGCCCACCCTCCTGGGTGAGCGGGCACGGGGCAAAGGCTGAGGGGCCGCTGGGAGGGCGGTGCTGGTAGAGGGGGTGGCGGCTGTACCTGTAGATGTGGGGGGCACAGATGTGGCTGCCACCACAAGGGAGCTCCCATCAGAGGACGAGTCCGTATCACTGGTGTCAGCTCCTGTCCCCGCTATGGAGCTCCCCTCGCCCTCCGTCCCAATGGTGAATTCCGAGTCCGTAGTCTTTGCCTCCAGGACCATGTGGGATGCAGCTCCCTCTTGCTCCGGTGCCACTGCTCCTCTGCCTGATGATGCTAATGCACACAAGAACATGGAGACCACAAAAAGGGGGGCAACGACAGAAGAAAGACATGATGAGTGCATGCATTACCACTACCGTTGGTGGACACGACAGAAACAGAAGCCCCCTGCACTACCCCGCGCATTTGGGGTCCACTCTTCAATCCCTGGGATATGGCCTACAAGGCTATGGCCGACATCTGCACACATGGATGTAACAGGAGCCTGACTAGGTGTACTTGGCACTGTACACAGGTGGGGTGGGGTGCCACAGTGTCTGCCATAACAAGGGGACCTAACTAGCACACTCACCCTGGCCTAGGGAAACCCACAGCCCACCTCCCCCACCCAGACACCTCCACTGCACGCAAAATCAGCTGAATGAGACTGTACTCACCCCCTTGTGGCTTCTGTGATGCCTTCAAGCGCCCATCCAACTCCAGGTACGCCACCAACAGGATCCTGAACATCAGGGGGGTCATGGTGCGACAGGCACCCCTCCCACGTTGGGATGCCATCCCCAGCTGGGCCTCCGCTGTCTTCTTGCTTCAGCGGCGAATGTCCTCCCATCTCTTACGGCAGTGGTGCTCCGTCTGTGATAGACCCCCAGGGTCTGGACGTCCTTGGCAATGGCACGCCAGATGACCTTCTTCTGGTGGGCGCTGACCTACATGAATTGTACAGGGGAAAAAGAAAAGTTATTACCAACTGCACCCTCACAGTCATTGGCCCCCATCCCTACCCTACTCACCGTCATTTCATGCACGCCTCAATATCCACCCCCATTCTTTCATCCACCCCACTCCACACAGGCATAGCCCATACAGCATGCTCCCAGTGTACTTACCTGTTTGTCTGGAGAACCGTAGATAGTGTGTACTGGGGGAGAGCCCCATCCAAGAGTTTTTCCAACTCCTCCGTGGTGAAGGCAGGGGCCCTTTCCCCTGACTCACTGGCCATTGTCTCTTCCAGACTGAGGTCACAGCAGCACTTGCAGTGTTGGTCCTCTCCTGTCGAAGATCAGGTATCGAGTGATTGAACAGATAGATAATGGCCGTCACTTCTGCGTACCGCAACCACCGGCATACATCGTCATTGGCTCATGGGACTCATACGGTCCAGTGTTAACTAATGCAGAATTGCGCTGCGGTCTTCGACCGCCTACCGCGACGGTGTACAATGCCAGCGCAGTTACCTCACATCCCATTGTCCCACTTTATAGGTTAGGCAGCTGCCATTTCAGGGGCCCACATGGCTTAATTTTTGACTGCGACACTCATACAGGCCAAATTTCAGATTATGATTTGTGTTCTGTGTAAGCTGTGAGTACGTACCTCTGAGTTGGTTGACTCTGTGCTCGCTGTTTTCCTTCATAGGCACCGTTCGCTGGGACATGTGAGGAGATGGCGGCCTCCTCCGGTGTACAGACCGCTGGTGGACCTGTCGACAATGGAGGAAAGACATGTGATCATCACCTACAGACTTGATCGTGCCACAATCATGGAACTGCGTGCCCAGTTGGAGCCAGACCTGATGTCAGCTATCCGCCATCCCACAGGAATCCCCCCGCTAGTGCAGGTGCTGCCAGTACTCCATTTCCTTGCAAGTGGGTCATTTCAAACAACAGTGGCCATAGCATCAGGGATGTTCCAGCCTATGTTTTCCAACGTGTTGTCCAGAGTGTTGTCTGCCGTGCTGAAATACATGCGGAGCTACATTGTTTTCCCTCAGGTGGAGGATTTGCCTACAGTAAAAGGTGATTTCTATGCCCTGGGACATATCCCCAACATCATAGGTGCCATTGATGGGACACATGTGGCTTTGGTACCCCCCGCAGGAGTGAACAGGTGTACAGACACCGGAAGAGTTATCATTCGATTAATGTGCAGATGGTGTGTTTGGCAGACCAGTACATCTCCCATGTGAATGCTAAATTCCCTGGCTCAGTGCATGACGCTTACATCCTGCGGAATAGCAGCATCCCTTATGTGGAGGGGCAACTCCAGAGGCACCGGGTGTGGCCATTAGGTGAGGACATGGACCCAATGCTGTGGGAATAGTTGTCTGGGTCCGTGGATGTCCCTATGAGTTAGTGTGTGACAGTTGTCCCTCGCCATTTGCAGGTGACTCTGGTTTCCCCAACCTGTCATGGCTACTGACCCCAGTGAGGAATCCCAGGACAAGGGTAGAGGAACGCTACAATGAGGCCCATGGGCGAACTAGGGGGATTATAGAGCGGACCTTCAGCCTCCTGAAGGCCAGGTTCCGGTGCCTCCATATGACAAGTGGTTCCCTATTCTACTCACCAAAGAAGGTATGCCATATCATCGTGGCCTGCTGTATGTTTCACAACTTGGCTTTGCGACGACAGGTGCCTTTTCTGCAGGAGGATGGTCCAGATGGAGGTGTTGTGGCAGATGTGGAGCCTGTGGACAGTGAAGACGAGGAAGCAGAAGAAGAGGACATCGACAACAGGAACACAGTGATCCTGCAATACTTCCAGTGAGACACAGGTAAGAACACAAACCTGCCTACTACATGTACTTTAACACTACTACCTCTCTACTGTCTGTCGTTTTCACCCTGTGTATGGTCACTGAGTTGTCACTTTCCCTTACGATTTCACAGATGTGGGTCCCAGTGTGTGACATCTGCTTTGTTTCCTCATGGACTAGAGCTGTGTGACATAGGTATGTTGACATTACAATTGAAAGAGCCTTTTGACACTGTAATTGCTAATACACTATTTTGAAATCACAGACAGACTCCAGATTGATTTGTGCTATAAGGGTGTTTATTTAAGTGCTCAATATTGGAGGGGGTTGTAAAATGGTGAGGGGTGATGGTGGAGGAATGTCCATGGCAGAATCCAGTCCATTAGTCTCACAGGTGCATTGCCCAAATGGACATAGGAAGTGGAGCTGGGGCAGTTTGAGGATGGACAGGGTGACAAGGTGGGACAGAAGGATGACATTCAGGGTGGTCTCATTTCTTGGCGGGGGTCTTGGCATCGTTCTCAGTCTTTGTCCTGGATTTCAGGGACCGTTTGTGGGGTGGTTCTCCCTCTGCAGGGGGTGGGGTGCTGGTATGGTGGTCCTGTGGTGGTACCTCCTTTCCACTAGCGCCAGCGGAGGAGGTGGGCAGTTCATCATCCAGGCTAGTGTCAGGGGCCCCTTGTTGTGCCACAGTGTCCCTCCAGGTGTTGAGGACTTCCTTCAGCACCCCTACGATGGTGCCCAGGGTGGAATTGATGGATCTGAGTTCCTCCCTGAAGCCCAAATACTGTTCTTCCTGCAGCCGCTGGGTCTCCTGAAACTTGGCCCGTACCGTTGCCATCATCTCCTGGGAATGCTCGTAGGCTCCCATGATGTTGGAGAGGGCCTCGTGGAGAGTGGGTTCCCTTGGCCTGTCCTCCCCCTGTCGCACAGCAGGCCTCCCAGTTCCCCTGTGTTCCTGGGCCTCCGTCCCCTGGACCGTGTGCCCACTGCCACTGACCCCAGGTCCTTGGTGTTGTTGGGGTGGTGGGTTAACCTGGGTTCCCTGTAGTGGTGGACACACTGCTACTTGATGTGTTCTGGGGACAGAGGTATGGGCCCGCTGGGTGGGTGCTGTGCTGGTGTTTCCAGAGGGGGGAAGCTCTGTGGTGGCCTGTGACTGGGTCATGGGAACCAACTGTCCAGAGGTTCCCGAAGGGCCGGGCTGGTAATCTAGATCCAGTTGGACAGAGCTGCTGTCATCACTGTGGGCCTCTTCTGTGGGTGGTGTGGACATGTGTGGACCCTCCTGTCCGGTGACGTTGGGTAGGGGTCTTCCAGGGTTATAAAAGGATGTTTATTACATCTGTGTGTGCCATGGTGTGCAATGGGTGGGTGACCGTGTACCCAAGTGCTTGCATTCCTGTGTGATGGTGGTTTAGGAGGGTGTATGGGTATGTGCAGTGGCCATGCTTTGGTGATGGGTGTCCATGCTTTGTTGTTGCATGCAGGGCTTGGTGTTGGGATGTGTGGTTTGTGATGTTGGGACATTTATGAGGAGTGGGACGGATGGGGGTGAGGGTGGGGGTATGTGATAGCATGCAAGTAGGCTGGGGGATGTAATAGTTAAGAGGTGACTTACCAGAGTCCATTCCTCCATCTACTCCTGCGAGGCCCTCAGGATGCAGAATCGCCAAGACTTGCTCCTCCCATGTTGTTAGTGGTGGGGGAGGAGGTGGGGGTCTGCCGCCAGTCCCTGAACCGCAAGGTGGTGTCTTGAGACCACGGAACGCACCTTCCCCCGTAGGTCATTCCACCTCTTCCTGATGTCATCCCTATTTCTTGGGTGCTGTCCCACTGCGTTAACCCTGTCCACTAATCTGCACCATAGCTCCATCTTCCTAGCTATGGAGGTGTGCTGCACCTGTGATCTGAATAGCTGTGGCTCTACCCGGACGATTTCCTCCACCATGACCCTGAGCTCCTCCTCAGAGAACCTGGGGTGTCTTTGCCGTGCCATGGGGTGGTGTGGGTGATGTGTGGGGTTGTGTGTGTTGTGATAAGTGGGGTGATATTTAGTGGTGTGTTGTGTGAGGTGCGTGGAAGTTATGTGGGTAATGGTATTGTGTGCCTGTGGATGCTTAGTAGTAGTTTGTAGTGTCTCTCTCTGGCCTTCTTTCAGTAATTTTGTCATAGGGGTTTGTGGGTGATGTGGGAGTGTGTTTTATATTGTACTGGGTGTGTGGGAGTGGTGTGTGTATGTGTATAAGGTGTGTGTATTTGGAATTGTCCAATGTGGTTGTGTTTTTTTGAGCGCAGCGGTGTGTGTACCGCCAATGGAATACCACGGTTGAAAGACCGCCGCATGGATTCATGTGTCGTGATAGTGTGGGCGTATTTCTGTGGGCGCGACGGTTGAGGTTTTGCTTTTGCCAGTCTATCACTGACCTTTGGTGTGGCAGACTTGTGTGTGTTTCTGACGTTTGGCGGATTCCGAGCAGTGGGTCATAATGACCGTGGCGGAACTCTGCTGCCGAGGCGGTGTGTTGGCGGTCTTCTGCACGGCGGTAAGCGGCTTTTGCCGCCAATGTTGTAATGAGGGCCATAGTGTTGTGGTTTGGACTCTTGCTCTGGGCAAGACTGCTGGTTCAAGGATGACAGTACTTATGGTTGTGGGTGACTATGCCTATCCTACAAGTCGCAACTGTAGTCCCAACTCTTCCAGCTCACGAGCAGTACCTCACCAAAAATCCAAACAGTAAAAGGTGATTTGTGGCAGCCTTTAGGCATGGACTCAGAAGTATGACATCTCAGGGAAAGTCGTGGTTAAACAGAGATTACCCCTTTCTCACAGATATATCATTTCTCAATCAAACACAGGCAATAACGGAGATGCAGTAATGTTCCAATAGTTTTTATTTAATACACTCTTTAAACTGTGGTAAATCGCATGGGCTGCAATAATTTGGATAATGAACAGTGCAAGAAATATAACTGTAAAGACAAGGGTCATGATTATAAAGCCCCCACCATCTTGCAAAAGCATGAAAAGATATAGAGTGTGTGATATGTCCTAATACCCTACCATAATAGGCCTGACCTTCTACCTAGAGAAGAGCTGGGTATGTTAAACCTAATCTGCCAATGCTATGTCCCTGGAAGGAGCCCCCAACCCTTGTTACCTTGGAATGAGGTCTCGTGCTCCGACTTCAAAAGAACACGAAGTCCGGGTCAGCGTCAAGGCGATGTGCAGCATCAATAGCAGCGATGGTATCTTGTCGGAATCCCTCTGATTATCTGTCTAAAGTTTGATGTATTTATACAGATCTACTTGGACCCCTGACGTAGGTTGTTCCAAAACAATAGGTAACACAGCATGCTTGGGACGGTAATTTCTAACGTGAGCACCTACAGTTTGTTTGTCTTTGTCGCAGGAGTTGACGCCTTAGCGCAGTGACACTGATAACATAAATTTAAACAAAAAGGCCTAACTATAAACAAGGCAGCCATCTCAGAAGAATAAATTAAATACATGGTCTAAGACAGTGCAAGCTAAGTAGGTTAAAAGTCACTAGGTGACGGGGGCACAAGTCTGCAAGCCAAAGGCTAAGCAACTCCTGTTATCCCATTGAAACAAACTAGGATTCACTACAATAGACAACACAGGAATACCACCATTTTCGAAAGCACTCTCTTTCCCATCAACTATACATGTAGAGTATTCCAGAACAGTATGGAGGGTCTTGGTTTCACGATTACCTTCCCCATATTAAGGTCATAAAATTGTTTCTTATTATGAGTGATGTGTAGGCCTAAATATATTACTCAGTTTGTCTTTCAGGGAAGGCCCACCCTCTGCATATTCTGAGGCAGTTGACTTGTGAAGCAGCCCAACGGTTATACAGCTTATTTCATTGCATTTACCCTAAGTCCTGAGAACTCTCAGTATTCTTGACTTACATTCAAAAGAATCAGGACAGATATATCAGGTCATCTCAGGTATATCACGGCATCATCTGTATAGAATGAAACAATATGTTTTGTGGCTCCTACCATTATCCTCCATCTTTTGAGGGTTTGTCGGAGTCTACATGCCAGTGGCTCCACTGCTATGGAAAAAATGAAGGGAGACAGAGGACATCCCTGTCTGGTGCAGCATTGTAGGACAATGTCCTCTGAGGCACAGCACCTGGTTCGTACTCTTGCTCGTGGGTGCATCTATATTAGCCCGATCCACTTAATATAGGGGGAACCAAGTCCTACTATCTGCAAGTCCTTCCACTCATACTTCCAGTTTAGGAAGTCAAATGCCTGCTGTATATCTAAGAAGGCCAGAGCATAACATCCCTTCTGCACATGTGGCGCATGCTTCACATGCGAAAGATGTTGCAAGTTCTGCAGGGTGCTTCTACTGGGAAGAAACTCCGATTGATCCACATAAATCAAACGTGGAAGGAAGGGAAGGTGGGCAGCCAATACATGAATAAAGAGATTAAGGTCGACATTTAGGATCTATTTGGAGTGGTATGACCCTGTTTCTAACTGGTCCCTCCCTGGCTTCGGTATCAGTGAAATTAAAGCTTCACCTACTCAGCGAGGGAGTTTCTGCCTTTTGTATACTTCAGCATACACCTCAACTAGTTTGTCAAGTAATATAGAAGGGAAACCCGTTACAAATTCTGAGGATAAACCGTCCCCTCCAGGTGCCTTAGCCGATTTAAGGGATTTCTGCACTTCTAAAAGGTCTTGTTTAGTGATGGCAGCTCCCAGTACTTTACATTCTTCCTCGGGACAAGAATGGTAACAACAGCTGATTCAGATAATCCCTTTCCAGCAGCTGCTGTTTTCCATACACTCCATGCATATGTGCAGCAACGACCTAATTTATGGCTTGTTGTGTGTACATCTTGTGAGCTCCACTGTCTTATATAGTTAGAATGGGCTGTAGTGCAGATTCCGAACTCATCAGTCTGGCCTGGACTGGCTTTAGCCCTGGTGGCGCCCTGTACAACAGTCTTTTTTGGCATTCCTCCCTATGACCGCCTCCTCGGATTCCCTCAGTACCACCCGGCAAATGTGCCCCTCATCTCTCCATCGCCCCCTTTCACATTTCACATACATTCATTTGTTTTAAAGAGCTTACTAATCCACTCAGCTATCCACATAAAATATAGTTCTGTTCTTTGCAGTAGGCATATTAACCCTCTTTGACGAGTCAAAGCTGCTGCTAGACAAAACTCCCTTCTCTCTCCCTAGCAGGAATTTTAATCACAACAGGTGTCTTGACATTTTAATTGCTTCCTGAAGGCTTGACACACAAGGAACATTTCAGAAGGTGCTTTTAAATCGCAAATTTCATAAGTTATTGCTAAACACAATGCCCCCCTGAGGTCAGCGCCGCCCAATCCAGGTCAGCACCCAGTGCAGCCGCATGGCTCACACCACCCTAATGCCGGCCCTGAGTCTGGTCAATAGTCTGCCCCACTTTTCCCCCTCAGCATGCCAGCATTGCCTAGCTCTCTTCTTGGTGTGTTTATCTAATTGATCCCATAACTCACACAATTTATGTCTTTGTCTGTCCCAAGACATTTTTAGTGATGTACTGGTGAACAGCTGCTTTTCCAGTTTCTCTAATTCAACCTCCTGTTTGGATAAGTTTTGCTCTAAAGTGTGTCATACTCTGACCGAGGTG
Source organism: Pleurodeles waltl (assembly GCF_031143425.1). NCBI lineage: Eukaryota > Metazoa > Chordata > Amphibia > Caudata > Salamandridae > Pleurodeles > Pleurodeles waltl. The sequence goes on along the minus strand of NC_090440.1, from coordinate 1,417,669,637 downwards.
GCCTTACAGAACCCTCAGATGACCATCTTCATGGCATCCTACTCTATGGATCTAGTCACCGTCATGTCCCAGTTGTCTTCAAAGTAATAAGTTAAGGACGTGGCTATTGTGTAACAAAATCAGATAAAGATTCGACATTCAATCAACAAAGTGGGACTTTGGGTGGTTGCCTATGTAAGGAGTAGGTCAATAAAAGTGGTGAGAGGTTGAAGATGTAGCGCGCCAAATATTATACATCAGAGACTAAGGCCCGTATTTATACTCCGTTTGTGCCGAATTAACGTCGTTTTTTTCGACGCAAATTCGGCGCAAAACGAACGCCATATTTATACTTTGGCGTTAGACGCGTCTAGCGCCAAAGTATGGGCAAATAGCGTCATTTTTTTGCGTGAACGCCTTCCTTGCGTTAATGAGGTGCAAGGAAGGCGTTCCCGTCTAAAAAAATGACGGCGACGCAAATGCGTCGTATTTATACTCCCGGGCAAAAATCACGCCCGGGAGGTGGCGGGTCAAAAAACCCCGCATTTGCGCCACTATTTAACGCCTGGGTCAGGGTAGGCGTTAAGGGGCCTGTGGGCTCAAAATGAGCCCACAGGTGCCCTCCCCTGCCCCCAGGGACCCCCCCTGCCACCCCTGCCCACCCCAGGAGGACACCCAAGGATGGAGGGACCCACCCCAGGGACATTCAGGTAAGTTCAGGTAAGTATAATTTTTTATTTTTGTTAAAAAAAATTGGGTGGCATAGGGGGGCCTTATTTGTGCCCCCCTACATGCCACTATGCCCAATGACCATGCCCAGGGGACAGAAGTCCCCTGGGCATGGCCATTGGGCAAGGGGGCATGACTCCTGTCTTTACTAAGACAGGAGTCATTTAAATGGCGTCTGGGCGTCGAAAATAATGGCGCAAATCGGGTTGAGGCGATTTTTTAGCCTCAACCTGACTTGCCCCATTTTAAGACGCCCTAACGCCATTTTCCCCCTACGCCGGCGCTGCCTGGTCTACGTGGTTTTTTTCCACGCACACCAGGCAGCGCCGGTCTGCTAGCGCCGGCTAACGCCATTCCATAAATACGGCGCCGGCATGGCGCTTCAGAATGGCGTTAGACGGCGCTAAATTTTTTGACGCTAAACTGCGTTAGCGCAGTTTAGCGTCAAAAAGTATAAATATGGGCCTAAGGGGCTCATTACAACTTTGGCGGGCAGCGGAGGACAACCGCCAAAAGTCCTGCGTCGGGATGACCACCTATGTGGTCGTCGCTCTGCGGGCCCTATTACAAGTTTCCTACTGGTCCGGGGACAGAAATAGCGTTTATGCCCGCCGGCCCAGCAGGAAACTCACCACAACATTGCCACCAGCTCGTATGTTGTGGTGGTCGGGTTCAACAGCACCCATTGTGCTTTTCACTGCCCATTATTCGGGCAGTGAAAAGCGCAATGGGGCTGTCCATGGGGGCCCCTGCACTTCCCATGCACTTGTCCCCTGACACCCCCTTTCCACCAGCCTTTGCATTGCAGTCCGACCGCCATGCAAAAACTGGCAGAAAGGGGACTCGTTGTCCAGATTATGTCCGCCGAGACTGCAAGGTTGTCCACTGGCGGCATCCAGGCGGTGCCAGCGACGGACTGTGGCAGCTCCGCAACAGTTGTAATCTGACAGTTGGACCACCGCTATGGCGGCGGTCCAACCACCACTGCGAGTGTGGCGGTCTTAAGATTCCCGCATGCAGTGATTCCTACATAGAGCATATTTCAATAGTCCAGTCTGCTGGTGATAAGGGCCTGCACGATGGTCCTTCTGGTGTTTGCTGGGAGCCACCTGAAGAAATTGCAGAGGATGCGAAGGGTGTGGAAGCAGACAGATGAGGCTGCTTTTACTTGTGTGTTCATGGACAGCTTGATTTCCAGGATAATGCAGAGGTATGCAGATGTGGTTTGCAGGGGGCAGAGATGCCGAGCTCCTTGGGCCACCATGTGTTGGTGGCTGGTGGGGTGTTGTTCCTAAAGATGAGGACTTCCATATTTTTGGTGTTGAGTTTCCGACAGTTGTCCCTAATCCACTCTGCAATGTTAATCATACATCTGCGGAAGTTCGCTTTTATGGTGGAGGGATCTCTGCACAGTGAGAGAATAAGCTTTGTGTCGTCGCCATAGGAGAAGATGTTGAGTCATGTGATCTAACGGAGATGGCCAGGGGGGTCTTGTAGGTGTGGAAGAGAGTCAGGCTGAAGGATGAACCATGGGGACTTCATAGATGATCTTCTTGGGCTCTAAGGAAAAAAGTGGGAGTCAGATCCTTTGGGTTCTGCTGATGAGGTAGAAGACAATTTATTTGAGGGCGTTTCCTTGAATCCCAATGTGGTGGAGTCAGTTGATCAGGATGTAGTGGGAGACTGTCAAATGCGGTGGTCAGGTCCAGGAGGATGAGCGCTGATATTTCCTCATAGTCCAGGTGAGTTCTGATGTTGTTTGTGGTTGCAATCAGAGTTGTCTTAGTGCTGTGGCTAGCTCAAAATCAGGATGGGGGGTGTTAAGGAGATTGTGGTCCTCCAGATGCTGGGCGAGTTGGTGGTTGATCACTTTCTCAAGGAATTTTCCTTGATAGGAGAGCAGAAAGGTGGGCTGGTAATTCTTCAATTTAACTGGGTCAGTGGAGGATATTTTCAGGAGGGGCCTCACTTTATCGTGTTTCCAGTCCTGAGCTCTTTGCCAATTGTCTTGGTTCTGAGGTTGAAGATGTGGTGGGGCAAAAGTCGGTGGGTGCTCCTGAGTGCACAGTGATCATGATGGAGATAGTGTGTTGCATGGTGAGGAGTTGATGACAAGGTGTTTGGAGTTTGTGTTTGTGTTTGTGGGTGTGAGCTGGTTTATGCTGTCTGCAGTGGAGGGTTGGCATTCAAAGTTTTCATAGATGGCCGAGATCTTGTCACGGAAGAAGTCTGCAAGGTTGTTGAACAGTTCCTTTGAGGTAGTAATGTCATTCTCAGGGCTGAGGGATTAGTGAACTCCTTCTCGATGGCGAAGAATTCTTTGCTGTGATTTGTGCTGGAAGTGATGCAGTCTGCCAGTGTGTCTTTCTTGTTTTCTTTCAGGAGGTGGTGGTTCTGTCTGAGAACGGTCCTGAAGGCGGTGTGGGCTTCTGTTTTTTGCTGATGTGCCACTTCCTTTCAAGTTGTTGGCAGTTGCATTTGGTGGAGTGCAGTTTCTCTGTGAACCAGTTTGCTCTTTTGCTTTGTTCTTTGACCTTTGCTGTCTTGGTGGGGGCCATGGTGTTGCTGCATTCTGTTAAGCTCTTTGCTGATTGTTCAGGTCTGTGTGGAGAGTGTGGGAGGTAAGAGCAGAGAGTGTTATTCTACTGGTCCTCTCATACCCTTTTCCTGTCTCTTCGCTTGGATCTGGGGTGTAGGGTGCCGAAGTAGGTGGGTCCTGAAATGGTGAAGTGTACGCTGTGGTGGTCGGCCCAATTGAGTGGTGTGGATGTTCCTGATTCTGTTGCTGGAGGTGAGGATGGGGTCGAGAGTGTATCCTGCAATATGGGTAGGGGCAGTGATGAGCTGCTTGAGGCTGATGTTGCTCATGCTTTCCAGGATGTTGGTGGAGTTGGCACCGCTGGGGTAGTCAAGGTGGAAGTTGATGTCCCCTACGAATATGTAGTGCTTGTAGTCAATTGCGTGTAGGGCGATGAGTACTGGGATGGCACTGCAGAAGTTGGGGCAAGGTCCTGACGTCTGTAGGCAAGGGTGTGTCAGGAATAAGGATGTGCGTGGTCCAGGTCCCGCCCGAAACTCCGCTGAGCGTATTTGTGGCGCATCATGCGCACCACTTGTCATCCCCTCCTGTTCTAAAAGTGGTCATCAGCGACGTCTGCCCTGTGGTAAAGCTCATGTAGCTGCAGGGTCAGGACATTGGTGGACAAGATGCACTCATCAGTGCTATTCTATGAAGGGACTAAAATTCCCAGGTTTTTAGAGGCAGCGGCCATCTTGTGGTGTGGCAGGCCAATAAAGCCCTGCCACACCCAAGCACATTGCTCACTATTTTGAAGACTTCAATACAATCAGACCTCGTGTGGGTTCCTCTGAAGAAGAGCAGATTTCCTGCATGGCAGATTGACAACAAATTGGAGTATCCTTGTTTCCATGGTGAATTCAGATGCGAGTAGGTCGTACTCATAGCAGTAAGGTCTTGATGAGTCCAATCTTAAAGGGAGTTGTTACTTCCAAAGGTAAAGCGCCCCTTAGCACAACAAGAAAAACATTTTCAGTTTTAAGAGTAAAGCGCCCTTGGCACAGCAATCAAAGCGCTTCAGTCCACATGAGTAAAGTGCCCTTGGCACAGCAATCACAGCGCTTCAGTCCACATGAGTAAGGCGCCCTTGGCATGGCAATCGAAGCGCTTCAGTCCACATGAGTAAAGCGCCCATGGCACGGCAATCAAAACGCTCCTGGCACAGCAATCAAATCGCTTCATTCCACATGAGCAAAGCACCCTTGGCACGGCAATCAAAGCGTTACAGTCCACCTGAGTAAAGCACCCTTGGCACGGCAATCAAAGCGCTCCAGTCCACATGAGTAAAGCGCCCTTGGCACAGCAATCAAAGAGCTTCAGTCCACATGAGTAAAGTACCCTTGGCACGGCAATTAAAGCGCTTCAGTCCACATGAGTAAAACACCCTTGGCACAACAATCAAAGTGATTCAGGCCACACGAGTAAAGCGGCCCTTAGCATAACGAGCATAGCGCTTCAGACAAGACAAGTAAAAGCGCTTTCTGGCATAATGAACAAAGCACTTCATATATAATAATCAAAGCGCTTCATGAACAGCAAACAAGGCGCTTCTGCCCTACAAACAAAGCGCTTCAATTTCAATGAGTAAAACTTTCAGGCCTAGATAGTAAAGGTGAAAGCATTTTGGAGATAAGCTAATTATAGTTTCATAGTTTTTTGGAAAGCATAATATGTGATATACATATTTAAGTCTTTGAGAATTTCTAGGCTGTGATCAAACATTTATGTTATGAGTGTATAGTTGTTACAGGATTGATATTCAGAGTATGACCATAGTCCAAAGCTCTTGCCATCTCTTGGTTCAGAGGTTGTAGTTTGTTCTTGTTCCATGATTCAAAGAAGGGGCTTCGCCCTCATTTCACAAAAAGGGTCTCAATCTGATATCACGGAGACGCCTTTATTCAACAGTCTATGGATGAGTTATACTGCTATGAATGAGTATATGCATATTTGTTCTAACCGTTTCTTTTCAGATCTCTCTCCCTGCTGTTCCCTACCATAATTCCCTTCCCCTGCCTGGCTTCATCATAACTCTGTGCCATAATAGCTTTCTGAGTTGGTGACGCCGGGAGTTGGGCCTTTTGTTCAGTAGCGTGCAGATCCTGAGGAAAGGACACTGAGGAAAGGACACTGTGACAGAGTGCCTCTGATGGTGCTTTTTTGTCTGTGTGGAGTTAAAAGTTGAGGTGTTCCATTACCAGTGATGGGTTGTCAGGGGAAGTCGTGTATCGGATGGTGTCCATGTAGATGATGGCGATTCCGCCTCCGTGCTTGTTGGTTCGGTGTCAGTGTGTTATCTTGTAACCTTCATGGAAGGTGGTAGCGAAGTCTGGTGCGGAGGCGGGGTTAATCAGGTTTCTGTGAGGAAGATGACATCAAGGGTGAGGGAGGACTTTGTGTCCCAGACCTCTGTGGCATGTTTACTGAGTGAATGTGTATTGAGTAGGATGCACTGGAGTTGTGTTGTGCTGGTTGCGGTTGATGTGGAGGAAGGAGAAAGCGGTGATGAGAGTTAAAAAGCAGGAAAAAGCAATCAGAAAAGTGTGGGGAAAGGAAGAAGAAAGCAGTAAAATGAGGTAGCAAGCAGGAGAGAGCAATCAGAAAAGTGGGTGAAAGGAAGGAGAAAACAGTAAAACAAGGCATAAAGCAGGAGAGAGCAATCAGGAAAACAGGGGAAAGGAAGGAGAAAGCAGTAAAATGGGGCAGAATGCAGGAGAGAGGGATGCAGAAGCACAGGAGAGCTAGGCCTGGGACTTGCCTAATGGGGTCACGCTGCAGCTTTTATTAAGTAGGCCCTGGGTGGAGAGCGGAGTGCTGGGAGGTGGTGGGCGGGGTTAGGCAGGAGGCAGGAAAATGGGCAGCAGACAGGAGTGGAAATGAGGAAAAAAGGTAAACAGTGAAGAAAAACAAGGCAAAAGCAGGAGAAAGCAATCAGAAAAAATGAGGGGAAGGAAGGAGATAATTATAAACAAGGCATAGAGCAGGAGAAAGCAATCAGAAAAATGAGGGAAGGGAGGGGAAAGCAGTGAAACAAGGCAAAAAGCAGGAGAAAGCAAAGAGAAAAATGTGGGGCAAGGGGGGACAAAGCAGCAAAAATGAGGGAGAAAGATGGAGAAAACAATTAGAAAACCAGGTGAAAGAAAGGGGCAAGCAGTAAAATGAGGCAGAAAGTAGGGGAGAGCAGTCAGAAAAATGGGGGGAAAGGAAGGAGAAAGCAGTAAAACGAGGCATTATGCAGGAAAGAATGAAGCAGCAGCAGGAGAGTGAGTCATCCTAGTGAATAGCTAAGCCCTTGATCACTAGGATGGCTTTGTCCAGTGCCAGTGGCGCTGGCCCCCTTATGCCCGCTAAGGTAAAGTCAGGGAAAGGGACAGTTGGGGTGCCCTGCATTGCTCCCCAAGGACTTAACTGGAATGCCTGTTGACTCTTTAGAGGCCAGGAGGTCTGCAGAAAATGCCACTTGTTGGTATGGCTAGCCACAGAGCAAAACAAGCCAAAGATCACCATAATCAGCCCCCCATAGCAATAAATATGCTGCTCTAAAGATTTGTCTTTTAGCAAAGGACTCAGATTCAAATTCTCTAAATAGCCCCTGAGTGGGTCAACACCCGGGGGTCATCAAAATGGTGCAATTATCCCTTCCTGGGGGAGGAGTTATGTGTAGACCCCCCGCTGAACGCTTATTGCCCCCGAAGTAGTGCTCTTCTCCCTGGGGCTAGTGCCACAAAATCAAGAAGGTCCAGCATAGATATGCGACAGGAACCAGTTCACTGGGCATGTTGCTGACCACTGTTCCCCTGTCTGGGAGGGATGGGAGTGCCCAGCATCTTATTGCTGCTCCAGCCATGGTCTGTTGGTTTTGTATTTGTCGCCCAAGTGGGAAGGGTATGCCCAGACGTGGGTCCTGTGCTTGCTATGCTGCCAGATTCAAGCTAGCCTGGCTGATGAAGGGTGATACCATGAAACCTGTCCCAGGATGCTTGTTTCTAGTACAGGGAGGACCTTACCTGGCAATTTGGGCTGGACTGTTCCCATGGGGAACATGGTCAAGAATGATTTGCATATGGCTGGGTCCAAACTGGAATGGCATGGCAAACAAAAAAAAAATGATGGATTAAACCCAGATCTGTGACTGAGGGTGAATATTTGATTTGTTCTGCATTCTGTCCATCATCTGTTGGTTTTGCTTCAGCCATGGTTGGTAGTAGAAAACAAAGCTGCTTCTCTACCAAAAGAAGCAGAACAATTGCTCCTGTCATGGGAGCAGGAAACAAGATGTTGGTTCCTGTGCGGTGAAGTGCAGTGTGCAGGGGGGTGCCAGCAGGGTTGTGGGGGCTTTAGGGCATTCCACAGTTCCACACCTGTGGTTGCTCCGAGAGGGACCAGGACAACCCACATCAAAAAGGAAATGTTGGTTGTGCGGCCATCTCAAATGGAAAATAGAGCAGGGATAGCCACTGATATTTTTGCTTGCTGTAGTGCCTCACAATAAGCAGATACACCACTTATGCTTGTTAGGTGTGTGCAGCAAGAATCTTGTCCCACCCCGATAAAGACCAACAATTTGCCATAAGTTCCCATGTTCATCAAATTTGTGATTCCAAGGAGGGACTTACCTGAAGAGACAAAGGTAGACGCACAGACTGTTTGAGCAGAACATTGCTCCAAAAATAGGCAGAGGATGCAACTGTGGTTGAGTTGCTTTACTAAGTATTATACTGGCAATTTCAATTGTACATATGAGAGCCATTGAATTGCGTTTTATTAGGTTTTGCAGTAATAATGAAGTACTCTGTTTTTACTAAGATACGAACTGAACCTGGCAGCATTATTATTGTTTCTTTTTTGACTGTTGAGTTTTAAACTATTGTACCCTACGCTACCTCCCTGAGTTGCTTTTGACTGTTTGACCTTGCTACTCTGAGAATCAAGTGCAGAGGGATGAACCTGGCATACTTTGTTGAACTATAGTGGAACGAATCCCAGACACCAGCAGCAAATTACTTCAAGCACCACGGATTGGGGCCCAGTGATCTTTATCTGCCTTTAGCCCCTGAACTGTGTCTGACAATAGGATGTTGTTATGCCACTTCAATGTAGACCCAATAAACCTATTGCCATGGTGTCTGTTGTTAGTGCTGGACTGCTTCTATTCCTCTTCCAGATAGGCCCTCAGCCCTAATACTATGACATATTGACTTAACTTTGTTTTATGCCTTTTCATTGCTGCATAGCCTACTCAAGACAATGTTGATGGTATTTAGGTTTAACAGTGGTCGAGCACCTACCCTACTTGACTTGGTACAACTCACCACCTACTTATTCAATCTAATAAAAATTATATTTTTCTATTAAATCCCTTCCGTTTATTGTCCCTCTTATCTCCACAACGCCAACAGATAGCAACATCTCTCTTCTAACAGGTAAATATAAAGCTTACATGTTTGGAAAGTTTATCCTGTTTCACCTCTGTACAGGTACAACTGATCCATCATAAGTAGATGTTAAGTCTTATTCCCAGTTGCTCCTGTCCACCATTTGTATATTGCTGTTACACTTCCCAGTGTAATGTTTGAGGTCCCTACTAGATTTCTCTCTGTTTGCTTCTAGCTTATACTACAGTAGCTGCTGGTGTTTCTCCTGTAGCAGCTATTCAATTTTTAGATGCCCCACAACCAATGGGTTTGTTATTGAGTATAGCCTACTCTGCTTATTCCTTTACCAGGTACATCAACTATTTTGGTACTTGGGATTATGATTTAAACTAGGGCTCAAAAAGAACCATAACCAACATACAAAATCCCACATGGTATGACTTCTATAAGGTATCTAAGTGCTCAGGGCCTGACCAAGAAACAATATTCAACACGTACATTTTTATTTATTATTTATTTTTTATTTTTCAACATTTCTTATTTTTTAACATGGTAGGTAAACCCTATGCTGATTTCCAATATTAGATTCAAAACATTATTTTCCACATATGTTTCAATTTCTTTGTTCATCAAAGTTACAATGTAACAAAAGCAAAGAAAAAAAAATAGTACATGTACATATCACATAAAACATGTTAGTGCACATATCAATTGTATAAATATAAATATTTTTTTTTCTACCCCGATACATACCCTCTCTACTCTCTCATTCAACCAATCAGTCACAGCCCAGCGTTACATAACACACACTCCAAGATTTCAATGGAAAAAGGATATCAAATTTCTGCCATTGTGGTGTTGTTGGCTGGGATATCTTAAAAGCAGTCAACATATGTTTTAGTGGGTAAAACAGAATTGCAATCCACCTTCTTCAGAATTACACAATTTAAAATCATGTGAATAAGGTTGGTCAATACGGGGTGATCTGTCTCACACGTTGGCATCACTTCAAACTCTTCGTGTGGGCTTATAGGAAACATACAACTTGTGTAACTACTATGATTAGGTGTCCTGTGATTAAACTTGATGTTTAATAAGGCTATGTATGCTTGTCTCTTAGAACGGACTAACAATCTGGAACAGCTTCTTCCAAAACAGCAGTAATCCATTTAGCCCTGGGAGAGGTTAGAACACCATCAGCAGCTCCTGCAGAATGTCAGGTTCCCAGAAAGAACTACAAATGTGGTGCTAAAGTACGCCTAGAGTAATTCAATTTCACTAACTGGGTAGGCTACTTATAACTTACTACTTTATCATACAATACGATAGCTGAGCTCCTGCTCCACAAAAGCCATACTCGGCAGCCAAGAATACACTGCCAAAGATCATTAACTATAAGGACCAAATCTCACATTTACATTCTCCCACTAGATAATATTTTTCAAAAACAATACTGTCAATATTCAAGCAGACAATGATTGCCCCAACCCCTAACACTCACCTGGACAGGAGTTATTGATCTCAATAGGTTATAGTAGGAGAATACTCATTGCCTTAGACTTCTTATCAGGTAGGAAGCTCTGTACAACAACCACAAATGTAGTGCATGGGGTATATGCTGGGATGCTTTATGCTACCCAGGGTGGACTTCCTAGACAGAACTTTCACAACCTGGAGTCTAGTAGGAGAGCATTCCCTCCACCTCTAAAGCCACACCAGACCTCAAACTCTATAACTACATTTCCATTGTTCTAGGTACAGCTATCATGCCTTCCCTAAAAAGCAAAGCATTAGCTGACAACAGCCTTTGAAAAAAAAGCACTGAACCATCAACAGATGAAGTGGAATTGACCATTAATGTGGACCTTAATTGTTTATCTTAGAAGTCTTTTTCCAGAGAGACAATTAGAAAATACTGAGTAGTTAAAAATGTATGGCAAACAATTTTTTCCTTTAGAAAAGACGCATCACAATATTTCAAAGAAAAATGCTCCATGGTGTACTATCAAATTTTGGAAAGGAACCAACTTCTCTTTTGATCCTCTGTGTGTCACACGCCTCGTCTACAAGCTGAACCCATCCTTTGCTATCCCTCCTACCTTCTCTACCACACACACCCACCTGTCTTTTCCCCTCTTAAGATAGATTGCTCATGCCTGCCTAAAAGTATTTAATCAGCATTTCTCCCTTTACCACCACCTTCTGAAACACTACTTAGGGCGTGATCTAAGAAACGTGGTGCTGCACCTAGTGTAGTGCCACTTTTCTTGTGCCCCTTAACACCCCCCTAATGCCACCATGTGTGTGCCTTATCTAAGATAGGGCACACCATGATGGTAGTTAGGGGAACTAGCATCAAAACCTTTGATGCTAGTTCGGAGCTTTGCAGGATTAGCATAAAAAATGTTAACACTAATCCTGCAAGGTCCATTGAGGCTCATTGTAAAGAATTGTGTGCCTCCTTTTAATGCCTGCTCTGAGCAGGCATTAAAAGTGCTAAAAATAATGATAGATTTCTTTGTGCCTTTTTTTCAGAGCCCCTGATGAGGGAATGCCCCCTTTGCATACATTATGTCTTGCGCAGGCATAATGTAGTGAAAGGTTTACAAAGTAGTGCAATGCAACGTTGGACCACATTAACATCAAATAATGACACTAATGTGCACAAGTAGGAGCTAGGGGCTTTTAAATCTGCCCCTCAGTTCCTCACTGCGCACTTACATCATAATGTGTAAGCACCTTCCATTTTCCCCTTACCCTCTCAAAAATCACCTGTCTCTATCTTATACTATATCTTTCCTGCAAATCTGAAAAACATCAACACATATAATAAGGAAATATTAGCCGATTCCCACCTGCCCACAACAACTGGGTACAGTAACAGAAAGCTGACCTAAAATCTTAGATTCTCGCCCAACCTCAACAAATCTCAATACATTCCCAATTCTCCCACAGAAAGAACACACATTTGAAGGGTATAGGCAATCAGACACCCTAAAGATTTCTCTGGGAAACAATTGCTTGTCATGCATGAAAATCAGTGTCAGATTACTAAACAAAACAAGAAACCAAATATCTGATCTACTAGCATACTTCAATTTCGACTTCCTTTCATCTCTGATATCTGGCTAGATAACAATGCAGCACTCCCCAACTATACCTAACCCTCTGAAGAAATAGCTTAAGCAAAATGAATAATGGAAAGCATTCAGTGATCCACAAAATTCACTATCCTTAACCAGCATTGAAGCCTTCACTATCGCTGAATTCAAATCACCACTTGTTTCTGCTCTCTCTGTGCTAGCTTGCAGACTACTTCTTCCTCATTATTTGAAGGAAAGAGTACCTACCTAAAGTAATAACCACAACCATATTTCGGTGTGAACCCATAAAGTCACTAAATTTAGCCTGAGCTCAACCTCCTGGTAACAATTGCACAGAGCAGACAGGCTTAACTTAGAGACAATGTTTAAAGTGCTTATGCAATACCAAAAGAACAAATAAAGTCAAAAACAACACAAGTAAAGTCCCAAACCAATTTAGCAAAACAGAATGAATGTTAATAAATAAAATGAGAGTAAATCAACAAAAATCCAGTACTGGAAAATAGAATTGTGCTTTTTTAAAGATTCAATGTGAGTATAGTGAAAAAAGAATCATACGCCAACGCCAGTCATCTGCTTGTTCTTGACCAGTCCCTAGGTGCAGTTTAAGGATGACCGCGATGGAGTGTGGGTTAGAACGTTTTGGGTTGGAAGTTTTACCTTCGAACTTAAGGCTTCATTTAGATCTTGGTGGAGGGGAATTCTCTATCACAATCATGTTATCTTGTCCACCGCATTACTATTCTATTATATCCTATGGATATCATAATACGGCGGATGAGATATCTGTCATGTTTGTGATGTAGTTTTCCATCCACTGAGATCTAAATCAGGTCCCTAGACTCTAAAATGGAAGTCAAAAATCCTCAGTGGGGCAATGCAGCAGGATGTAGCTGAAGAGGGCTCCATATCATTGAACAGCATCTAGACATGGTCTTGTTCAATACATTCAGTTTTAGAGCACGAAATGTCAAATTCAATATGATGAAAGGGAGATCAGAACCACATTACCCCTGGTTAGCAGGGATAAGGTGCACAAAGTTCTACAACCTGCAAAAATATTCAAGGCAAAAATCTAGGGGTAGGCCATGCAAAAGATGGCAATTATCAGCAGTATGCCCAAGCAATAAAAAGTTTGGTGAGATATAAGCAAGCTCCATTTTGCTCTGATCACATATGTGCATGAAATATTTACACATTTTCATGACATTTTGCCAAAAAGAAATTATGGGATTTTGCACACCCCTACTCAATGTTAGACATTTCACTACATCACAAGATTGTCTGCACCCTAAGGGATGTCTATATCTGGTTTGATAAACTGTACTTGCTCTCTAACCTTAACACATTTGACTTTCATCAATGTGCCACCTGACCTACCCATTCGGCAGGCAAGACACACTATTGATATGATATTTTTCACAGGAATTTTAACCGCAGTCAATGGGAACACCACCACTAAATGGGTGATATGGGTGATTATTACATCACCCGTTTCTATCTCAACCGTCCTTTAGCAATCTAAACATTTACAAACCCAATTAGAATCACATTTTCCAGTCTGTTGATATACCTCAACCTAAACTCATTGCAAGAAAAACTCTACTCAAAGTATAAAACAGTCCCGCCAATTGCTAAAATGTAAATTCACCATTGTGGCTCCTTTCTAAACAACACAGCTATAACCTGATATAAAGAAGACAGGTTGGCTTAACTTTGGAAAACAAAGAAAAGATCCTTTATACAACAACGGAGCAAACCTCAATCTTGAAAATAAGGTCCAAATTAAATACAGAGCCTGAAGACCTACCATCAAAAAGGCAAATATATGCCACTACATACAATACAGTACTGACCTTTCTCATTATCTTAATAAGTCGGGCCATGTGAAATTTGCACATTTTGCTTTTGCCTAATGAAGTCAAATTTTTGAAAAATGTATGCAAAATTATGGAAAATGTGAAATCAACATTGGATACTATAATTTAGCACCAAAAGTGTTCTTGTGTTCATTTTGAACGTGAAGACACATTTTCTGTTAAATAATACTGAATAAACAATAGTTCCACAAATAACAGCAACTTGTGTGCTAATTGTGTATGTTTTCCCATGTGCTCGTGCAAAATGTTTCCACACATTATTATGCAACATGCTATACGTGCTTCAATTTTGAGGAATTTCACGACAAGCTAATTGTCATGTGACATCATGCCAGCATAGCGGAGGTTTCACCCGAAAGTGGTGGTCTTACCCTGGTGCCTCATGCTTCTGTGGTCCCCCTGCCCTGTTTGTCCCTTCTTTCTCCAAGTGTAAACAATCTTTTGGGATTCTCCCAGGCAAATCAGGGGCCATAAGCCGTCCTACTAATAGCAATGTAGGTACCCCCATTAACGACTCACTGTACATATCTCCCTGAATCATTACCATAGGAGGTTACTCTGACTACAACATTATTAGCATTTGTTACTTATGTGCATCGCTGACATGCTCCAGATATCCTAATGTAATACAGACAAAGTTGCATTTATGCTTTGTTCTTGTCAAACACACAAATCTTTCGATAAAGAACAATTTAAGAAATAGGCAATGAATTCCATAACCCTGCGTACACCTGAACAAGAATAAAACACTTGCAAAATGGCTGTGATGTGTAAGCAAAACACTTCAGTGAAAGAGATGATTACCTTGAAGCTTACTTTCTTTCAAAGGAATCAATAACAACCTCACACTTCCTTTCAATATGGGTTGTGTTGAACAAACAATCTAAGCTGCATTCATTCAACCTAGTGACAGAAAATAGAACCAGTGACCTAATCTAACGCTTAGATATACCTTACTCCACAGCAAACCCTTGTACATCAAACATTTTCATAATCATTCCACTAGAAACCCATACTGTCATATTGTCAAAACGGACAATTGACACTCCAATATCAAGCTGTAAATTCCCATGTGATTTGGAAACAATCATACATGAAACCAAAACTAAATAAAGATAGACTTTACCAGGCTGATTCAGCCAACTACAAGGCAATATTTCATGTTTTTTTCTATGTAAACCCATTGAAAATGCTGATTTGTGTGTTTTTTTTCTAGATAAACTCATTGAAAATGCTGATTTGTGAACTGGAAGAAGCATTGAGTCAACACTAATCCACTAAGTTCCATTCTAGCTGATCTCAAGTATTCCATTGACAAAAATTGAGTTGTCGTTTACTCCTGATCAACGTACCTTCAGTATATGAAATAGCTGAATATCACTACTATCTCAGAGTCCATATGACACCAGAATACAGTGCTCTATATGTAACTGGGTGCAATCCTACATGAAGAACAGATTCTGAATTCTCACTTTCTTTCAATTAGTGTGTTTACACCTCTTCACTAAGTGTCAAACAGGACTCAAAAATGCCCTTCTCTACTTTACCTGTGTATGTACCCCTGTTACAGGCCACTCGATTTTGTTAAGCCTCACATTCTACAGTTATGTTGATGACACCCCGATCATCTTACATTGAAACAGTCTTCAATATGTAAGCTTCCTTGGCTGGACACATTTTCAGTGAATGAAGCACAATGATTGCTGAAAACATCAACTCAAACTCAATTCTCCACCAACTGAACTGCTCATCTGTGGTTCTTGAAAAAATCATAACTCTATGACCCTTACAATGGGCCTGTTGCCAGCCATATTGAGTAAACTCTAGAACATTGGGGGGATCATGGACTCCAACTTCATATAGTTAATCTCAAATCAACAAAGTGACACAAGCCTCTTTCTGCATAATGAGAATAATCCATCATATCTTCCCCTACGTAGGTCTCACATACAGGATATAGGTAGAATGAGTGTAGTGTTGCCCTGTTTACATTATTCCAATGGCATCTTCAACACAAGAAAATTAACTAGCAAACTTCATAGAGTCCAGAAGTGATAGCCGGAGACTTCCTTAGCCTAAAAAGGCAAGACCACAATACCCCAGCTCTTGTTACATTCTACAGTCAGTCAGCGGCAAGATAAATGTAATTCAGATCAACAGAAATTCCATCCTAGCCCATACATGAAATGGAACTAAACATCTCACAATCGAAACTGTACGAAAGGTTGTACAGCCGAAGGGGGGATCTCAGGTCGAGAAACTCAGTTTGTACAACCTAAGGACAACATTTCAGGTCGAAAATGTCTCTACACCTGGCTATTCTCCTTTTACAGTAAACTGCATGGGGGGGGCTCCTAGTGTGCCTTTTTCTATGTATAAGGCAAGCAAGCAATCGAATGAATGCCAGAAGTGGATAAGTACTATCATCAATCATTGAACATACAATCCCAGGAAACAGCACTGATTGGTTTGTGAACTTATCTTGTGATTCTATCCTGATACTGCTTCTGATTATAATCACATATGTGGACACCTGTACATGACTTAATTCAAAGACTTGAGCACACTAGCTGGGCTTCATGCAAGAGAACTCAATACTAATGAATATCTCTTCAAACAAAATGTTTCTGTCATTCCATGAACAAAAGAAGAGGTGAGAACTGTGATATTGAACTGCTGCAATATCATACAAAACAACCCAACACCGGACTGAGGACAAGTGAATATCCCTCAACATCAATGAATAGGAACAGATGTTTACCACAGACAAGATGAGCGTGTCTTACCACTGCCATGAAAACAGGGACTGTTCTATCATCCAGGCAGTCCTGGATTTGTTTTTGTTTTACAATGAAATTTGCACCAAGACTCTGAAAAATAAATGTCATGTTATTTACCCAACTCACACAGACACAGCAGGCAGGGCAAGGGTCCAAGGAGCTCAGTCCTTTCAGACTCACCATAGAAGGCGGAGATCTGGTAAGCAACACTCAGAAAAAGCACAGCTCTGGCTTGCACAGACTAAAATTCACTGCTCAGCAAGTGCAGACACAGCAAGTAATGTCTAAATGTGTCCAAACTCAAATGGTACTCAGAATACGTTTAGAAGTAGCCGAAAGATGGAACAGTTCCCCATTATTGTGAGTTACACGGCAAACCTCATTAATCATTCAAATGTTAAAGCACATGCATTGGCATAGTCAATGACTAAGTCATAAACCATCTTATAAAGTACAAGGCCAAGAATTCGAATTCACTGTTTCCCTCTTTTTAAGTTATAAAGAGTAAAGGCACTGATTTCAGTGAATAAGAGACAGTGTAAACTGCAGCTGTAAGCCTCTCTTGTGAATAGAAGACATTCTACAGAACGTCCCATTTCATGGAAAATGTGGTGTGCAGATACATTTTGCTTTAGTAAGATGCAGTATCATGCAAAGGATGAAACAGGCGAGGATTTAAAGCTTCACACATCTGCCCAGCAGAATGAGCAGCGTCAGAGCAATGCTGACACCGAGTCTGACCCCCGACATGCTGCTGCTACCATGGAAAAGTAAAAATGGCAGCTCCAAATAAGTCTGACAGTCGAGGCCACCAAGCGTGACTTGATGCTAAAGCACTGCCTGGTATGTCTCAGTGGAACTGATAAAATTACAGAAATATTAATGAATTCAGCTGGCTTATTCCTAGCAGCAAAGAGAAATAATTGAGCATTTTTACAGTTCAACCGCATAAGATCTCATGCACAAGAAACTATTTAAGTTTGTGATTTTCACAAAGACAATTGCTTTTCTTCTCTGTTGCTCTGAGGACATTAGTGCTGGGGACAGGTTTCATAACAGAGGTGCTGCATGTGCAGCAGTGCACTGCTTTGTTGCTTCCCTAACATGAGTGTTATCCCTCCAACTGAGCGATGTTGTTGCGTTAAACATCTCAGCCAAAAAACACTAGCAGGATTGCTTGCAAAAAAGATAGGCTATCTGTCCACTAAGACTTAAAGGAATCGTATACTAAAAGACTAATTAATGGAATCAATTGAATAATTATTATAATTGATTAATGTAATCAATGTAATAATTATTATAATTGTATCTTTGGCAATAACTAATGTGCGACCTACATGTCAAGGCCATTCATGACCTACTGCATGGATGACTGACACGTTTGTCCTTCTGATGGCTATGGAGAGCGTACGAGAGAACCAGGTGATGTGTAAAACATAATAATCAAACTCAGAGGCAGAAGACAATCCACTAGGTCAAGCAAGCTATATAAATGGTCAATTAAAAATATATTATTACAATTTTTATGGAAAAAAATATTGTTTGAGCTTAGTCATAGCATTGTTATGACTATGAGTAAATGCTAATATCAATGTCAACGTTTCTAAGCAATATGCCTAACTGATGAGCCCTCATAAGGATGAGACTGGTCCTGTGTTGCTTGTGTTTGGGTTCAGGGAGGACATGGTCTGGCAGTTGGGGGTGGACTGTTCACACTGGAGCATGGACAAGACTGATTTGCATATGTCTGGGTCCAAGCTAAGGGGACCTGGTGGCCAGAAAATGATGGATTTTGAGGCAGCTCGAAAAATTGCCTGTGGCTGAGGTTAATACAAGCATTCCATCCATCACCTTGTATTTGACGCCCTCATATTTACAGGAATGCGCAACATGTCAGGAGATAGCTAAAAAATGATGTTCTTTTTGATCCTGCTATTAACCTCTTTCATAACAGGCTACTCTTATTTAACAGGACATTAAAAGACATTTCCTAGTGTTTCATGTCAGCCTCATCTCCTCTCTGCTAGAGAGTGATAACGTGTCCAGTCCTTGTAAATTACTTATGCTTGGACACGCCGGAGGTCGGTGAACCTTTTGACCGGATTGAGTTCTCCTCATCCAAAGAAATCGTCGGATCCCTCAAATCAGTGATCAATATTCATTTATAATCAATAACTAATACTCGATTAGTAATCGATCAACAAATTAGTTAAACAGAAATCAGTAATTAGACACACCATGACCTTTCAGTCATGAATAACCACACCTGTTTATTAAAAGTTAATGAGTTTATTTCCCTATAGTAACAAAGCTAGCACAATGTAAGTAAGTCTCAAAATCAAATGATACACATACACAAACATTACTGGCTGTCCATAGCGATGGAAGAAACGCAACCTACGTAAAACTAGAATAATTATACACTCTGATATAGCTGTGCAAATCACTAATAAAAGTAACTGAAATTGACTAATTGCGTCAGCATAACAAGATTTAAATTCAGCACAGTGCATCAAATGAATACCTCAACTAACTTCTGATTAGCATTGGCATGTGGGGCTTCATGCAAAATGAATTTAATCAACATAAATTTAGAAAACTTCTAGCTTAGGCTCTGTCAAAATAAGCAGTTGGTACCTAGGAAGGAAAACACAATGAATAGTACATTTATCCTTTTATAATTACCAAATACAATCAGCATTCAAGGTAAGTCTTCGTCCTTCAGGTACCGGTTCGATCAGCATGGGGCAGACTTCAAAGGGGGCAAAGTTTAAGTCAAGTTTTCCTTGCAGCAGCAAAGAAAATGGGGGGGCAAAAGTTATTGTATGGCAAGGCAAAGTAAAGTTAAAGTTAAAGTCTCTAGGGTGAGAATTCTTTAAAGTCTCTCTCTCTGGGATAGAGAAAAAGCATCAAAGTGTCATCAAGGCAACAGTGGCATCAAAATGGCTTCTCAAAATATAGCTTCAAAATGGCATCAAAGAAAATGGCTGTCTTCCATTAGTCCAATGGGATTAAATAAGAAAAGTTCCAAATTCTTCAGGTTCTTCCATTGGAGGGCCCATGGGGTGATTTCTCTTTGACCAATGAATAGTGTCTTTTCTCTTAATACTCATCTACGCATAAGGTGTCCTTGGAGTTTTGGAACATAAGTAGCAACAAAGTTGACAATTAATTCTGCATCAGTGTCTTCATTGCCTGCACCTGCAGAAACTGAAATAAGTGTATTAGTCATTCTACTGGAAAAATACAGCTTTTAAAGATTCAAAACACGTCTTTGTTAATACAAGTGAAAACTACACAGTTAAAATTGAGACCAGGCAACTAGGCCAAAGCCTCTGCTAAATTTAAGCTAAGCATATAACAGTTTTAACGAGAAATTCATAGAATATAGCTGCAATTATGACATATTAGTACATTTTGTCGGTTTTCATGTTTAATTAAGCTTGTTTATATTAATAGTGACCTACTTCGTGGGCACATTTTCTACATACATTATTTTTCTTTGCTAAAATCACATTGTCTTATACGATTTTATTACATGATATATAAATGTTTGTTAGTCTTTCTTTTTCTGCTTCATCAAGAGCAATTAACATTAAAGTCACTTTGCATCATCTTCATTGCTGCTCTATTTAAAGGGAGAGTATTAGACTGTAAAGGAGATTACATTCTTTTTCATGGTGCCTTGGATTGGACTAAGACAAAGTTGAAGGGTGTTGATTGAATGAGGAAGATAGGGCCCTCGAAACTCCAGGCCACTGGCTATACGAGTGACAGTCCAGAGTAGGTCAAAACATGTGACAATAACAAGCGTATCTCTTTCTTATCCTTTCTATCCCTCCTCAACATGGTTTGTTGTTTGTAGATAAGAACTTTAGCTCAAGGTTAGCTGCATTTAGCTGTGTGTCTTAAGTCGTCATGCATTTTTCTGCTTGCAATAGGCATTCCACGAGGCAGCTATATTCATTTAACTGCTCACATGTGGTGGCTTACATCTGGGTGTTATCAGAATCAGTAACCTACAAGAACAGTCATATATACATGTAAATGCTCACAGTACTCACTGGTATAAACAACAAACTCCACAAAATAAATTACTGTTAGAAGTTACATGAGTAGGTATGAAATGAAATTTGCTTATGTGTAGTTACACAAAGATTTGCTAAATGTATGCAAACAAAATTTTGCATGATAAATTCTTCCTCCTGTGTTTGCTTCTATCAATGTCCTGAGGCCCAAGTACTGTTTTCATCCGCTTTTGAGGCAGAAATTTTCTTTTGATGTTTTGCCTTAGCTTTTGCGCATAGCCGACAGCTCTCAACGTGGCTCCCCCTCTCATACAGAACTGCATGTGCCTCATCTGTTTCATGCTGGCTCTTCTCTTATTATTCTTATTATCTTCATTGCTCTCACACAACCTGACTTTAATATGGCACCTCTCAGGACGTTGCCGTGCATGAAAGTACATCTCCATGAGGTGCGTACATTCTGACGCTTCAGTTTCATGCTGGCTCTTCTTTTTGTTGCACTCATATAGCTTCTGCAGCAGAACAATGAGGCACATGCAGACTGTTCTCGCTCAAGTCTTTCTTTGAACGTCTCCATGTTTTGTGTACATTCCAAATGATGATTTATATATTTAAAATAAAAAGTAATATTTTGCAACATAATTGATTGTATATGCTAAAGCGATAGTGGGAACCAGCAAATGCTGCCCTTAGGGGGCTGCTGAAGACTAGAAAACTGGGAATAACATTTTATGACCATGGCTTTAACACCTTCCCCACCATGGACGTAAGGGTTACGTCCATGGCCACGCCCGTGTGGCACCATGGACGTAACCATTACGTCCTGCTACCGGCCCTTGGGGGAAGCGCTAGTGCTCCCCCGGAGGGCCGCCCACCCACCCCCCCAGGTCAGGGCTGAAAGGGGATTTGCTTCCCCTTCAACCCCCCCAACCCCCTGTGACGTCAGTGCGCGACCGCGCGCTGACAATCACAGAGCCTCCAGAGCTTCCAGCGCGATCGAAAGAGAAATGCTCAGCATTTCTCTTTCGATCACATGGGGGAGGCAAGGAGAGGCTTCAAAGGGAAGGAAATGTATTTCCTTCCCTTTGAAGTCTCTCCCAGGGTTTCAAAAGCCGGATTGCTTGCAATCCGGCTTTTGAAACCCCACTAGACACCAGGGATGTTTTTGCTTTTTTTTTAAAGTGACATAAGTGAGCGACCCCTTGGGCAAGGGTCGCTCCCATGGGGACATTTTTTTTAAGGCCTTTTCTGCCCCCCCTTGGGGGCAGAAACCTCTAGACACCAGGGATACTTTTTTGTTTTTGTTTTGTGTTTTAGGTGTGGGGAGCGACCCCTTAGGCAAGGGTCGCTCCCATAGGGGGCAAGTTATATTTAGGCCATTTCTGCCCCCCTTGGGGGCATATTGGCCTATTTTTATGAGGCCAATCTGCCCCCAAGCGGGGTAGAAACCACTAGACACCAGGGAGGTTTTTTTTTTTTTTTTCACGTAAGGGGAGTGACCCCTTAGGCAAGGGTAGTTCCCCTGGGGGGCAAATTTATTTTAGGCCATTTCTGCCTCCCATGGGGTCCGATCAGCCTATTGTAATTAGGCCGATCTGCCCCCAAGGGGGGCAGAAACCACTAGGCACCGGGGATTTTTTTTGTTGTTGTTGTTTTACAGATGGGGAGCGTCCCCTTAAGCAAGGGTCGCTCCCCTGGAGGGGCAAATTGTATTTAGGCCATTTCTGCCCGCTTTGGGGGCAGATCGGCCGATCGGCCGATTTTAGGAAACCACTAGGCACCAGGGATCTTTTTTTGCGCCGTCACGCAAGGGGAGCGACCTTGTAGGCATGGGTCACTCCGGGAGGGGGGTCAAATTTATTTTAGGCCATTTCTGCCCCCACGGGGGCAGATCGGCCTATTGTTATTAGGCCAATCTGCCCCCAGGGGGGGCAGAAACCTCTAGGCGCCAGGGCAAAAAAAAAAATTGTGTTTTTTTTGTTTGTTTGTTTTTTTAGAGATGGGGAGCGACCCATTTGGCAAGGGTCGCTCCCCTGGGGGGCAAATTGTATTTAGACCATTTCTGCCCCCAAAGGGCAGAAACCACTAGGCACCGGGGATTTTTTTTTGGGCGCCAATGTCACGCAGGGGGAGCGACCCCGTAGGCAAGGGTCGCTCCCGGGAGGGGTTGGGGGGCAAATTTATTTTAGGCCATTTCTGCCCCCCCTGGGGCAGATCGGCCTATTGTTATTAGGCCGATCTGCCCCCAGGGGGGGCAGAAACCTCTAGGCGCCAGGGCAATTTGTTTTGGTGTTTTTTTTTTGTTTGTTTGTTTTTTTAGAGATGGGGAGCGACCCAGTAGGCAAGGGTGTCTCCACTGGGGGGCAAATTGTATTTAGACCATTTCTGCCCCCCTTTGGGGGCAGATTGGCCGATTTTAGTCAATCTGCCTCCAAGGGGACAGAAACCACTAGGCACCGGGTATTTATTTTTTGGCGCCAATGTCACGCAGGGGGAGCGACCCCGTAGGCAAGGGTCGCTCCCGGGCGGGGGTTGGAGGGGTGGGGGGCAAATTTATTTTAGCCCATTTCTGCCTCCCTGGGGGCAGATCGGCCTATTGTTATTAGGCCGATCTGCCCCCAGGGGGGGCAGAAACCTCTAGGCGCCAGGGCAAATTTTTTTTTGTGTTTTTTTTTTGGTTTGTTTGGTTTTTTAGAGATGGGGAGCGACCCATTAGGCAAGGGTCGCTCCCCTGGGGGGCAAATTGTATTTAGACCATTTCTGCCCCCCTTGGGGGCAGATTGGCCGATTTTAGGTCAATCTGCCCCCAAGGGGGCAGAAACCACTAGGCACCAGGGATTTTTTTTTTGGCGTCAATGTCACGCAGGGAGAGCGACCCCGTAGGCAAGAGTCGCTCCTGGGGAGGGTGTTGGGGGGGTGACAAATTTATTTTAGCCCATTTCTGCCCCCCCTGGAGCCGGCTGAGCTAGAGGCCAAAATCCACAGGTAGGCACTGTTTTCTATGAAAAAATGTGATGTGTTCACGTTGTGTTTTGGGCCATTTCCTGTCGCGGGCACTAAGCCTACCCACTCAAATGAGGTATCATTTTTATCGGGAGACTTGGGGGAATGCTGGGTGGAAGGAAATTTGTGGCTCCTCTCAGATTCCAGAACTTTCTGTCACCGAAATGTGAGGAAAAAGTGTATTTTTAGCCAAATTTTGAGGTCTGCAAAGGATTCTGGGTAACAGAACCTGGTCAAAGCCCCACAAGTCACTCCATTTTGGATTCCCCTGGGTTTCTAGTTTTCAAAAATGCGCTGGTTTCTTAGGTTTCCCCAGGTGCCGGCTGAGGTAGAGGCCAAAATCCACAGGTAGGCACTGTTTTCTACGAAAAAATGTGATGTGTCCACGTTGTGTTTTGGGCCATTTCCTGTCACGGGCGCTAGGCCTACCCACACAAGTGAGGTATAATTTGTATCGGGAGACTTGGGGGAATGCTGGGTGGAAGGAAATTTGTGGCTCCTCTCTGATTCCAGAACTTTCTGTCACCAAAATTTGAGGAAAATTTGTTTTTTTAGCCAAAGTTTGAGGTTTGCAAAGGATTCTGGTAACAGAACCTGGTCAGAGCCCCACAAGTCACCCCATCTTGGATTCCCCTGGGTCTCTAGTTTTCAGAAATGCACAGGTTTGGTAGGTTTCCCTAGGTGGCTGCTGAGCTAGAGGCCAAAATCTACAGGTAGGCACTTTGCAAAAAACACCTCTGTTTTCTTTAAAAAAATGTGATGTGTCCACGTTGCGTTTTGGGGCGTTTCCTGTCGTGGGCACTAGGCCTACCCACACAAGTGAGGTATCATTTTTATCGGGAGACTTGGGGGAACATAGATTAACAAAACAAGTGTTATTGCCCCTTGTCTTTATCTACATTTGTTCCTTCCAAATATAAGAGACTGTGTAAAAAAAGACATCTATTTGAGAAATGCCCTGTAATTCACATGCTAGTGTGGTCACCCCGGAATTCAGAGATGTGCAAATAACCACTGCTCCTCAACACCTTATCTTGTGCCCTTTTTGGAAATACAAAGGTTTTCTTGATAGCTATTTTTCACTCTTTATATTTCAGCAAATGAATTGCTGTATACCCAGTATAGAATGAAAATGAACTGCAGGGTGCAGCTCATTTATCGCCTCTGGGTACCTAGGGTTCTTGGTGAACCTACAAGCCCTGTATATATTCCCGCAACCAGAAGAGTCCAGCAGACGTAACGGTTACAGAGTAAAACGTAGAGAAAAATTGCAGATTTTTTCACCTCAATTTCAATATTTTGTTTTTTCAGTTTTTATTTTCTGTAGGAAACCCTTGTAGGATCTACACAAATTACCCCTTGCTGAA
Organism: Pleurodeles waltl; assembly: GCF_031143425.1. Taxonomy (NCBI): domain Eukaryota; kingdom Metazoa; phylum Chordata; class Amphibia; order Caudata; family Salamandridae; genus Pleurodeles; species Pleurodeles waltl. Next base: position 1,417,644,814 of record NC_090440.1, on the reverse strand, counting down.
TTCAGAATTTCGTCTACTTTTCAGAAATGTTGCGGTTTCTCGGATCCAGCATTGGTTTCATGCCCATTTCTGTCACTGACTGGAAGGAGGCTAAAAGCACAAAAAATCGTAAAAATGGGGTATGTCCCAGTAAAATGCCAAAATTGTGTTGTAAAATTGGGTTTTCTGATTCAAGTCTGCCTGTTCCTGAAAGCTAGGAAGCTGGTGATTTTAGCACCGCAAACCCTTTGTTGATGCCATTTTCAGGGAAAAAAACACAAGCCTTCTTCTGCAGCCCCTTTTTCCCATTTTTTTGAAAAAAACTAAATTTTCACTGTATTTTGGCTAATTTCTTGGCCTCCTTCTGGGGAACCCACAAAGTCTGGGTACCTCTAAAATCCCTAGGATGTTGGAAAAAAAGGACGCAAATTTGGCGTGGGTAGCTTATGTGAACAAAAAGTTATGAGGGCCTAAGCGTGAACTGCCCAAAATAGCCAAAAAAAGGCTTGGCACCTGAGGGGGAAAAGGCCTGGCAGCGAAGGGGTTAACTGCGTCGCTTTGAGGAAACGTCTTCCGCAGTCCTTTCTCCATGCTTACATCTGTTGGGTGGCTGGTGCAGGTGTGTTCTTATGTGGTAGATGGAAGTAGCAGCTGACAGTAAACGTTCTGCAGAGGCGCAGAGAGCTGCAAAATCAGACTCTGTATTGCCTGACACCCAGTTCACTCTAATGTATGAAAAAACTCTACCAAGCATTCACTGTAGCTAATCGTTCTCCCAGTGAAGCCCCGCTTTTCAGAGCACTTCAGGCTCGCCTCTGGTACTCTGCAAAGACTTACCTCTCTCGCCAAGGACTGGATGAGTATGTATGCGGAACACCTTTGTGCCCTGCCCCAATGACAGGCACTGTGAGATATTCACACTGCATTTTATCCTCGGCTCCAGAGCTTTCAAACCTGCTGCGTTATAAACAGCAACCCACAACATGAACGTGCAGAGACACTTACAGGTGACCCAGTTCATTGTATGGAATATTGTATGCAGTGGTGGTCCTACTTCAGGAGCTTTTGAGCGTTGCCCCGCCACCTGAGATCTGTAACCAACACTCTAAAATATGAGCCACATTCAGACTGTTCTCACTCTAGTCTTTCTTTAAACGTCTCTATGTTTTGTGCACATTCCGAATGATGATTTATGTAGCACTTTTAAACTATTGAAAATAGGATGCATGCATCTACTTAAAATAAAAAGTAATATTTTGGAACATAATTGATTGTAAATGCTAAAGCGATAGTGGGAATCAGCAAATGCTGCCCTTAGGGTGCTGCTTTAGCCCACCTTTTTGTAAAGGGTCAGCATCCTGTTGGCCTGATTGCTGTTGGGGTGAAGATGAGCATGCGTAGGCACAAGTGTTGGACTCACAGGTCATTGTCCCTGTGGTTCAGACAGTAGCCTACCTCCACTTTGTTATGCCTCTTTAATGAGGAGTGTTGGACTTTAAGCCTCTTGCCCCTTCACATCAGGGGGGCATCTTCCACTAACTCCAAACCAAGGAATAGATGTACCTTTCTGTAAAATGGAACTCAAGTTACTGTTATTTTCCTTCACACGGCCACTATAACATTAATCTTTGATTTGCCATTAAGGTACTCATAGACTTCTGAGGATGGTTATTTAATCACATGAGCCAGAGTCTCCTGGACAAAGAAATGCTGGGCTTCTGGAGGTGAATACTGTGGCAAAGTCACTTTTTCCTGCATGGTCATTCTAGATTTTTTGCCTTTTTCTGGACCTTTCTGTTGTTCACTTTAGGACTTTGGACACTTTACCTCATCTAAACCTTATTAAAGTTCCTGTGCCTCCCTGATAATACACGTGCTACAGATCAATACTCCCTATTTGGCCTTTTTATCTTCCACAAAAGTCCATTGTAAATGATGTCTGAAAAACAACTATGGCATGGAAAGTTAAATGTCATATGTGGGCTGGGGAGTATATGTTCCCCACCACATATTAACAAAAACATATTTCTGCCCGGAGCACCACAGTGCTCTGGCTAGGCTGCACTTTAAATGCACTGTAGTGTTACTTGGCAGGGAACACTGGTTTTGCCTTGTAGAAAAAAGTATATTGATAAGTCACCTTTAAAGTGTGCCTTGTAAGCCCACAAGTCTGAGTGCCTGTATGTAAAAATAGGTCACAGGGGCAGAGTAACATGCATCTGGATGAGTATAGAATCCAGGTGATGAGCTCCTGGCTATGGCCCCTACACTCTGCTTCAAGCTGCACCTCTAGGCCACAACAAGATGAGGGGCAAATGGCCTTGGTAGTTGAGGCCAGTCCTGCGCACATTCCAGGTCTTTATGATGCTGCGCAGCACCCAGAGGTGGTCCTCGTAACCCTGGTCGAGGGTCTGTTTGTCAGCCACTATATTGAGACCTTCTCAGCAATGTGCAATATGGGAATGAGGCAGACCCTCATGTGGCAGCTCGGAGGAGAGGCCTGGTGAATGCTTACTGACACAGCCATGTAGGAAGACTAATGGAGGACCGCTATGGACCCATGCCACCGGTGCACATCACGATATTGTGATGCTCACCAGCTACCCACCTCGATAGGGTTCTAAATCCCAAATCCATTCCATACCTAAGTCCATGGCTAAAAGGCAACAAGTGATTGGGGACTGTTGGGGGTTACCGACTTCTAGGTCAGTCTTGTACAACGCTCTTCACCACAGGAAGGCCTAGGTTGCAAAATGAAGGCAAAGAAGGGGGAAGGGGTGCGCCTATCACAAAGAAGGATGATCAGACAGGCCTGTCAGATCTGCAAGACAAGCTAGCCAACATGGTCACTACACAAATGCAGGCTTTAAAATCCGACTTGGCATTGGGCCTTTTTGAGCTCACAAAGCAAATTCATTTGCTGGGAGAGAAAGTGGCGACTAATGAGGACGTTATAGTGGTAATGAGTCAAGAACTCAAAAAGCTACAGGATTTGAATAGTAAACCAGAGAATGATATCAGTATATTAAGGGAAAAATGTTGAGACCTTTAGGATTAGTCATAGTGTGACAATCTCCAAATACACCCCATAGTGGAGCATGAGGAAGGGGATGATTTGGTGCAATTTTGTAAGGACATTTTCCACTCCATCATGCATGGCAATCATGCTGGTGAGATCATGATTATGCACCCAGACCAGCCCCTAAGGTGTGTTCTTCTTCACTGTAGGACAATACAATTAGAGAACCAAGGAAAGGTGACCAGATTATCTTCTGGGAACACTGATTTGAGATGTACAACAACCCCCCCCAGGCTTCATTGAATAAAAGGCACATCTTGGCCCCAGTAACATAGCAATTAGGTAGCCTGCAGATCAGGTACTGATAGACTTTCCCCCTGTGGTTCCAGTTGGACAACAGACTACAATCCCCAGAGGAAGTGAAGGATTTTCTAGGACCCTCCTAGGAGTGACTGAGACACCTGTGAAGGAGGGGAAGGGACGGAAGGAAAGACCCAGGAAATGATGGGAGAAAGCCCCCACCCTAAGATGAATGAATGACAAGCAACTTGGCGATGGCAGAGTAGAGATCATCCATAGTGCATCGATCCAAAGAGCCTGTGGAAGGGGGATGTGATGTGATGGGGGATGTGATTAGGACTCACTGTGGTGCTTGTTCTTTCTTGTTGCAACAAGAATCTTCATGGTTGTGTCTGTGTTACTGCTGCCATGGCCTGAAGTCAGCTAATAGTCGTGGTTTGCCCGGGGTTGGGACTGTGAAGGCAGGATAATAACCCCTCTACTGGTAAGGTGAATTCTCATGTTACTACAGGGGAGTGGCGAACAGAAGACGGGGAGGCCAATGGTGGTTAGCAGGTTACAGAGCAACTCATCATTGTGCGAGGGACCTAACTCGACCCTCCCCATTCAAAGGGTAATTTAAGCTGTATTCTAAGTGGGGATTGGCAGGTGGGGGGAAGAGGGAATGTGGGTTGGTGGAGGAGATCACAGAGGGGGGTGGTATGATTTGTTCAATCTTGGAATAGGACCAAGGTGTGTTGGTTATGTCTTTAGTAGGTAGGCAGATGGGATCTTCCCCTGAATAAAACACACAGGAGACTGTTGTAAATTTACTTCTCTTAATTTCTTAGCTGAATGGTACGAATAATATCTTGCAATGCTCATGTCCTTAACTCTTCTAATAAGCTGTACAGAGCAGTATGAGTAAACTACCCTGATTTTGTCTACTTACAACAGGCCCATCTGACACAAGTTGTTCCCCACTCAATTCTTTGCCTGTGTGAATAGCAAATGAAAATTTCAGTACAAAAGGAGCTCCCTGTATGAACTAGTACCGGTACTTAAGGATAAAGATGAGGGGAGATATATTTGGAAGGGCTACACTGATAAAACTGTACAACATAGTCAACATGTACGCTCCCAACCATGAGCAAAACCCTTACCTCATTAGTCTATTGAGTACAGTCGGAGAATGGTATTCTAGAAGCTTGTTCTGTGTGAGGGACTCCAGTTTGTTCCCAGATAGGACATTAGATAGACATCCCAAGGATCGTTTTTCACAGGGCTCCATGTCCGCAGAGCTGCTTCAGGAGTCCAAGAGAGTTTAGATTGATTGAAATCTGGCAAAGTATGCACCCGTGAGAACTGAACTACAAATTTTCTCCCATGTGCATAGATCTTACTCCTGCATCAATCAATTTTAGGGATTGCAGGATATAAGGGACACCATAAAGTCCATTTCACACTGTGGGATAGCAATAACAGACCACACAATGATAGTCTGGGAGGGGGCTCATCAGACTGGCCCTCCACAACTCCCGGTCTGGCGAGCCAAGGTCTTTATTGAGAGACGTTGTTTCTCAACAGGAACTCAGCACTGCGATTACTGTACTAGGGAGGTTAGTCTAAACACTCTATAAGATGCCTTTATGGTGGTCCTCAGGGGACACTGCACGGGTGGGAAAGCGAGAAATCAGGAAAGCATACAGAGCTACACTAGAAGTAAAAATTGAACAAACCGAGGAGTGCCACAGAGAGTCAGGCTCTCTCAGAGACTTGTAAGTCATGGTCTTTCTTAGGGGCCAACCACATCTCTTGGATATTAAAAAAACAGACAAAGCATTACTATGCATGCACCAAATGTTTTATGAGAAGCGTGCTGACTCAGAGCATAAGCGAGCTCCAGCAAAATACCTACCTATCCAGATTTGGGAGGTGAAGCCTTGAAGGAGAATAGCAATGAATTACATGCATTCAAGAACTACGTTTCCTAACTCTATAGGGCAGTTCCAGTGCCCTCAGAGGAAGTAGAGTTCTTTATTGCAGAGGTCAAACTCCCTAGGCTAACAAAAGCCAATAGCGACCATATGTAGGAGATGATAACAGAGGTGAAGGTCGCACAAGCTATTTCAGAATTACATCCAGACAAATCGCCAGAATCAGAAGGGCTCACAAACCAGTTGTATAAATACTATAAACCAACATTGATCCCACACTTGGTATCCCGGTGTAATTCCTTTTTAATTATCCTCACTGATGCTCTAACTCTCGATGGCTGTGGCAACCATGATGCTGATTCCGAAACATGGGAAGCTGGCAGAAGAATAAGGGACTATCGGTCAATAGCCTTGTTAAACTCAGATGTTAACATTTTCATGGAGATCCTTGCGAACCGGATCCTACCCCACTTACAATATTTAATCAACCTGATCAATCGGGTTTTGTGCCTCACATACAGGCTTCCGATAATATTAGGAGAGTACAATATTTATTAGAAAAGGCTAACTATTTGGGACTGCCAATACTGATCCTTTTGGGTGATGCAATAAAAGCTTTCAACAGGGTCTGCTATCCCTTCCTTACTGGAGGCGGTGCACTTTGGTTCTGAAATGTTGACTTGGTTGGAAGCTAGCCACCAGGACCAATGGCCTGAGTCCTAGTAATTGTGGAGATGCTTGAAGAGATTCCTCTCAAAAGAGGGATAGAGCAACGCTGCCTGCTCTCACATTAATTTTTGTGCTGGTGGTTAGGCCACTTGCAGCCATCATTAAGGGCACAAATAAATAAAGGGAATGCCCTTTGGTGGGGATCAGCAGGTTATCCATTTATTCACATAAAACATTCTCTTTGCCTGACAGATCCCCTGCAATCAAACCGAAGGTGATGGAGCTAGGGCAGTGTCTAGCTTCAAGGTGAACCTGGTCAAATCACAGATGCTGATTGTGGGATCTCACAAGAGATGAAAGTTTAATTAGCAACTGAGACCTCTTTTAAATGGATCTCAGGGAAAAAAATTGAAAAAATCTGGGAGTGTACCTTATGCCATTGCACTGCTTATTTCGTGCTGCCAGCCACCCCTACATGGTTGACACCATTCCAAATGATCTCCACAGATAGAAAAAGAGCTACGTCTCATGGTTTGGCAGGGTGGTCATCATGAAACAAAATGATATACCATATTTACTCTATCTATTTCAAGCACTAACGGTCACCTTACAGGAGAGAGACATGAACCTCTTGCAATAAGATATATATAACTTCATCTACGCGGGAAGAGGGCTAGGGTTTCCAAGACCATGAAGAGAGAAGCTCAAGGATCCGGTGGCCTTAGTATAAGTGAACTCCTAAAATACTATCAAGGACCCCATCTATGGATTTTTATGATCTCTATATGAAATTGAGCACCACTGGGTGCACATGGATGCAGTGGTTCTAGGGAGGGCTCCATGGGCAGTCCCTGGCTCCCCAGAAACTCTTGCCCAGCGGTGTGTTGTTTCTCAGCAATACTTAAGACTTCCTTCAACATATGGGCTAAACTCACTGGGGACACTGGGCTAAAAACTTTCCCATCACCATTTTCACTTCTGGTAGGTAATGCTGAATTTTCCCCAGGGACCGTAAAGGGTTATTTGCACATTGGGACACAGAGGATACAATGTTTCGGGACCTGTTCCTGGGAGGGAGTTTGAAGATTTCGTAAAATACAAACAGGAATTTCAATTACAGGAAATAGTGCTTTCAATACCTAGAATTGCAACATTGGGCCCTGTACCCAGCCAATACCCTGGCAGTCACTCAGCACTCACTGCCATGAGAGAAGCTGTTACCACTTGCAGGAGTCCGAAGGGCTTAATTTCCACTATCTATGCTCTTCCTTCCAAGAGTACCTCCATAAACAATGGCCCTACATGAAACTGGCTGAATTTCTTGGGCCTTTCTGTTTCTAGGGGGATCTGGTAGAAACTCTGGGACAACACTGATTCACTTTCCAAGAGCATGCTGAATAGAAAACCAATGTAGAAGAATATGACATTCTGGTAGGTCACGCCAGTGAAGCTGCAACGGATGTCGGGATTGTCTGATGGACTATGTTGCATGGGGTGTGGCAAGGTGGGTGACTCTATACACATCTGGTGGACCTGCCCTAGACTGACAATGTTTTAAAAAGACATCCTTAACCAACGTAGAAGGGCGTTGGCATCAATCCATTGATGCCCTATCCTGCAACTATAATTTTGGGCCCTAAGCCAGTGAATAAGAAGGCTATAACAAAAACGTCCAGGACAATAATAACCTACATGCTGCTATCAGCGAAACAACATCTGGCCCTGCAGTGGTAGACCCAGAGGGTGTCCTCCACTCAGAAACTGAGAAATTGTGAACATTTTTAGCTATGCAAAAACAGACATGATCTCTTGCAGAAATTGAACTAACTTTGAAACAGTGGTGCCTGTTGACTGATTATCTATTGAGCAAAGGCCTGTTATATGGCTGTCCCTGATCACTGAGGTCACTACTTTTGGGTTTTTATAGGGAAAACCCTCATCTTTTTCTCAGACTGTGAGTCTCATTGGTACAGCATAAGTCAACATGTTCTATATTTGTTTAAGTAATGTTATCTCCTTGCCACTTTATGCTTAAGATCCATTTCAAAGTTTTTATAAGTGTGTTGGGAAAAGAAAAGGATTAGGGGAAGGAATTTCTTTTCTAAAAAAGTCAAAACTTTCTTTCTTGGGAAAGAAATGGGTCACACTATATATGGGGGTGTGTGTGTCCTCACAGCGAAATAAAAGCCAAAAGGTATTCACGCTGTAAAACTGGCTATCATTTTTCTCCAGTAGACCTAGGTGGATTAAAATCTTCATGATGTTTCACCTCAGCATAGGAAGATGCTAAAAAATCTTTGAAAAAATTGAACTTTAGGCTGCCTGAGCCAGAAATGGCTTAAAATCCTTTCTGCCACCCATCACAGAGCTGAAATACACATCTTTGGCTGGGAGAGTTACCAACTCTAGCACAGAGAACAGTAGCTTTCCCCTGGACCAGGAAAAATCAAAGTTTGTCAACTGCCGACAACGTAGTATGGCTTGGCTATCAGGGAATAGAAAGGAACAGTTGACAGTATAAAGGGCAAGGTAAGCACTGCCTCTTTTGACTTGGAGAGCCAAGGACGGCTTATATTAATTCCCAGGACCCTACTAGACAGATTAGACACTATTGTGGTGCAAGGAGGCACTAAGGACTCTTAAATATGTCTCTCAGGGTCTCAATAACCCCTGTATCATGCTGGCATCAGGGACTGGAACTGCTCTCCAAGGGTCAAGTGCTTGGCCTCCTGCTTACCTGCTTCTGGGACAATTCAAAACTCCTGACTTAAAGAGGGCCTAGCTGACTAAATGGACTTGTTTTTGCAGAAAACCTGACTGGAGAATGATTTGGTGACCAGAACCCCAACCTTAGCAGCTAGTGCTGCAGGTCTGACCAGAAGATTAATTTCTAGCAGTTAGAGCCTAATTTTGGAGGTTAATCGTTTGGCAAGGACAGCCCACCTGGTATATCTGACCTCAGTTCTATTGCAGTCAGCCTAAACTTGCACCTAGGTCATGTTCCATTGTGATCTTTTTTTTTTTTTTATAGTGCTTGACTTTTTCATTTTGTCTTAAACTTTTAAAAGTCCTTATTGATAGTTTGCTTAAATATGCTTTGATGATCCTGCTGTCTTTTTGCTCAATTGAAATTTCTCTATTTGTTAATGTTGGTTTTGAATGTTATTGTGTTGTGTCCTGAATTTCAAAATAGTTTTTACTGTCTTAAGTAGTATGCATTTATCATGGATTGACTGCTGTGTATGCCATAAATACCAAGGTTCATTTGAGATTCTGTAAGAACTGTGCTTGGACCTAACAAGAGTGGTCTTATTGAGTTGATAGGCATGCCCCCTCTCCCAAATAATAACTCAATTTCAGACAAATGGAAAATAAGAACAAGCCCACCTCATCCACAAGAAAACACTTTTTCTGGATGACAAACTGAGCAAAAAAATGTAACTTTGTCCTTGGCCCAGGTTGACCAGTGCAATGTATTTTGATGTATACCCTAGCACAGATTATTGGGCTCTGGTACAATGAGTTAAAACAACAGTGAACAACTTCTGACACTGTCCAATTATATCCAACTGCCTGAGGACCTAGCGGAAGGGCATGATTTGTAGCACAATATAAGGAAGGCTCAGAGGGCAAACTATTCATGACCTCCAGAAAAAGAAATATAGATATATTAATGTGATAAAATATGGGTGATTAGTGTTTCATCTGACACATTTTGATTAAGTCAAAAGCTTCTATAGGCCCAAAAACCCCTGTTTGTGAGTGTTGGATCCCATTTTGGGGGCCATGGGGCCGACTAAGACTACTATGCCTCACCCCTGGTGTAAAAGGTTGTTTGCCACTGAAGTTACAGGTTCTGTCCTATAGAAGCTCAGTAAAGTGTGCCAAGTGCAACCTCATCCAAACTTGGTAGTGAGGACAAGCAGTAATATGTATCCCAGGGAGGAAGTATGGGGGTGCTCCAGCTCAGAGCTCAGTAATCAGCCAACAGACCCAATAAATTTAGGGGGTCATTACAACATTGGCGGTAAAAGGCGCTTACCGCCGTGCAGAAGACTGCCAACACACCGCCGCGATGGCGGAATCCCTCCTCAGCTATTATGACCCACATCTCGGAATCCGCCGAAATTCAGACACCCACACAAGTCCGCCACAACAAAGGTCAGTGTTAAACTGGCGAAAACAAAACCTCCACCTCCACACCAACAGAAACACGACCATGCTATTACGACCCACGAATCCACGTGGCGGTATTTCAGCCGCGAAATTCCATTGGCGGTACACACCGCTGCACTCAAAATACACACACATCTCCAAAACATCGCCACATTGGACAATTCAAAATACACACACCTGACACACATACAAACACTACTCCCACACACCCAACACAATATAAAACACACACCTACATCACCCACAAACCCCTACGACCAAAAAATAGAGACAAAGGCCAGAGAGAGAGCACAGAATAGGCTACCCCACCACACAGAGGCACACAACACCATCACCCACACAACATCCACGCACAAAACACCACACACCACTACACATCACCACACTCATCAACACATACACCACCCCACACATCATCTACACCACCCCATGTCATGCCAAAGACATCCCAGGATTTCCGAGGAGGAGCTCAGGGTCATGGTGGAGGAAATCCTACGGGTAGAGCCACAGCTATTTGGCTCACAGGTGCAGCACACATCCATAGCAAGGAAGATGGAGCTATGGCAAAGAATCGTCAACAGGGTCAACGCTGTGGGACAGCATCCAAGAAATCGGGAGGACATCAGGAAGAGGTGGAACGACCTACGGGGGAAGGTGCGTTCAGCAGTCTCCAGGCACAACATTGCGGTTCAGCGGACTGGCGGCGTACCCCCACCTCCTCCCCCACAACTAACAAAATGGGAGGAGCAAGTCTTGACCATCATGCATCCAGAGGGCCTCGGAGGAGTCGGTGGAGGAATGGACACTGGTAAGTCAAATCTTAACTATCATATCCCCCACCCTACCTGCATGCCATCACACCCCCTCACCCTCACCCCCTCCCCTATCACTCCAACTCCTCACTAATGTACTGATAACACAAACCACCCATCCCTACACCAAGCCCTACATGACATAACAAAGCATGGACACCCATCACCAAAGCATGCTCCCTGCACATACCCAGTACACCCCCCCCCAAACATCACCACACAAGCCCCCCCACAGGAATGCTTGCACTGGTGTACACGGTGAGCCATTAATTGCACACAATGACACACACACATGCAATAATCATGCACTTATGCCCCTGCAGGATCACGAAAGACCGTCACCACACCGGAGGGTCCAGACAACTCCACTCCACCCACAGAAGAGGCCCACAGTGACGATAGCAGCTCTGCCCTACTGGATCCTGATGACCAGCCCGGACCATCGTGGGCCTCAGGACAGTCGGTCCCTCTTGCACAGGCACAGCCCAACACTGACCTTCCACCCTCTGGTAACACCAGCACAGCACCCACCCAGCGGGCCCATACCTCCCTACCCAGGACACGTCAATCAGCTGTGTTTCCACCACTACAGGGAACCCAGGATAACCCACCACCCGACAACAACAACAGGGACCTGAGGGCAGTGGTAGTGGGCACACGGTCCAGGGGACGGAGGCACAGAAACACAGGGGAACTGGGAGGGCTGCTGTGCGACAGGGGGCGGACAGGCCAAGGGAACCCACTCTCCACGAGGCCCTCTCCTCCATCATGGGAGCGTACCACCACTCCCAGGAGACGATGGCGACGGTCCTGGCCAAGTTTCAGGACACCCAGCGCCTGCAGGACGAACAGTATTGAGGGTTCAGGGAGGAGCTCAGGACCATCAGCTCTGCCCTGGGCACCATCGTAGGGGTGCTGAAGAACATACAGCAGACCTTGAGGGACACCGTGGCACTCCAAGGGGCCCCTGACACTAGCATGGACAATGAACTGCCCACCACCTCCGCCGGCGCTAGTGGACAGGACGCCCCGCCACAGGACCACCACACCAGCACCCCACCCCCTGCAGACGGACAACCACCACGCAAGCGGTCCCTGAGATCCAGGAACAGGACAGAGCAAGATGGCAAGACCCCCGCCAGGAAATGAGACCACCCTGATTGTCCTCCCACTGTCCCACTTTGTTAGCCTGTCCATACTTTAACTGCCCCAGCTCCACTTCCTTTGCCCATATGGCCAGTGCACCTGTGTGACCAATGGCCTGGACTCTGCCATGGACATTCCTCCACCGTCCCCCATCACCATAGTACAACACCCCTACATTTTTGAGCACTTCAATAAACACCCATGAACCACAAAAACATCTGGAGTCAGTCTGTGATTTGGTAAAATGTATTATCAATGACAGTGTCAAAATGCGTTTCTAGTTGTAAAGCCAACATACCTATGTCACACATCACAAGTCCTTGAAGGATGAAAGCAGTTAACACACGTTGGTAACCACACCTGTGAAACTGTAATGGAAAGGTACAACTCAATTACCAAATAATGCTATGAAATTACACACAGGATAGAGGAAGACGTGTGACAGTGAATGTAATGGTAAAAATGAATATGTTCTCATCTGTGTGTCACTGGAAATATTGCTGTATGACTGACTCCCTGTTGTCGTTGTCTTCTTCCTCAGCTTCCTCCTCATCACTGTCCACAGGCTCCACAGCTGCCACAACACCATCATCTGGACCATCCTCCTGCAGAAAAGGCACCTGGCGTCGCAAAGCAAGATTGTGAAGCATCAAGCAGGCGATGATGATCTGGCACACCTTCTTCGGTGAGTAGAATAGGGAACCACCTGTCATATGTAGGCACCGGAACCTGGACTTCAGGAGGCCGAAGGTGCGTTCGATCACCCTCCTAGTCCGCCCATGGGCCTCATTGTAGCGTTCCTCTGCCCTGGTCCTGGGATTCCTCACTGGGGTCAGTAGCCAGGACAGGTTGGGGTAACCAGAGTCCCCTAATAGCCACACACAGTGCCTCTGGAGTTGACCCATCATATAAGGGACGCTGCTATTCCGCAGGATGTAGGCGTCATGCACTGAGCCAGGGAACATAGCATTTACCTCGGAGATGTACTGGTCTGCCAAACATACCATCTGTACATTCATCGAATTATAACTCTTCTGGTTCCTGTACACCTGTTCACTCCTGTGGGGGGGGGACCAGAGCCACATGGGTCCCATCAATGGCACCTATGATGTTGGGGATATGTCCAAGGGCATAGAAGTCATCTTTCACTGTAGCCAAATCCTCCACCTCAGGGAAAATGATTTATCTCCTTACGTGTTTCAGCAGGGCAGCCAACACTCTGGACAACACGTTGGAAAACATAGGCTGGGACATCCCTGATGCCATGGCCACTGTTGTCTGAAAAGACCCACTTGCAAGGAAATGGAGCACTGACAGCACCTGAACGTCAGGGGGGATACCAGTGGGATGGCGGATTGGTGACATCAGGTCAGGCTCCAACTGGGTACATAGTTCCTGGATAATGGCACGGTCAAACCTGTAGGTGATGATTAAATGTCGCTCCTCCATTGTCAACAGGTCCACCAGCGGTCGGTACACCAGAGGATTCTGCCATCTTCTCAATTGTTCCAGCTGACGGTGCCTAGGAAGGACAACATCGACCACAGAGTCAACAAATTTCCAGGTATGTACCCACAGATACACAGAACACGACACCAAACACAAAACCATTTCTGTATGTGTGTTGAGTGTAGGCCTAGCTATGTGTGACGCAGAAGTAAATGAAGCCATGTGGGCCCCTGAAATGGCAGCTGCCTGACCTCTAAACTGGGACAATGGTATTGTGAGGTAACTGCGCTGGCGTTGCACACTGTCGCGGTAGGCGGTGGTAGACCGCGGCGCAATGCAGCATTGGTTAACATTGGACCCTATGTGTCCCAGGAGCCAATGAACTAGTGCGCCGGCGTTGATGATACGCACCGCTGCGGACGTCACCGCCGTTTTCTAACTATTCAATCACTCGATACCTGACCTTCGACAGGAGAGGACCTACACTGCAAGTGCTGCTGTGACCTTGGTCTGGAAGCGACGATGGCTGCTGCGTCTGGGGAAAGGGCCCCTGCCTTCACTGATCAGGAGTTGGAGAAACTAGTAGACGGGGTCCTCCCCCAGTACACGCTACTCTACAGTCCTCCAGACCAACAGGTAAGTACACAGGGAGCACGTTGTAAGGGCTAGGCCTGGGTGAAGAGTGCTGGTTGTAAGAGGGAAGGGGGAAGAGTTCAGGGAACATGAATGGTATGTGAATGCATGTGCCACATGGCAAGGGTAGGGAGGGGGGACACTTACATCGACGGTGCAGTTGGTAATGACTTCTCTTCTTCCCTTGTGCATGTCAGGTAGGTCAGCGCCCACCAGAAGAAGGACATTTGGCGTGCCATCGTCAAGGAAGTCCGGACCCTGGGGGCCCACCAGAGACGGGGCACCCACTGCCAGAAAAGATGGGAGGACATTCGCCGCTGTAGCAAGAAGACGGCGGAGGCTCAGCTGGGGATGGCCTCCCAACGTGGCCAGGATGGAACAGTGGGCAAACCACCCACTGTAGAGACTTGTGAGACTGTAGCTTTGCACTCCCCAGGATGGAACAGTGGGCAAACCACCCACTGTAGAGACTTGTGAGACTGTGGCTTTGCACTCCCCAGGATGGAACAGTGGGCAAACTACCCACTGTAGAGACTTGTGAGACTGTGGCTTTGCATTCCCCAGGATGGAACAGTGGGCAAACCACCCACTGTGGAGACTTGTGGGACTGTGGCTTTGCACTCCCCAGGATACATCAATGGGCATGGAGCCCCGTTGTGGATGTGGTGTGGTGCTGTGATCCGGCTGAGGTGCCCCCCCCTCCCTTCCCCCTGAGTTGCCTGTTGTTTTTCTCTCTTATGCCCCGGCAGTGTTTTCTCCGTTTGTGGACAGGTATCTTGTGTGGGCCCGCCCATGCATTTTTGGCCTAGTGGTGCACAGACATTGAGATGTGCATATCTGCACTACTTCTCGTACTGTATATACCTTTGTATGAGTTTATATATATCTGTAAATAATTGACACATGTATTTTGATACATTACAATGTTTGAACTGATTTTGTTTTGTGTTTGCATTCTTCCGGGGGGGTTGTGGGTTGTTACTGTGATGTTTGTAAATGCATTGGTGTGTGTGTTGTAATATGCGAGGGTGGGGGTGGGGGTGTTGTGTGTGTGTCCCCCTGACTTTTGCCTCCCCCGTCCCCTATGTCGTAGGTGCAGTACTCACTGTTGTCTTCACCGCCGCCGGCGCTGGTCTTCGTAGATGAGTAGGAAGAGAAGGGCAGGTAGGATTTGTAATTCCGGCTCCATGGTGTCCTCCTTCCTCGTGGGATGTGTTAAGGTGAGCGTTTTCCCATTGCAGAAACTGTTTCCGCTGTGTTTTTATCCACGGTGAATCCGCCCCGGAAAAGGTGGCGGATTGGCGGGTTGTGATACTATGGGCGGTACTTTGTCTTCCGCCTGTCTGTTGGCGGTGACCGCCGTGCTGCTTGTCTGTACCGCCGTGGCCGTCTGAGTGTTAAAGTGGCTGTCTATGTTGGCGGTTTCCGCCAAGGTCATAATTCCCTTTTTTTGTCCGCCGGCCTGTTTGCGGTATTACCGCACCTTTAACACTGTCCGCCAGGGTTGTAATGACCCCCTTAATGTCCAGACCACTGCTTGTCATTTTCATTAATCACACAAATATAGCTTATACTGCACACTTCAACTATTATACACTTAATTAGTGTCTCTGAGTGCTATCTCTCATGGGCACTACACACAACCCACTCCACTAGCTTACAGCCTCCCCCCAGAGCTGTTCCTTGACACTGGATCCCACTTGCTCAAAGGGCAGTGATGAGCTTTGTAAATTCTACAATGGTGTAGTCTTAGTCACCCTGAGTTCACTAGATGAACTCAGTCAGTCCTACCCCTTCATGGGTAGAGAGTCTCATGTGTGTTTTCAGCTGCTGCCTTGCACTCCCAGGGTTCACCCTTGCTTTTGTCAAAAGCTGCACATGCGATGATGTGGGTCACAGGCCCATCCACAGCAGAATAAGGTGCACTTCATAGCTCAGAAATATACTTTCCAGAAATGGTAGCCTGACTCCACAATCAGTAGTTGCTGTTTATGTCCAGGCTTACTGTTGAAAATTGGGTTACTTGTTGGGGAGATGGCGAAACACTACTCAAGCAGCAACAATAATTTATGTTAGAGTGCAGTCACAAACAAATGGCAAACTAACCTGTCCTTAAACCTCTGGTAGCTTGACACAAAGAAGTCAGGCTTAACTTAGATTCAATGTGCAAAGTATTTATGCAGCACTTCAACAGAGAACTAGAGAAATATATAATGAATAATTAGACACCAAAATGACAAAACTCAAATCAGGAGAACCAGAGATATGCAACTTCAAAGATTTGAGTGAAAATGGTGCCTATAAGCAAAACGCGCCAAATGTGATTAGCTTGTCATGCCGGACCAGGACAAATTCACAAGTTCAGGCCGACCTCGATAGAGCATGGGCCGCACACAGAGCGCAAGTTAGGCTTCCTGAACAAAGGGGCAGACTTAAGAGCCCCTAGCGGCTCCTTGCACCACATTAGCGTCATTTTTTAACACTAATGTGGCCCAATGTGGCCAAAATCGCTGCTTCAAATTTACAAAGTGGTGCACTACATTATGCCTGCGCAATTCATAATATATGCAAAGGGAGTGTTCCCCTGTTATGGGACTGAAAAAAAATTTGCAAAGAAATGTAAGAGATTTCTTTGCATTATTTTTTTCGGCACTTATAATGCCTTCGGAGTACGGGCGTTAAAAGGAGGCACAACATTGTTTACAATGGGCCTCAATGGGCTTATCTGGATTAGTGTCAACATTTTTGACCCTAAACCTGCAAAGCTCCGAACTAGTGTCAAAACTTTTAATGCTAGCTTCCCTAACTACCACCATGTTGTGCTGTTTCTTAGATACGGCACACACATTGTGGCACTGGGGGGGGTGCTAAGGGGCCCAAGAAAATTGGTGCTGCACTGGTTGCAGCACCACTTTTGTTAGATTAGTCCCTAAGAACCTTAAATCCTGGTTTGTGAAATGTTACAAGATCCCATTTCGAGGATGCATCACGCAGCAGCAGTTCTGAGGAGCTGCAAGACTGTGATGTGGAGTCCTCCATCACTGTCAGTGATGCAGTTGACGAGGGGCTTGCAATGCAAAGTACTGCAATGGAGATGCGTCATGCATTGGTGGCTCCGCAGAAGCTGTGGGGGAGATGCAAAGTCCTGCCTCATCATCGAGGATGCCATCAACAAGAGACTTGTGATGTGAAGGCCTGTATTGAGGATGTGTCGCACAGCGGTAGTTCCGAGGAGACTGCAGGCTGCAATGTGAGGCTCTCTGTCTGGGATGTATCGTGCTGTGGCATGTCTGATTCGGCTGTAAGAAGATCCATTGCAATGCATCAGGTCTAATTGCAGGGCCACAGCTGGGCTGGCGGAGTATCTTCAAGCCCACTTCCAAGGGTCCAGGACTGGGTGGGACTTCTTGAGGGGCACAACTGACAGCAGATAGAGTCCAGGTGCTGAGTTCAAAGTGGTTGGATCTGTCACTGAGGGTCTGATCAGGAACCCTACCAACTAGCCCTTAAAGTCATTCAGGTGATCCTGGGTTTTTGAGATGCAGGTCCAGTCCTTCTCTCTCAGGGAAGCAGGGCAGCAGAGTAATGTCCTTCCGGGACAGCAGCACAGCAGCCCTTCGGAGTCCTCCACAGGTCCAGAGGTGGACTGAAGAAGTGGGTCCGAGGGTCCATTTTGCAGCAGGGGAAGTTTCCAGAGAATTCTCTTTGAAGTCTTAGAAGTTACCTGCCTCCCCTGCTGTGCCTCCAAGCTAGCTGCATGAATAATGCAGTGGTGACAGGTTCTTTGTGTGAAGGCAGCGCACAGCATATTCAGTTGGAAGTGGGTCTGTGCCCATCTCCTCCCCCTCAATCCTGACAGTTGATGGCCTATCCAGGCACACTTCATCCCTTTTGTGTGGCTGTCTGTGAGGAATAAACAAAGTCCAACTGTCAACTATACCCAGTCATGTGACCCAGGAACAGACTGCAGGCACCAAGTGGTTAAGACAAGAAAATGCCAACTTTCTAAAAGCATACAAAAAGTGATGGATGGAATGCTTCAATTAATCTCAGCCACTGGTAGTTGCTCAGGGTTGCATCCATTGTTATTTTGAACACCATGCCATCTTAGATTGGACCCAGCTATATGCAAATCACTCTTGACCCTGCTTGACCTGGCTTGGCAGTTCATCCTGAACTGCCAAGCCTGATCCTCCCTGAAACAGAACACAAGCAACCCGGAACCGGTTTTGCTCTTGTTATGGGGTTATCAGCTGGGTATAGCTTGGTTCCACTAACACAATGTGCATGGGACCCATGTCTGGGCATGCTCGTCCAAGCTGTACCTGGCTGATGAGCCCATAACTACGGCAAAACCGGTCCTGTAATGCATCAGACTTGTACACCTCCCCACCAGGGGCACAAGGAGAAATATTGTGTTGTTTACTCTTTCTGCAGCATACATAGAAAGAGGAAAATGCCTTTGAGGACTGCTGTGCACAGAAAGGTGTCCCTTATTGCACAAAACAATCCCGCCTGCTGTATGAAACAAGGGAGCCAGAATTGTCACTAGGCAGCCAAAATGTACGCCAGCACTAAGGAAGGACAGGAGTATGCTGTATAATGGTAAATGTGGTGCATCCCTGCTCTTCCCCTTTCACGCAGCACAGCAAGTTTAGTTGAGTGCAGTACCTGCAAAAACAGCAGAAACCTACAGGAACTCCAAATTCTGAAATTGACCCATCTAAGGAAAACCAACCCTTCTCACCAATATGAAAATATGGACATCAGTCATCACAAGGGGCCTGATTTACAAAGTGTTCACACAGCACAGACCAAAAAGTAAATATGATGACTGGTTATGTGAACAGGAGAGAGCAGAACTGCACTATATCTTGTGTTCATATAAAGAGTTAAAACAATGAGAAATGAAAACATTTATTGTCAATATGCCTTCCTCAGGCAGGCTCAGATTTTGACCCAAATCCATGTCTAAAATCCTTTGTAGATATGAAGTTGCATCAAAACCCATGGGTGGTTACTTGGGAATTTTCATGTACCACCAACGGAATGCTCCTGTGACTCAAAATAGTGCAAGTCAGCACTCACCAGTAGACTTTGCATCGGGTCAGACTTACATTTTTTGACACACATCCTATTAAAAGTCGTTGCAAATCTGGGCCGAAGTTGCTTTGAACTGTATTTTGGGCAAAGATTCGGGGTTTTGAATCTCAGTATTATTATTTTTTTTACGTTTCCTTCTTCCAGCAGTTGATCTTCAGGAGAGCCTTTGAATATTTTGCACAGCACATTTGAAGCTTGTTAAGCTAGAGTGTTCGATATGTTCCATCCGTGAAAATGTACTCTATGCATATTTATGAGCCATATCATATCGTGCTCTCGAGGAATCTCAGTGAAAGCTGATTGATGTCTCACTGTGTTTGCAAATCTAGGGAAATTGCTGCAGGACAGGGTCGGTTTTAGAGGAGGTATTGCACCTCTAAGTGCTTTGTCAGATATATTTCAAGCTGATCTTGAAATATGATAACAGAGACCAAGGAGCGCAGAGTATCCAAGAACATCCTGTGGGAGTAAATGTAAGTAGGTGTAGGTGAAAAATTGCCTCCTTTTGTGCAATTTTGAGCAATTCCACAGAAAATTTCTAAAAGTACATTTCCACTGTGAATTGCGGTTTGCTGTAAAGTTCTATGTCTTCACATGCAAAGTGATATGCTAAGTAAAATATTCTTATTGGGTATGGTAACATGATAAGTGGGCTTAATACGTCTGCCACAATTGTTTCCTAAATATCGATTACAAAAAACTGACACAATGGAGTGTATAATAGAAAATCTACACCCTAGTGCAATAATTTTGTAAATGGCATTTAGGCAATGATATTTATGTCACATTACATTTTGTTATCAATGTTAAAATGTTGGCGCTAATCCTGCAGGTACATAGGGACCCACTATAAATAATGGTGTGCCTCCCTTTAATGCTTGCTCTGTGCTGGCATTAAAAATAGCCGCTAAAAATGGGGCAGGTGAATCTCATAGAGCCTCTCACACACTCACTCAGAAACCACTTAAACACCCATACAGCCACTCACACACCCATACAACCACTTACACACACCCAAAACCACTTATACACCCACTCATAGGTCAATACAGGCATTCCCACACTAACTCAGACT
Organism: Pleurodeles waltl; assembly: GCF_031143425.1. Lineage (NCBI taxonomy): Eukaryota > Metazoa > Chordata > Amphibia > Caudata > Salamandridae > Pleurodeles > Pleurodeles waltl. The sequence continues at coordinate 1,417,624,537 of NC_090440.1, read as the reverse complement.
CTCACTTAGACACCCATCGGCCACTCACACACCCACTCAGATACCCATACAGCCATTCACACACCCACTCACAGACCTATACATCCACCTACAGTCCCACTTACACCCCCACAAAACCACTGCTGTGCTTACTCACAGAATAATACAGGCACTCACACACCCACTCAGACACCAATACACTCACAAACTCTCTCAAACACTGATCCACTTACACAATCACAAAATCACTCACACACCCAGTGACACAGACCCTTACAGTCACCCATACACCCACTCAGACACCTATACAGCCACTCACACATCCACTCATAGACCCACACAGTCACTTACACACTATCAGAACTACTCAACCCCCCTTCACAGTGACATACATGCACTCACATATGAACTCAGACCCCCATGCAGCCACTCACAAACATACTCACAGGCCCATACAGCCATGTACACACACTGAAAACTGCTCACGTACCCACACACAGACCCATACAAACACACACTCATACTCAGTCACCCATATAGCCATGCACACACCCACTGAGACACCAATACAGCCACTCACCCACCCACTCAGACACCCATACAGCCACTCACACACCAACTCACAGGCTCATATAGCAACTTATACACCCACTTACACACACACAAAACCACTCACACACCAAATCACAGAATGATAAAACCACTCCCACACCCACTCACAGACCCACAAAACCACTCACATACCCACTCAGAGACCCACCAGAGTCAGTGACACATGCACTTACACACACATTCACACACTTACATACCCACACAACCAGTCACACACCCACTCACACAACCACACAACCACTCACACACCCACTGAGAGACCTATACAGCCATTCACACACCCACTCAGATACCTATACACTCACAATCAATCAATCAGTTTTTATAAAGCGCAACTACTCACTCATGAGGGTTTCAAGTCACTGGTGGTAGGTCTGGCCTCATCTGAAGAGCCATTTCTTGATGTTCTTCCTGAAGATGGAGAGTGATGGGCTTTGTCTGAGGTGCGTGGGTAGGTTGTTCCAGCTCTTGGCTGCGAGGTAGATGAAAGATCTTCCTCTGGCGGTGGTTTTCTGGATGCGTGGAATGGTGGCTAGTGCCTGCTGGGTGGATCGGAGGGTTCTGGTGGGGTTGTGGAAAGAGATGAGATGATTCAGGTAGATCGGCCCGATGTTGTGAAGGGCCTTGTAGATGTGAGTGACTAGTTTGAAGTTGATTCGCTTCTCCACCTGGAGCCAATGGAGGAGCCTTAGGATTTGGGAGATGCGTTCCTGGTGGGGGAGGTTCAGGACGAGTCTAGTGGCAGCATTTTGAATGAGTTGTAGTTTCCTGATGGTCATTGTCATGGTGCCAGCGTAGAGTGTGTTGCTGTAATCAAACTTGCTTGTGTCTAGGGTGTGGGTGACTATCTTGCGGCAGTTGTCCGGGATCCATTTGAAGATTTTGCGAAGGTGGCAGAAGGTGTGCCAGCAGTAAGAAGTGACTGCATTTACCTGGTGTGTCATTGTTAGGGAAGTTTTGAGGATAATTCCCAGGTTCCTGAGCATAGTCAGTTGTAGTAGGTGGGATTCTGAGTGATGTGGTCCACCAGGAGTCATCCCAGGCTGAAGTGGAGTTTCCGAAGATGATGAGCTCGGTCTTGTCTGAGTTGAGCTTACACACTTACTCACAGGCTCGGCTCATACACCCATTCAGAGACCCACATAGCCAGTGACACATCCACTCACACACCCCTTCACACACTCAAACACTTAGTACATACCTAGCAAATTATTCATACATCCACTCACAGACCCATACCATCTCTGACTCACCCACTGTATTAAATGTGTTGTTATTTTAAATAAGTGTGCTTGGTTGAGAACGGATCTGCAGATCCATCGGGTATCCAAAACATGTTGCTATTTTGTGTTGAATGTATGCTTTTGGTTTAGGATCTGTGATGGATCCATGGATCTGAGTGAGAAAATAAAAAAAAGAGATGACATAGAAAATAAACTAGTGTTGGTAAAGAGCCTTTCTGGTTATGATGTGCAGATGAGCATTACACATAGATCAGGATGCAGTCTTTCAAGTTGTTGAGGAACACCCTGTTGCCTTTCACTGTGAAATGAACTCCATTGTTTCTATAAATGTCATCCAGTTCAAAGCGTAAATTGTTGTGGTATATAGAGCCCATGTTGTGGTCTCTGGGGAATGCAGAAACAGTTTTATTGACATGTTTCCTGGTTTGATCTTGCCGTGGACAAAGTTTGTTTGACCACTTCCACTTCTGCCTTTTGCAAATTTTGGAGACTACCGAGGTGGTGTGGGAAAAGTGCCCAGTAATTGTGCCTAGGTCACTGCCACCACTATGCATAATCATGAGGTCTGGATTGTGGCAATCCAAAAAGCTTTTAACCAAAGGCAACAACTAGTGCCACCTTAGCCCTTTCTGGCCAACCCAAGTAATGTCTACATTAGGTAAACAAAGGTCCCTGTCAATGCCACTCTTTATAGCATTCTCTATGTCCCAAAACACAAAGCTATGGCCCACAAACCACACTCTGGCCATTTTGGAGACAAACAGGGGTAGGATACAGGAAGAGGCTGCAGCTGAATGAGGCAATTTTGAAGATAAAAGGCAGTTAAAATGGAGGACAGCAACTAAAATATAAGAAAATATATTTGTTTGGATTTAAATGTGTGTATGGATGTAAATTTAGATAGTGGCTTTCAGAAAAATAGCAAGTCGCTCCGTGGTGGGGATTGGGGTTGGGAAAATAAAAAAATGCGGTCGTGATTAGGATATGCTTGGAATTGCAAAGAGTCAACCACACTTGCTACAGTTTAATTTTAAGCTTGTTTGATGATCACAGAACATCTTTTGACCAAGTGCTAGCAGAGAGTGTTCAAAACATGATTACAATTAAAATTGAGAACCAAAAAGTCTGCACTGTGAAAGTTAAAAGCAGAGGGGGTAAATCCAGAGTGTTTGGCTTGTAATCGAGTAGTTTGTTACAAAGTAAAAAAATAGATGCAAAGCATTAATAGCACATTGTTACATGTTTTTACAGGTTTCTATGTGAATAAGTGGATCTGTCACAAAAGTACATAGATCCCTCACACTGAGTGCCACAGCAGATCTGTGGATCTGCACAAAAACACTTCCAAATCAGGTTTCTTTTACAGGAGTCATAGAAAGGGTTAAAATACTGACCTTTTAAAAGTTGTATAACAAAAATAAAAGATGAAAGGAAAGTTGTGATTTGTTAAATACATCAGTGAGTATCAGTGAAAGCACAGTAGGAAAGGTACTTTTGTATTGAGAGTGGAAGACCATTGCTATATTTCTGATCTGGGGCCTACACTAAAAAGAGATACTAACTGAAATTTAGAGAAGAGTTGGATAACAGCAGTTGGAGAACAGCAAAGAGAGTTTACAGGTATGTCAATTTGGGTGTACCATAAAAGTGTTTGTGTAAAAAATTATGACTGCATGTAAGCGGAGAGAAAATTTGTACTTAAAAGGGAAAATAGAAGGGAGGTTAGACGATGACATAAAAAAAAAACATAATGAAAAAACATGAATAGGAATGGAGAAAGAGGAACTGGTATGCTGAAAGTAGCATTCTTTCATTAAGGGGGTCATTACAACATTGGCGGTAAAAGCCGCTTACCACCGCGTAGAAGACCGGCAACAAACCACTGCGGCCGCGGAATTCCGCCACGGTCATTATGATCCAAAGCCCAGAATCCGCCAAAATCTAGACACCCACACAAGTCCGCCACACCAAAGGTCAGTGATAAACTGGCGATAAGAAATCCTCCACCGTCACGCCAACAGAAATACGCCCAGACTATCACGACCCACGAATCCACGCAGCGGTCTTTCAACCGCGGTATTCCATTGGTGAGACACACTGCCGCGCTCAAAATACACACACATATACAAAACACATCCACATTGGACAATTCGAAATACACACACCTGATACACATACACACACCACTCCCACACACCCAGTACAATATAAAACCCACACACACATCACCCACAAACCCTTACGACCAGAATTGCGACTGAAGGCCACAGAGAGACACCACCATCTACAAACGAGCATCCACAGTCACTCAACACCATCACCCACATAACATCCACGCACCTCACACAACACACCACAAAATATCACCCCACACATCACAACACACACCACCCCACACATCACCCACACCACCCCATGGCACAGCAAAGACACCCCAGGTTCTCTGAGGAGGAGCTCATGGTCATGGTGGAGGAAATCATCCGGGTAGAGCCACAGCTATTCGGATCACAGGTGCAGCACACCTCCATAGCTAGGAAGATGGAGCTATGGCGAAGAATCGTGAACAGCACCCAAGAAATAGGGATGACATCAGGAAGAGGTGGAACGACCTATGGGGGAAGGTGCGTTCCGTGGTCTCAAGACACCACATCGTGGTACAGAGGACTGGCGGCGGACCTCCACCTCCTCCCCCACAACTAACAAAATGGGAGGAGCAGGTCTTAGCTATACTGCATCCTGAGGGCCTCGCAGGAGTAGCTGGAGGAATGGACTCTGGTAAGTCAAATCTTTACTATTACATCCCCCACCCTACCTGCATGCTATCACTTACCCCCACCCTCGCCCTCACCCCCATCACTCATACTCTTCACACATGTCCCAATATCACAAACCACCCATCCCAACACCAAGCCCTGCATGCTTCCACACCAAAGCATGGACACCCATCACCAAAGCATGGCCCCTGCACATACCCATACACACCCCTAAACCATCATCACACAAGGTCCTACACAGGAATGCAAGCACTGCGGTACAGGGTCACCCACCCATTGCACACCATGGCACACACAGATGAAATAATCATGCTTTTACCCCCCTGCAGGACCCCTACCCAACGTCACCGGACAGGAGGGTCCCGACATGTCCACTCCACCCACAGAAGAGACCCACAGTGAGGACAGCAGCTCTGTCCAACTGGATCTAGACGACCAGCTGGGACCTTGGGACAATTGGTTCCCCTCACACTGGCACAGGCCACTACAGAGCTTCCCCAGTCTGGAAACACCAGCACAGAACCCACCCAGCGGGCTCATATCTCTGTCCCCAGGACACGTCAAGCAGCAGTGTGTCCACCACTTCAGGGAACCCAGGCTAACCCACCACCCCAACAACACCAGGGACCTGGGGGCAGTGGCAGTGGGCACACGGTTCAGGGGACAGAGGTCCAGGAACACAGGGGAACTGGGATGGCTGCTGTGCGATGGGGGGACGACAGGCCCAGTGAACCCACTCTCCACGAGGCCCTCTCCAACATCATGGGAGCCTACCACCATTCCCAGGAGAGGATGGCAACGGTACTGGCTGAGTTTCAGGAAACCCAGCGTCTGCAGGAGGAACAGTATTTGGGCTTCAGGGAGGAACTCAAATCCATCAATTCCATCCTGGGCACCATTGTAGGGGTGCTGAAGGAACACGTCAACACCAGAGGGACACTGTGGCACAGCAAGGGGCCCCTGACACTAGCCTGGACGATGAACTGCCCGCCACCTCCGCCGGCGCTAGTGGACAAGAAGCACCACCACAGGACCACCACACCAGCACCCACCCCCTGCAGAGGGAGAACCACCCTGCAAACGGTCCCTGAGATCCAGGACAAAGACAGAGAACAATGCCAAGACCCCCGCCAAGAAATGAGACCACCCTGATTGTCATCCATTTGTCCCACCTTGTCACCCTGTCCATCCTTAAACTGCCCCATCTCCACTTCCTATGCCCCTTTGGACAATGCACCTGTGAGACCAATAGACTGGACTCTGCCATGGACATTCCTCCACCATCACCCCTCACCATTTTACAACCCCCTCCAATATTGAGCACTTAAATAAACTCCCTTAAAGCACAAAACAATCTGGAGTCTGTCTGTGATTTCGAAATAGTGTATTAGCAATTACAGTGCCAAAATGCTCTTTCAAATGTTAAGTCAACATACCTATGTCACACAGCTCTAGTCCATTAGGAAACAAAGCAGATATCACAGAGTGGGACCCACATCTGTGAAATCGTAAGGGAAAGTGACAACTCAGTGACCACACACTGGATGAAAATGACAGACAGTAGAGAGGTAGTAGATTTTAATTAGATTTAGCAGGCAGGTTTGTCTTCTCACCTGTGTCTCACTGGAAATATTGCAGGATCACCATGTTCCTGTTGTCGATGTCCTCTTCTTCTGCTTCCTCGTCTTCACTGTCCACAGGCTCCACAGCTGCCACAACACCTCCATCTGGACCATCCTCCTGCAGAAAAGGCACCTGTCGTCACAAAGCCAAGTTGTGAAGCATACAGCAGGCCACGATGATCTGGCACACCTTCTTCAGTGAGTAGAATAGGGAACCACCTGTCATATGGAGGCACCCGAACCTGACCTTCAGGAGGCCGAAGGTCCGCTCTATAATCCTCCTAGTTCGCCCATGGACCTCATTATAGCGTTCCTCTGCCCTTGTCCTGGGATTCCTCACTGAGGTCAGTAGCCATGACAGGTTGGGGTAACTAGAGTCACCTGCAAATGGCGAGGGACAACTTTTAGTCACACACTGACTCATAGGGACATCCACAGACCCAGACAACTATTCCCACTGATTTGGGTCTAGGTGCTCACCTAATAGCCACACCCGGTGCCTCTGTAGTTGCCCCATAACAAAAGGGATGCTGCTATTCCGCAGGATGTAAGCGTCATGCACTGAGCCAGGGAATTTTGCATTAACATGGGAGATGTACTGGTCTGCCAAACACACCATCTGCACATTCATCGAATGGTAACTCTTCCGGTTTCTGTACACCTGTTCACTCCTTCGTGGGGATACCAAGGCCACATGTGTCCCCTCAATGGCACCAATGATGTTGGGGATATGTCCCAGGGAATAGAAGTCACCTTTCACTGTAGGCAAATCCTCCACCTGAGGGAAAACGATGTATTTCAGCAGGGCAGACAACACTCTGGACAACACGTTGGAAAACATAGGCTGGGACATCCCTGATGCTATGGCCACTTGCTAGGAAATGGAGTATTGACAGCACCTGCACTTGAGGGGGATTCCTGTGGGATGGCGGATAGCTGAAATCAGGTCTGGCTCCAACTGGGCACACAGTTCCTGGTTTGTGGCACGATCAAGCCTGTAGGTGATGATCACATGTCTTTCCTCCATTGTCGATAGGTCCACCAGCGGTCTGTACACCGGAGGATGCCGCCATCTCCTCACATGCCCCAGAGGATGGTGCCTATGGAGGACAACAGCGAGCAGAGAGTCAACCAACTCTGAGGTACTTAAACACAGATTACTCTGAAAATATTCATAAATCGAAATCTGCCTGTATGAGTGGTTAGGCAAGGCCTAGGTATGTGTGACGCATTCAAAAATAAAGCCATGTGGTCCCCTGAAATGGCGGCTGCCTGACCTGTAAGGTGGGACAAGGGGATATGAGGTAACTGCACTGTCGTTGCACACTGTCGTTATACACCGTCACGGTAGGCGGTCGAAGACCGCAGCGCAATTCTGTATTGGTGAACATTGGACCCTATGGGTCCCAGGAGCCACTGACGATGTACACCTGAGGTGACGGTACGCACCGCCGCGGACATGACCGCCATTTTCTCTCTGTTCAATCACTCAATACCTGATCTTCGACAGGAGAGGACCTACACTGCAAGTGCTGCTGTGACCTCAGTCTGGAAGAGACAATGGCTCGTGTGTCTGGGGAAAGGGCCCCTGCCTCCAGCACGGAGGAGTTGGAGAAACTTGTGGATGGGGTCCTCCCCCAGTACACGCTACTCTACGGTCCTCCAGACAAGCAGGTAAGTACACTGTGAGCATTCTGTATGGGCAATGCCTGTGTGGAGTGGGGTGGATGAAAGGTGAGAATGAGGCGTGCATGAAACGACAGTGAGTGCATGTGCGTCATGGCAAGGGTGCGGGCCAATGACTTTGACGGTGCAGTTGGTAATTACTTCTCTTTTCCTCTGTACAATTCCTGTAGGTCAGCGCCCACCAGATGAAGGACATCTGGTGTGCCATCGCCAAGGAAGTCCGGACCCTGGGGGTCTACCACAGACGGAGCTCCCACTGCCGGAAAAGATGGGAGTACATTCGCCGCTGGAGCAAGAAGACGGCGTAGGCCCAGCTGGGGATGGCCTCCCAACGTGGGAGGGGTGCCTGTCGCACCATGACCTCCCTGATGTAAAGGATCCTGGTGGTGACGTATCCGGACTTGGATGGGCGCTTGAGGGCATCACAGCAGCCACAAGGGGGTGAGTACACTCTCATTCTGCTGATTCAGTGCACATTTTAGGTGTCTGGGTGGGGAGGTGGGCTGTGGGTTCCCCTAGGCCAGGGTGAGTTTGCTAGTTAAGTTCCCTTCTTCAGGCAGGCCCTGTGGCACCCCACCCCACCTGTGTACAGTGCCAACTACACCTAGTCAGGCTCCTGTGACATCCATGTGTGCAGAAATCGGCCATAGCCTTGTAAGCTATGTCCCAGGGATTGAACAGTGGACCCCAAGTGCGCGGCGTAGTGCAGGGGGCTTCTGTGTCTGTCGTGTCCACCAACGGTAGCGGAATTGCATGCACTGAACATGTCTTTCTTCTGTCTTCCCCCCCCCCTTTTTGTGGTCTCCCTGTACTTGTGTGCATTAGCATCAACAGGCGGAGGAGAAGTGGCACCGGAGCAGGAGGGAGCTGCATCCCACATGGCCCTGGAGGGCGGCACTACGGACTCCGAATTCACCAGTGGGACGGAGGGCGAGGGGAGCTCCACGGTGGGGAAAGAAGCTGACACCAGCGAGACGGACTCCTCCTTTGATGGGAGCTCCCTTGCAGTGGCGGCCCCATCTGTGCCCCCGCATCTACAGGTACAGCCGCCACCCCATCAACCAGCAGCCCCCTCCCAGCAGCCCCTCAGCCTTTGCCCCGTTCCCGCTCACCCAGGAGGGTGGGCATTACCTTTGCCCAAGGCACCTCAGCCCCTGCCCCTGTCACCCCTGCTGCCCTCGGTGAGGAGGCCATTGACCTCCTCAGGTCCCTCACTGTTGGGCAGTCTACCATTTTGAATGCCATCCAGGGTGTAGAGAGGCAGTTGCAACAGACGAATGCATACCTGGAGGGCATTCATTCTGGTCAGGCAGCCCTTCAGCGAGCTTTTCAGACTCTGGCCTCAGCACAGATGGCAGCCATTGTCCCTGTCTCTAGCCTCCCCCCTCCAACTTCCTCCAACTAGACCCACACCCCTGTACCTCAGCCTATCCCAAGCAGACCATCAGACCAGCATGCACACACCTCAACATACAAGGGAAGCTCTGGCAAGCATAAGCACCACACATCCCACAGGCACTCACGCCAGCATCACACACATGCAGACACACCAACATCCACTGCCTCCACTGTGTCACCCTCCTCCTCGTCTCCCTCCTCCCTCCCTGTCTCGTCTCCACTCACACCTGCATGCACTACATCCTCAGCCACTACGTCCATCACCAGCACACCCACCACCACACCCCGCTCACGTGCAGTCACCACCCCCACTACCATTCACACATCATCCCCTGTGTCCTCTCACAGTGTGTCTGTGAGGCCACCTCCCAAGGTACACAAACGCAGCCACACACCCACCCAACAGCCATCCACTAACGACAGCCTCCAGCCCATGCACCTTCACCCAAAGTCACCAAACGTACACCTCCTACAACCACAACCTCTTCCTCCACTCCCAAACCCCCTCAAGCTACCCGTCCCAGTGTTCCTAAGAAACTTTTCCTGGCCAGCCTTGACCTCTTTCCCTCACCTCCCCCACCCGTCAGTCTCCTAGGGCCCGACTCTCCAGGTCCCAACCTAGCACCTCAGCCACAACATCGGCAGGACCAGTGGTGCCAGTAGTCACCGGATTATGGAGTGCACCAGGCAGCAGGGCAGGCAGTGTGGCAAGGAGCCAGAGCACGGACAGTCCCCCACCTGTCAAGCATAAAAATTTGGGCAGTGCCCAGCGGGAGAGGGGAAAGAAACAAGCCACCAAAGCCGCTCCCAGGGGTACAGTTGGGAATGTGGAGACAGCTGCGACACCATCCAAGGTGGGAAAGGGGCACAGTAAAACCGGCAAGTCTGGGAAGATCAGCACGGGGGACAAGACTGCCAGGAGCCACACTGCACAGGTGGCGACCGCCAGCAGCCACACTGCCGAAGAGGCGACCGCCAGCAGCAGCCCCGCTGCCCAGGAAGCGACCGCCAGCAGCCCCGCTGCCACAGACAGGACCGCCAGCAGCAGCCCCGCTGCCCAGGAAGCGACCGCCAGCAGCCTCGCTGCCCAGCAAACGACCGCCAGCAGCCCCGCTGCCACAGACAGGACCGCCAGCAGCAGCCTCGCTGCCCAGGAGGCAACCACCAGCAGCCACACTGCCCAGGAGGCGACCACCAGCAGCAACCCCGCTGCCCAGGAAGCGACCACCAGCAGCCCTGCTGCCACAGACAGGACCGCCACCAGCAGCCCCGCTGCCACAGACAAGACCGCCAGCAGCAGCCCCGCTGCCCAGGAGGCGACCGCCAGCAGCAGCCCCGCTGCCACAGACAGGACCACTGCCAGCAGGCCCGCTGCCGCAGACAAGACCGCCACCAGCTGAACCGCTGCCCAGGACACCGCCGCCAGCAGCCCCGCAGGCCAGGACAAGACCGCCACCAGCTGAACCGCTGCCCAGGATACCGCCGCAAGCAGCCCCTCTGCCACAGACAAGACCGCCACCAGCTGAACCACTGCCCAGGACACCGCCGCCATCAGCCCCGCAGGCCAGGACAAGACTGCCACCAGCTGAATCGCTGTCCAGGACACCGCCGCAAGCAGCCCCGCAGGCCAGGACAAGACCGCCACCAGCTGAACCGCTGCCAAGGACACCGCCGCCAGCAGCCCAGCATGCCAGTCAGCGCAAATGATTCCGACGCTACTGGGTCCGCCACGGGCAGGATGAAGCACTCTGGGCACAAGGTCCCCCCCAGAACCAGTGGAGAGATACATCCACTACCTCAGTGCATGGCAGGATGAAGCACTCTGGGCACAAGGCCCCCTCCAGAACCAGTGGAGAAAGACATCCACTACCTCTGTCCTTGGCAGGATGAAGCACTCTGGGCACAAGGCCCCCTCCAGAACCAGTGGAGAGATACATCCACTACCTTTGTCCTTGGCAGGGTGAAGCACTCTGGGCACAAGGAACCCTCCAGAACAAGTGGAGAGATACATCCACTACCTCAGTCCTTGGCAGGATGAAGCACTCTGTGTACAAGGCCCCCTCCAGACCCAATGGAGAAAGACATCCACCACCACTGTCCTTGGCAGGATGAAGCACTCTGGGCACAAGGCCCCCTCCAAAACCAGAGGAGAGATACATCCACTACCTCAGGCCTTGGCAGGATGAAGCACTCTGGGCACAAGGCTCCCTCCAGAACGAGTAGAGAAAGACATCCACCACCTCTGTCCTTGGCAGGATGAAGCACTCTGGGCACAAGGCCCCCTCCAGAACCAGTGGAGAAAGACATCCACTACCTCTGTCCTTGGCAGGATGAAGCAGTCTGGGCACAAGGCACCCTCCAGAACCAGAGGAGATATACATCCACTACCTCAGTCCTTGGCAGGATGAAGCACTCTCGGCACAAGGCCCCCTCCAGAACCAGTGGAGAGATACATCCACTATCTCTGTCCTTGGCAGGGTGAAGCACTCTGGGCACAAGGCCCCCTCCAGAACCAGTGGAGAGATACATCCACTACCTCAGTCCTTGGCAGGATGAAGCACTCTGGGCAAAAGGCCCCCTCCAGAACCAGTGGAGAAAGACATCCACTACCTCTGTCATTGGCAGGATGAAGCACTCTGGGCACAAGGCCCCCTCCAGAACCAGTGGAGAAAGACATCCACTACCTCTGTCCTTGGCAGGATGAATCACTCTGGGCACAAGGCCCCCTCCAGAACCAGAGGAGAAATACATCCACTACCTCAGTCCTTGGCAGGATGAAGCACTCTGGGCACAAGGCCCCCTCCAGAACCAGTGGAGAAAGACATCCACTACCTCTGTCCTTGGCAGGATGAAGCACTCTGGGCACAAGGCCCCCTCAAGAACCAGTGGAGAAATACATCCACTACCTCAATCCTTGGCAGGATGAAGCACTCTGGGCACAAGGCCCCATCCAGAACCAGTGGAGATATGCATCCACTACCTCATTCCTTGGCAGGATGAAGCACTCTGGGAACAAGGCCCCCTCCAGAAACCAGTGGTGACTGTTATCCACTTGAGAGACTGTGGCTTTGCACTCCCCAGGATTGAACAGTGGGCAAACCACCCACTGTAGAGACTTGAGAGACTGTGGCTTTGCACTCCCCAGGATTGAACAGTGGGCAACCCACCCACTGTACAGACTTGTGAGACTGTGGCTTTGCACTCCCCAGGATTGAACTGTGGGCATGGAGCCCCCTCGTGGATCTGGTGTTGTGTACTCAACCGGCTGAGGTGCCCCCCTTCCCTTCCCCCTGAGGTGCCTGTTTTATTTCTATCTGATGCCCCTGCAGTGTTCTCTCCGTTGATCGTTGATCGGGTATTGAGTGTGGGCCTCGCCCATGCCTTTTGGGCCCAGTGATCCATGGATTATGATGGGGGAATCCCTTGGACTTGTGTTCTTGGTGTATATAATTGTATGTAGTACAAATGTATGTATTTGTAAATATTTTTGATGTATGTAATTGAATAAATCACAATTATTTGACTCATTTCCTTTTTTCCTTGCATTCTTCCAGGGGAGGTTGGGGGTGTAACTGTTATGTATCAATATGTATTAGCGTGTGTGTTGTAGTCGGTGAGGGTGGGGGTGGGGGTGTTGCGTGCGTATGTGTCACTCTCTTTTCCCTCCCCACTCCCCTGTGTCGTAGGTGCAGTACTCACTGTTGTCTTCGCCGCCGGATTTCGTGCTCCTGGTAGAGGAGCAGGAAGATAAAGGCTGGCAGAATCTGGAGCTCGGGTTCCATGGCATCCTGATTCCTCGTGGGTTGTGTAGAGGTGAGCGTTTTCCCTTCGAAGTTCTGTTTCCGCCATGTTTTTATTTGCGGTGAATCCACCCCGGATAAGGTGGTGGATTGGTGGGTTGTAATAGTGTGGGCAGTACATTGTCCTCCGCCTGTCTATTGGCGGTTACCGCCGCAGTGTTTGTTTGTACCGCCTTCGCGGTCAAAGTGTTAAAGTGGTTGTCTATGTTGGCGGTTTCCGCCACAGTCATAATTCAATTTTTTGTACCGCAGGCCTGTTGGCGGTTTTACCGCCGCTTTAACAGCGACCGCCAGGGTTGTAATGACCGCCTAAGTGTCTATGGATGAATGTGTGTGAAATTAGAAATGGGAGCTTGGTTATAGTATGCAATTTAGTAGTATGTACACTCTGAGAAACACACCAATAAAAGCATCCACACATGAATTTACTAAGCTATTGATCCACTTGCATAGTAATTTACGGATCTATACAGGAAATGCTACACCTCGGCACACACCTATACATCCATTTATATGTCCTGTAGTCTGACAATTAAGTAAGCAGACACTTGCACACACATTTGCCCAGTTATACACCCTGTCACATGCACATATGTGCACTCACATACCTCACTTACACACCCAGGCACACAGTGACAGAGATAAATGCACATCGACTGACATACCCACATAGCAGTTATATATACATTACTAACAGAGTCAGTAGTACAATCCGTTATACACTGAAATACTGACTAATACAGCCAGTGACCAATCCACAGAAACACTTACATCCCCATTTTCATAGCCACACAGTCAGTAACACAGTCACTGAGATACTGCAACTGCTACTTACACATTCAGTTACACACACACAGAGGCACTGATAAGCTTACTGAGATATCCACTAAAATAGTGTCACACCTAAACACCCACCTGTAGAGCCACTTAGATACAGATTTATATACTTATAGTAAGAGAGTCAAAGAGCCTTTTGGAAACTGAAATAAAGATGTGTATAGTTATTGATTTGATTAAAAAATATTAACAGAGTAATACATAGTATTACACTATATGTATTTTATGTTTGATTTTCAGATATTTACTTCTATTTAAAAGAGAGGATACATAGTGCCAAAAAAAGAATGAAAAGAGAAAGAAACAGAGGAAACAATACTATCTTCTGAAAACTGGGAGTAAAACAGGACATGATATGGAGAACGCACTGCATAAAAAAAAGACCTACTGCTAAGAGAACTAAGGAGTTTCTTAAAAGAGCATGTAGAAAAATGCAAAATGTGGGAAAACTTTCAAATAAGAAACACAATTTTAAATCCACTCAGAAAGGAGGAGTACGTGACATTGAAAGTGAGAAATCTTATAAGAAAACACCTAGTTTGACAGAGACAGAAACAATTTTGAAAAATACAAATGAGAAAGTTTAGATGTAGGGTGTTGCAGAAGTTGCTACAAAACATAAAGCAGTACAAGAGGTGACGGGCAGCACTGAAGCAAAAACATCATATTGAGAATTTGATTGATAAAGTGTTTGCCCTGAAGCACAAACTATTTATTTTTATACTAATCAGAGTGAGAACACCAGAAAAAAACTGTGTTGTTTGTGAAGAAAAGAAGTCACAAAAAGGTGCATTAATAAAAGCAATGCAAATTTTTCAAAGGTTAGAGGCCCCATGTTTTCCACAACTATTTCCAAGTGGGTTAGGTGGACGGTATGATGACTGCCCTGTGCAAATACCTGCAGATGAGTATAGGTCAACAAGATCTATACATTCAACGCACCCTAGATTTTGACAATGTTTTTCAGTTATAATTTCACCTCTTATTTGAAATTGATTTGCCTGGAGTGTCATGTGCTGGTAAACATACTCTCCAAAAATTTGTTAATCTACAAAATATGTCTGCAAAGGACTCTGTTGACAAAATTCATGGAAAATATGACAAATTGGAGTACATTTTGATACATTTGATGGTATGTCAATGTGGCACCAATGAGTATTGGCATTGTCGTCATGGTGACCTGAAGTGTATGCTGTGAAATTGAGGTGTGCCATTTTAATTTGTGACCGTGAGTTATGCAGAGTATGCATAGGATGACTTGCATGACTTTTTTAGAGAAGCAAACTCTAACATTAAAGTCACTGCATTCAAGACACCAGGATATATGTGCTCTTTGAATCCTGCAAGTGTATGTAGATATTTTAACCATAAAGTTCAAGTCATGCTGTGTTTCATCTGCAACAACAATTCACCTCTTGGAGAAGTTACTGACTTTTTTGGCATAAAGAGTACCAAGCAAGTGGTTCTTCTCATATTCATATGATGTTGTGGATAAAATATGTACCAAAATTTGGAACAGACACAGAAGATTCAGTATTTTCTTAATAAAGGTGCATTGTTCACGACAGTCAAGGTGGCGTGCACTGTAGACAAGCTACAACTTAATATTCAAGTATGTGCCATGTGCAAGCTACCAAATTTGGTGGCAAAGCAAGGGTACCATCGGTCTCGAGTTAAACCAGAAAAAAATGTACCTCCCCTCACCTTTGGCTCGGTATTAAAATAGATCCATTACAGGGTCACAGTGAGCTCTTTGCACCTCTGAGCACCGGTGGCACTGAATCTGATGACCCTAATCCTTCTGCGTACCATTCCTGTTGCTTCGCTATCGTCATGAATCTCTTATCTCCTCCTTGCACCTTTTCATATCTCTATCCAATTCCAGTTTATCTCTCTTGCTTTTCTTTACCTCGTTCTGCTCTTTTTCTCAAGTTTTTATTGTGTCTTCTTGCAACTCCTTATGTTTCCCACTTTTCTTTCTCCCTTTCCACTCTCCACTACTTCTCCATCATCCTTCCTTCTCTCGCTTCAGTCTACATCGTACTATTCTCTCTTCCCCAAACTTTCTCTAATCTCCATGCCCTCTCTCTCTTTCTACCCTTTCTCTATCAAATCAATATCTTGACTATGCTTCTCTTCTACTCATCTTGTTCCTTATCTCTGACCTCGTTGGGTGTCATCTTTGTCTACCTATATCCTTTTTAAAAAAAAATATTTTATTCAAGTTTTTAGTTTGTTACATTCGAAGAACACAACTACAAAACACCCTCTCACCCCCATATGACAGCTCTTAGGCAGCAATCATGTGCAAAGCCACTTAACTACTGTACTAATCAATTTTGTTACCTAGGAGATTAACCTATTGAACTAGTGCGCTGGCCTTGCCCTTGCCTTCTAATTGTCCCTTTCAATCCTTTTGCCTCCCCTCTGGTTCCCTATCACCTTTTGTTTGTTCTTATTGTCCTTCCTTCTTTTTTCCTTTTTTCTCTCCTTTCTATATTTCATACACCCCTTTTATTATTTTCCTCAGCACGTCTTACTTATTCACATCTTCCTTTTTACTATATCACTCCTATAGGTCATCCTCTCCACATATGCCCCCTTTTCTCTTTACATTTGTAAGCCTCTTTCCCTCATCCTCTCCTCCAAATCTTCTTCCCTCTCCATCTTTCCATTATTTCTGTCCGTCCTATTACTCTGCTTTCAGATCTGCACCTTTTCTTTCTTTTCAGTCCCCGTTCTGATATTTTCTTCTTTTCAGTACTCTCCCACCTTTATCATTATTCTACCTTTCTATATTATTTGCACATTTTTCAAGGCTTGGACTCTCCTGTCTTTATTCGCTCTACTTCATAACCCATTTTCACTGTCTTCTTCTGTGTCCCTCCTTATTTCCTTCCTCAATATCACTCCTCCATAGTTGCCCACTCCTCCACCCAACTTCTTTCTATCCAGCTCTACTGCATTCCAACCTTCTGTTTTCCCTTTATTTTCATTGCCTTATCACCTCATCTGTCAACTTCCACCCTGTCCCCTTGTCCTATTTCTTTTCCACCACGTACCACACTCCTCCACAAACCCAGTGAATGAATGCATTGACTGTGCACTCGAGGTGAGAACCCTTGTCGCTGATGACCTACCCCATCTTTTTTTACATGACCCAGACTATTGTCCTTCCTGATCTCAGGTTGCTGGCTCCCAACCATTGTAGGTATATGGGGCCTAGGTTGCAAGCAGGCTCCAGTTAGCCACAATACATCTGCGGTAACCCTCAGCCTGTGACTGACCTTGGCAGGTACCTCTATTCAAATAAAACTCACTGTGTGCATATACTTGCCCTGTATTTTGCCAGATCAAACATGTGACAAGCAGTGTAGGAGTACAAATCAGCCTTCAGAACCCATGTGCTGAGTCTCCCCTCACCTCAGAACTCTAACTCTATCCTATTGTGTAAAGGTTCCTTCCTTGGGCTCTCCAGAGCCCAGTGTTGATGTCCCCATTCACTTTGTGTTCTCCGCAGTACTGTGCTTCTTCTCTGCAATCCCTGCAAGCCAATATATAAGACCCTCATATCACTGCCCCTATGCTGACATGCCCATCTCTAAGCCTCAGCCTTCAAAACGATGGCCCTCATTACAACATTGGCAGTAACTACCGCCTACCACCATGGCGATGAGTGCCAGCATACTGCCGCCGTGGCTACTAACTGTCTACGTGTCTCATGACCGCCGACAGTATACCGCCAGAATGCTGGCGAAACATCGCCGACGGTCATGATAAACCAGTACATAATTGATGATGACTGTTTTTGAGAATGAAAAGGCAGCCTGTTAGAAATGGGGTCTTTAGTTGGCAGTCAGGTTACCCCCTCTCTAAGATAGGACCCTCACTCTAGTCAGGGTGAAGAAGAATCACCCTCAGTTAACCCCCGCTCACCCCCTTGGTAGCTTGGCACGAGCAGGCAGGCTTCACTTCAGAAGCAATGTGTAAAGTATTTGTACCAACACACACAGTAACTCAGTGAAAACACTACAAAATGACACAACACAGGTTTAGAAAATAAATGGCATTATCTTACCAAAACATGACCAAAACAACAAAAATGCAACATACACAAGTCAAGTTTTGAATTTTAAAAAGAATAAAAGTCTTAATCTTTAGAAAACAGTGAGAATGTGGTGATTGCACAAAAGTACCGGAGTAGCATAAAAATAATGCCGCACAGGTGAGTGTGCACTGAAAAAGGCTAGCGATGCGTCAATTTCTCACTCGCAAGCAGGACCGTCTGTCATTCCTCCTCCGGTTGGGTCGGCGTGCGTCATTTCTTCTCTCCTGCAAAAGAGTGATGCATTAATCCAGACAGGCACCTCGGGTCCGGGCAGGCTTTGCGTTGATTTTCTGCATCCAAGGATGTTGTGTTGAAATCCGGTTGCACAGTGTCACGAAACCGCGCTGCGTAGGGGGCTTGCATCATTAACAGCAGCCACTGTGGGTGTTGCGCCACATTTTTCTAGCTGCGTTGCGTCCATCTCCCAGCAACGATGCAGGTGGAGCACTGATTTTAGCTGTGAGGCCGGTGGCGCGTCATGTAGCAGCCAAGAAGCGGGTGGTGCGTTGGAAGTTTCCCCCCACAAAGGTCTTTGTGTGGATTTCTGTCCTTTTCAACCAGCTGCACCTTTCACGGTCCCAGAGACAAGTTAGGGCATCACTTGGCAGGCAGGACTCTCAGCAGAAAGCCCAATTGCTGGCGGAGAGAAGTCTTTGTTGTCCCTGAGAGTTTCAACAACAGGAGGCAAGCTCAATTCAAGCCCTTGGAGATTCTTCACCAGTGGGAGGTCACACAAAAGTCAGTTTTTGTCGTCTCTCAGGCAGAAGCAGCTATTGCAGGCCAACAGAGCAAAGCACAGTCATAGGCAAAGGGGCAGTACTCCTCCAGCTTCCAGCTCTTCTCCTTGGCAGAGGTCCCTCTTGGTTCCAGAAGTCATCTGATTTTCAGGGGTTTTGGGTGCTCTTCTTATACCCCTTTCTTCCTTTGAAGTAGGCCTACTTCAAAGAAAAGTCTCTGTTGTTTTCAAGATCCTGCCTTGCCCAGGCCAGGCCCAAGACACACACCAGGGGGTTAGAGACTGCATTGTGAGAGGGCAGGCACAGCCCTTTCAGGTATAAGTGACCACTCCTCCCCTCCCCTCAGACCAGCTGGCCCATCAGGATATGCAGGCTACACCCCAGCTCCCTTTGTGTCACTATCTAGAGGAGAGGTATAAACAGCCCAACTGTTAAACTGACCTTGACAGGTAATCCACAACCAGGCAGAGTCACAGAGTGGTTTAAGCAAGAAAATGCCTATTTTCCAAAAGTAACATTTTCAAACACACAATCTAAAAACCAACTTCACTAAAATATGTATTTTTCAATTGTGAGTTCAGAGACTCCAAACTCCACATGTCTATCTGCTCCCAAAGGCAATCATCTTTAACAATATTTAAAGGCAGCCCCCATGTTAACCTAGGAGAGAGAGAAGCCTTTCAACAGTGAAAACCGAATTTGGCAGTATTTCACTGTCAGGGCATGTAAAACATGTAAGTTTATGTCCCACCTTTAACATACACTTCACCCTGCCCATAAGGGCCACCTAGGGCCTACGTTAAAGGTGCCTTACATGTATGAAATGGTAAGGTTTTAGGCCTGGCAAGTGGGTACACTTGCCAAATCGAATTGGCAGCTTAAAACTGCACTCACAGACACTGCAGTGGCAGGTCTGAGCTATGTTTACAGGGCTACTAATGTGGGTTGCACAACCAGTGCTGCAGGCCTACTAGTAGCATTTGATTTATAGGCTCTGGGGACCTCTAGTGCACTTTACTAGGGACTTACTAGTAAATCAAATATGCCAATCATGGATAAGCCACTGTACCCATATAATTTATAGAGAGAAAACTTACACTTTAGCACTGTTCAGCAGTCGTAAAGTGTCCAGAGCAAACAAAAACAGCAAAGAGGCAAAAAGTCAGGGGGGACCATGCCAATTATGCCAAGTCTAACAAGTGTCCCCTCCTGCTTAAAGTGGGGAGCAACTACCCAACCTCATGGGAGTTCTCATTACTAGGGCAGAAGAATCTGGATAGACCATCAGCACTGGCGTGGTCGGTGCCAAGGCGGTGATCCACAGTAAAGGTAATTTCTGCCTAAACCAAGTCTCTCACCATTGAAAATGAATCAATCAGGGTGAGAATATGGAAAACAGAAAGTTATCATCTTGCTACAAAAGACAGTGAAAGTTAAACTCTCCTACTCTCTCGTTAGAATGGTAGGATTGCCCTGCTCCACAGTCCCACCTTCCAGACTCCACACTGCCCCCACCACTTCAAATCATCCTACATCCACACCCTGTCTCTTCAAGGCTCTGTAGAAATATGAGCATCTCTCCGCCCTAATGAAACTCCACTTGATCCTTTGACGAACACACCATCTTCAAGATCAGCTGCATCATCCACAAAGCCTTCTCAATTGGTATCCCTGGTATAGCCAGCTTACAACTCTTCTTCTCTGGTGGTTCTTGGTAGAGTGCCTGCCAGGACCTAATCAGAGTGAGGAATATCTGAATGGATATCTCCCTTCTATCATCCCTTACTATCCATCAGAAATGCGCCTAACATTCTCCAGTTTAGAAAACAGCTGATGCACACCTCTTTCAAGAACATTCCATTTTGACAAAGTAGTCCACATTCCCTCTCAGAATCTATCACTCCTTCACGCAAATCCACTCTCTTACTACATCTCTGACTTTCTGCCTAGTTTGTGCTACACAAATTCCACAATTACATGCAGACATATCCGTTGCCCAAATTTCCAATCATGTAAAAACTGTATATATATATATATATATATATATATATATATATATATATATATATATATATATATATATATATATATATATATATATATATAGGCCTAATATAAACCTATTTGTGCTGTGTAAGATTCAACATATCTGAATGCATATGCAAAAGGACTTGTTTAAAGCAATGGTGATATTGTCTGGTTTGTGTGGTCTGAAATCTTACAAAAGGTAGAGCCTTTTATTTCGGCCATTTTAATATACATGTGATTGTCCAAATTTCATCATTTCACATTATAGAAACAGATACTAAGGGGCATATTTACAAGGACCTGGCACATCGGCTCTGATGCACCAGATTCCTTGCATCGCCCTGTGCGCCCCGAATGACACCATGGTATCGCTGTATTTACAATACAGTGCACCGTGGCGCTCCTTAGCACCATAGTGTTCAAAATGTTGATGCTATTGTGGCGCTTTGCAGAACTAGTGCCGAAAATGTTGTTGTTAGACAAGCAAAGCTCAGGGAGGCCTATAGGAAATAGCCTGGTGTCACTTTAAAGCCTGCCCTGGGCAGGCTTTAACCCCTTCTGTGCCCAGGACGTAATGGTTACGTCCTGAGGCACAGTGCTGCTGTGCCCAGGACGTAACCATTACGTCCTGTGCACAGAGCCCAGAGGGAGCGCTAGCGCTCCCTCTGTGGGGTTCCCCCCCACCCCCCCAAGTCAAGGATGGAAGGGGAAGCCCTTCCCCTCCCACCCCGACCCCCCCAATACCCCCTGTGACGTCAGCGCGTGAGCGCGCGCTGATTAGTCACAGGGTCTCCCCCATCGCGCTGGAAGCAGAGCTTCCAGCGCGATTGAAAGAGAAATGCTTTTTGCATTTCTCTTTCAATCCCATGGGGGAGGCCCGAGAGGCTTCAAAGGGAAGGAAATGTATTTCCTTCCCTTTGAAGTCTCTCACAGGTTTCAAAAGCCGGATTGCTTGCAATCCGGCTTTTGAAACCCCACTAGACACCAGGGATTTTTTTTTTTTCAATGAAATTGGCAAAAGGGAGCGACCCCTTGGGCAAGGGTCGCTCCCAGGGGGGGCATTTTTTTAGGAAGTACTTTTCTGTCCCCCCTGGGGGCAGATTGGCCTATTATTAGGCCGATCTGCCCCCAGGGGCGGCAGAAACCTCTAGGCAACAGGGACCTTTTTTTTTTTTCTTTTTTTTTTTGTGATGTTTTCTTTTTTTTTAGGTGGGGAGCGACCCCTTAGGCAAGGGTCACTCCCCTAGGGGGCAAATTATATTTAGGCCATTTCTGCCCCCCTTGGGGGCAGATTGGCCTATTTTGATGAGGCCAATCTGCCCCCAAGGGGGGCAGAAACCATTAGACACCAGGGAGTTTTTTTTGGCGCGCGAATTTCACGCAACGGGAGCGACCCCTTGGGCAAGGGTCGCTCCCAGGGGGGGCATTTTTTTGGGAAGGCCTTTTCTGCCCCCCCTGGGGGCAGATTGATTGATTTTATGTCAATCTGCCCCAAGTGGGCAGAAACCACTAGGCACCGGGGATTTTTTTTTTGGTGCCAATGTCACGCAGGGGGAGCGACCCCGTAGGCAAGGGTCGCTTCGAGGGGGGGGGTTGGGGTTTGGGGGGGCAAATTTATTTTAGGCCATTTCTGCCCCCCCTAGGGGCAGATCGGCCTATTATTAAGCCGATCTGCCCCCAGGGGGGGCAGAAACCTCTAGACGCCAGGGCAATTTTTTTTTTTTTTTTTTTTTTAGAGATGGGGAGCGACCCATCAGACAAGGGTCGCTCCCCTGGGGGGCAAACTGTATTTAGAGCATTTCTGCCCCCCTTGGGGGCAGATTGGTCGATTTTACGTCAATCTGCCCTCAAGGGGGCAGAAACCACTAGGCACCGGGGATTTGTTTTTTGGCGCCAATGTCACGCAGGGGGAGCGACCCCGTAGGCAAGGGTCGCTCCTGGTGGGGGGGTGGGGGTTGGGGGGAAAATTTATTTTAGGGCATTTCTGCCCCCCCGGGGGCAGATCGGCCTATTATTAGGACGATCTGCCCCCAGGGGGGGCAGAAACCTCTTGTTGCCAGGGCAAATTTTTTTTTTGTGTTTTTGTTTTTTTTGTTTTGTTTTTTTAGAGATGGGGAGCGACCCATCAGACAAGGGTCGCTCCCCTGGGGGGCAAACTGTATTTAGAGCATTTCTGCCCCCCTTGGGGGCAGAAGTGGTCGATTTTAGGTCAATCTGCCCCCAAGGGGGCAGAAACCACTAGGCACCGGGGATTTGTTTTTTGGCGCCAATGTCACGCAGGGGGAGCGACCCCGTAGGCAAGGGTCGCTCCGAGGGGGGGTGGAGGTTGGGGGGGCAAATTTATTTTAGGCCATTTCTGCCCCCCCTAGGGGCAGATCGACCTATTATTAGACTGATCTGCCCCCAGGGGTGGCAGAAACCTCTAGGCGCCAGGGCAATTTTTTTTTTTTTTTTTGTTTGTTTGTTTTTTTAGAGATGGTGAGTGACCCATCAGACAAGGGTTGCTCCCCTGGGGGGCAAACTGCAGAAGTGGTCGATTTTTGGTCAATCTGCCCCCAAGGGGGCAGAAACTACTAGGCACCGGGGATTTGTTTTTTTGGCACCAATGTCACGCAGGGGGAGCGACCCCGTAGGCAAGGGTCGCTCCGAGGGGGGGGGGGGTGGAGGTTGGGGGGGCAAATTTATTTTAGGCCATTTCTGCCCCCCCTAGGGGCAGATCGACCTATTATTAGACTGATCTGCCCCCAGGGGTGGCAGAAACCTCTAGGCGCCAGGGCAATGTTTTTTTTGTTTTGTTTTTTTAGAGATGGGGAGCGACCCATCAGACAAGGGTCGCTCCCCTGGGGGGCAAACTGTATTTAGAGCATTTCTGCCCCCCTTGGGGGCAGAAGTGGTCGATTTTAGGTCAATCTGCCCCCAAGGGGGCAGAAACCACTAGGCACCGGGGATTTGTTTTTTGGCGCCAATGTCACGCAGGGGGAGCGACCCCGTAGGCAAGGGTC
Source organism: Pleurodeles waltl (assembly GCF_031143425.1). Taxonomy (NCBI): domain Eukaryota; kingdom Metazoa; phylum Chordata; class Amphibia; order Caudata; family Salamandridae; genus Pleurodeles; species Pleurodeles waltl. The sequence continues at coordinate 1,417,600,710 of NC_090440.1, read as the reverse complement.
GCTCCGAGAGGGGGTGTAGGTTGGGGGGGCAAATTTATTTTAGGCCATTTCTGCCCCCCCTATGGGCAGATCGACCTATTATTAGACTGATCTGCCCCCAGGGGTGGCAGAAACCTCTAGGCGCCAGGGCAATTTTTTTTTTTTTTTTGTTTGTTTGTTTTTTTAGAGATGGGGAACGACCCATCAGACAAGGGTCGCTCCCCTGGGGGGCAAACTGCAGAAGTGGTCGATTTTAGGTCAATCTGCCCCCAAGGGGGCAGAAACTACTAGGCACCGGGGATTTGTTTTTTGGCACCAATGTCACGCAGGGGGAGCGACCCCGTAGGCAAGGGTCGCTCCGAGGGGGGGGTGGAGGTTGGGGGGGCAAATTTATTTTAGGCCATTTCTGCCCCCCCTAGGGGCAGATC